>NC_092234.1:5951593-6254093 GCF_036320965.1 Panulirus ornatus
TGGGGTGGGTGGAGCGTCCTTGCAATGGCTACAGTGTCGGTTGATCCCAAGGTCGTGTCTGGGTCAAGAGCCTCCACCAGCCGGCCAGCAGCAGCTGTGGTGGTGGTGACTTGCTCCCCATCACCCTCCAACACACCACCACTCCCTCCACCATCATCGTTCTCCAACACCCCACACACACACCCACCCCCTTTTGTCCCCCCCCACCTTCCCATCTTCTCTAGGTCCAGTACACATGTACACCAGGTTGTTCATTTACCCTCATCCCGTTTTCCACGGTACACAGACTGGCCTGGTGCATCATCATCCACTTCCTCTCCCGAGTCTGTCATCACCCAACATCCACCCATAGGGTCAGCCTCACACCCATCTACTTCCCTCACTTCCATCTAACTTCACATCTACAGTATGTTTACACTTCTCCTTCTCAGTAAACATGATGCTTTTCAAATTCTACCTCCATCTGGCCCCATCTGTGTCCCTCTCAGGCGTGATATGAAACAAAATACAAATTTACATTAAAATAACACTTGAACAATAAAAGGATATTTTTTTTTTTTTTACTGAACTGACTTGTGTCCTTAAAGGTGGCCTGTTCCCGTTTTCTGATGGGGGCCACTTGCGTGGGTTCACCATGGATAAGTTCGTAAATAATGCCACTCAAATTGAAGAAAATGACCACTGGGCGTTACTTTAAACACCTTCCTAAAGGTTTTATAGTTATCTACTTTATCTTAAAAATTCCTTGATTCTGTTCAGAGTTTATATACATGATATATTCAAATACGAATTTATATAGAGAGGTAAGACAGGCAGTAATCATGATATTGTTGATCACCCATGCAGGCAATAATCATGGTATTGTTGATCACCCATGCAGGCAGTAATCATGGTATTATTGATCACCCATGCAGGCAGTAATCATGGTATTGTTGATCACCCATGCAGGCAATAATCATGGTATTATTGATCACCCATGCAGGCAGTAATCATGGTATTGTTGATCACCCATGCAGGCAATAATCATGGTATTATTGATCACCCATGCTGGCAGTAATCATGGTATTATTGATCACCCATGCTGGCAGTAATCATGGTATTGTTGATCACCCATGCAGGCAATAATCATGGTATTATTGATCACCCATGCAGGCAATAATCATGGTATTATTGATCACCCATGCTGGCAGTAATCATGGTATTGTTGATCACCCATGCAGGCAATAATCATGGTATTGTTGATCACCCATGCAGGCAATAATCATGGTATTATTGATCACCCATGCAGGCAGTAATCATGGTATTATTGATCACCCATGCTGGCAGTAATCATGGTATTGTTGATCACCCATGCAGGCAATAATCATGGTATTATTGATCACCCATGCAGGCAATAATCATGGTATTATTGATCACCCATGCTGGCAGTAATCATGGTATTGTTGATCACCCATGCAGGCAATAATCATGGTATTATTGATCACCCATGCTGGCAGTAATCATGGTATTATTGATCACCCATGCTGGCAGTAATCATGGTATTGTTGATCACCCATACAGGCAATAATCATGGTATTATTGATCACCCATGCAGGCAATAATCATGGTATTATTGATCGCCCATGCAGGCAGTGATCATGGTATTATTGATCACCCATGCAGGCAATAATCATGGTATTATTGATCACCCATGCAGGCAATAATCATGGTATTATTGATCACCCATGCAGGCAATAATCATGGTATTATTGATCACCCATGCAGGCAGTAATCATGGTATTATTGATCACCCATGCAGGCAATAATCATGGCATTATTGATCGCCCATGCAGGCAGTGATCATGGTATTATTGATCACCCATGCAGGCAGTAATCATGGCATTATTGATCACCCATGCAGGCAGTAATCATGGCATTATTGATCGCCCATGCAGGCATTAATCATGGCATTATTGATCACTCCTGTAGGAAGTATTTTGATCATCCATGCAGGCAATAATCATGGCATTATTGATCGCCCATGCAGGCAATAATCATGGTATTATTGATCACCCATGCAGGCAGTAATCATGGCATTATTGATCACCCATGCAGGCAGTAATCATGGCATTATTGAACACTCATTCCGTGCCTTCTCCGCGGGACGAAGTTCGCCTTGGGGAAGAGTGAGCGTAAGACGTAATTTAGATCCCGCGTAGCGACGCGCCGCCGCCCTGAGCGTGGCCTGGAATACGGTGGAGGAGGAGGAGGGACTAGAGTCGTGAGAGGCGGGGACCACACAGCCCACCAGCTATAGAGCCGCCCTTCCTTTATGTGCCGGGAGGCGGCCCCTGCTCCTTCCTCCCTCTCCCTCCTCCTCCTCCGGGCTCACACCCATTTTCTGTGAGCCGGAGGATTTGTTTTTTGTAGGGGGGAGACTTAAACTGATTTTATTTTGTTAAGAGAAAGTTGAAAATTTTACGTTTTGTTTTTTTATGGCTGATCGAGAGGCCTTTACTCTGGGTGCAAATAAGGGTAGCTGTTGGGTAGAGGCACTCCCAGATCATCGTAAGGTAAGGTAAGGTAAGGTCCCGTACCCAGCTGTAGGGGTAGAAGACCTCCGATTCCATCGTAAGGTAAGGTAAGGTCCCAGACCCAGCTGTAGGGGTAGAAGACCTCCGATTCCATCGTAAGGTACACGCAAGGGTTCCGCGCTACTGGCAGAGAATCTGGAGGAGTTGGGTCGGGCCCTTAGGCAAGTGCCACTTTAATCTCCTGATCACGACGGCACGACCCCTGGTGCACGACAGCACGACCCCTGGTGCACGACGGCACGACCCCTGGTGCACGACGGCACGACCCCTGGTGCACGATGGCACGACCCCTGGTGCACGACGGTACGACCCTTGGAAGTACAGGGTATGATCAAAGGTAGTGAGTGACCTTTGATCAGACCCTTAAAGGGCCATAGTCAGTCGTCGAGGGGCGTCATACCATGGTACCATCGTGCCCCTGGGTCATACCGTCGTGTTCAAGATGCAGGCCAGCGAAGGGCTGGCTAGTTGGCTGGCTGGCTGGCTGGGTCTCTTGTGAATGCATTAATTACCGGGCGAGACCCGTCACTCCTTTGTGTACCAGGCTTAGACAATGACTAACCCTTTAGGGACAATTGTACAGTCAAGGAGGAGTAAGAGTGGCTCCGTGAAGACGCTCATTGTCTCGTAAGTGCTGCCTCCTTTAACTCGTACTTTAAGAGGCTAGTTTGTGTCCATGTTGTTTCTGTAGCTATGGCATTTCTCTTCCCTGCCTCACGTGGTCTGCATACACTCTCTGTCCTGTCTCAGGTACCCACCACCTTCTGTGGGGCTCTGGAAGCGCTTAGGAAGCCAGCCACGTCCACTGGGCGGGACCACAGGTCTGTTACGTCAGTATCGTCAGTGTAGAAGTTGCATCCAGGGGCATGACAGTGGGGTGGGGGGTTCGTCTTGTGGTATAGGGAATCGGTGTTTGAGGTGATGATGTGTGGTGTCCAGAACGTACACGAGAAATGGTAACCCGTACATGACTGGGGGTTTTTGTTTGGTCGTTTGTCACCGAGAAGGGCACAGGCAAGTGAATCCCGAATCACAGGTGTCATATGTATACATATTCTCTCTCTCTCTCTCTCTCTCTCTCTCTCTCTCTCTCTCTCTCTCTCTCTCTCTCTCTCTCTCTCTCTCTCTCTCTCTCTCTCTCTCTCTCTCCACCCACCGCGTGACCTTGGCGCCGCACCCAGCCCTCCCGGGTACCCACACCATTGACCAACAACATATAGTCTCACCAGCTGGCAATTTTTAACCAAGTGGCTCGTTAGTACCAGCTGGTGCAATGGACGGGGGAACCCATGCCTTGCCCGCAGCTGGGTTTTCTTTTTTTTTTTTGCCCTAACGCTTGACGTTGGGTGAGAACTCAAGTCTCACACACTGGTCCCTGGAGAACCATCTGTGCCGGATCATTGTGGAGCATCGCCACATGTAACCTTCTTATGTTTTGAAGTAAGGACAGATGGGTGTTTTTTAGTTTTTCTTTCCCTCACCACAGTTAACCCGTTCTTTCCTGCACGACTGCAGCCTAGCAAGAGGCGTCCAGTATTAGGTTAGGAGGTGGATTTGGACGGGGCGTTTGTGCCCGCTGGGTGCACTGGGAGGGTCGTACGGAATGGACCTGGTGAAGATGGATGACGGATGGATCGGTGGATGATGATGGGGGTGGGAGATGGACCAGATGAAGAGCTTACCAGACGGAATGAACCTCCTCAAAAAAAAAAAAAAACACATTTCCAAGAGACATTTTCTTACTGTCGACCGCTTCTGCCTCATTTTAAGAGCTCTCTCTCTCTCTCTCTCTCTCTCTCTCTCTCTCTCTCTCTCTCTCTCTCTCTCTCTCTCTCCAAAAGATTGCCCTGCACTCCAAAAACAAAAGAGTCTCCTATTAGAGCCGCATCCTTCGTCTCCTCCTCCAAGACCCCGCCATCCTTCAAACCATTCCTTCAAGACCCTTCCTCTCTCTCTCTCTCTCTCTCTCTCTCTCTCTCTCTCTCTCTCTCTCTCTCTCTCTCTCTCTCTCTCTCTCTCTCTCTCTCCCAAAAAAAAACATTCTTCATAGACCTCCTCCCTCAGTCGCATACTGTTTTTGCAGGAGCCCCCCCTCCTCCTCCCGTCTTCCCACCCTCCAATCGTACCCTACCTCTCCTACATCCCAGGTTCGTACACGGGAGGGAGCTCCTCAAAGAGGCAATTAAGGTGGCCAGGTGTAGCTTTGTTTGGAGTGGGCCGTGGGAGGCTCAGGTTGATTTGAGGTAACTAGGAGAGCTGAGGCAGGCAGGTACCTGGGGGTGTTATTGTTCCTACTGTGTTCTGTATTGCTCCATTACCTGGGTTCGTCTCCCCTATATGTGTGTGTGTGTGTGTGTGTGTGTGTGTGTGTGTGTGTGTGTGGGTGAGTGTGTGGGTGTATGTGGATGGGTGTGTAATTGCCTATTTGTGTTCCTCTATTTGTATAGTTCGGGGAAGGGGTGTTCTTCAATCGTAGGGCCCTCACATCTCCTGAGGTTTCGTTATATATATATATATATATATATATATATATATATATATATATATATATATATATATATATATATATATATATATATATATTTTGTATATATATGAGACAAGTTATGGAGTCCGTATGGGACTGCCACAAGCAGGAGCAAACAGTATGGTGAACACAAACACAGGGAGATGAAGTACGTGTTTAGGAGAGATAGAGAGAAGAGGGCGAAGGGAGAGGAGGAGGCCGTGTTGTGGTGGTGGTGGTCAGTAAGGTGGGTGAGGCCAGAGACGACGGGAAACAATGGTACAACTGATGGTGTCATGAAGGCGGCCTTGTTCTGCCCCCAGTAGTGTGTGTGTGTGTGTGTGTGTGTGTGTGTGTGTGTGTGTGTGTGTGATTCTGTTTGCCTGTGGATGTATGTGTATGTGCTTGTGTGTTTGTCTGTCTTTGTGATTCCTTCGCTTTTGTGTTTGTTTGAATGCCAGTGTGAGTGTTTGTTTGTGTGTCTTGTATGGATGTCTTTGTAGGTGTGTGTGTGTGTGTGTGTGTGTGTGTGTGCACGTGTGTATGTTTACGTATACTTGTATACTCAAGTGTACAAGTGTGCTTTACTTACCCTGTCGTGTGTATATATGTGTGCTTCGTTTACATCATAAGGGGATCGAGTGTCCTGTTTATTTGCGTAGAAGGTTGGCCTCCCACTTGTAACCTTCCCACAGTCTGGAGGGAGGGAGAGGGGATGTGGTGTAAGGGGGATGGGATACACCCCACTCTCCTCCCTCCTTCTCTCCCTCCCACCCCAATCTTTAAGTGAGCCAGTGTCTATACCCTGGGCAGACACACTTGTGTTGATGTCCTCACTTAACCACTCGAACACGAGAGCAGGTACTTCCTTGCATACCATTATCCTTTAATGCTCTATATATAGAGACAGAGGTCGGACTTCGTATCATAGCAGAGACTAGACTGCTCTGTTAATTGTTAGGCACCCACCCAGGCTAAAGGTTGAACTAAGTGCTGTGTCCCTTGACAAGGCCCTCAACTACCTTGAGCTCACTGCTACAACTTGTGATAATTACCTCCTGATCGTTTAACATAGCGCAGCTGACTGCAACACTAGTTATGATTTACTCCAAGACAGTTTTAACAAAGCGTTGGGCTCTGTTACAATCACTCCCAGACAGTTTAGCCCAGTGCTGTGCCAGCCAGAAGCAACCTTAGACAGTCTTCACTCATGCTGCCGTCAGCCACAACTGCCCCAGATGATTTAAGCCAATGCTATGTCCGTTGAAACCACAATGATATGAATGGGTTGGAGAGGCTGGACACTTGAAAAGCAAGAGATTCTCGCCTCGCCTTCCCACTGTTGTTATTCAGAGCCGGGGAGGTGTACACACACACGAGCAGACGCTGGTTATGTATATTTTGCTGAACTCACAGCCATCATGAGGTGCTCTTTCCTGGCCTGGGCTACACTCAGATGTTTAGTGGAATTCCCAGAAATCATACCAACTTGGGTAGGTGATGGACACGTACGGTATGGTACTATATTTATTTTGTATATTTCCACCAGCCAATCTATTTTGTATATATATATTTTTATTTTTCGTTATGCGTACGAGCGTTGTTCTTACATTGGTGTATTGTAAGTGATGATGACACTTTAGACTTAAAGTATCTATGCATGTTTACATTTTCACGTCAGTCCAGAAGAAATCGAATTGGATTATGGTGTCACATTGAGGACCTGGGGTCGATTCTCAGGGTGATGCCTGGTGGTTAAATAGTTTACATGTGGGCACACACGAGTGCCAGACTCTCTCCCAGTCACACAGACGTAATCACACACACACACACACGTGTGTTGTGTATAGTGAGTGTTACATCTTGCAAAACTAGAAAGGTAATAGCAGGATCCATGCTCCAGTTACCTTGTGGTGGGTGGACATATTGGCACTGTCTTGTCTTCCTGTGTTGTGGAAGGATTAACGTGGGGTGACGGACGGCGGGTCTGACGCGCTCGCGTCTTGCTACGGTGGACTGTACATGAAGGTACGATCCATGGACACGACGGTACGACCCTTGAGCACGACGGTACGAACCTTGAGCACGACGGTACGACCCTTGAGCTCGACTCTACGACCCTTAAGCACGACAGTACGAACCTTGAGCACGACGGTGCGACCCTTGAGCACGACGGTACGAGCATTGAGCACGACGGTGCGACCCTTGAGCACGACGGTGCGACCCTTGAGCTCGACTCTACGACCCTTAAGCACGACGGTACGGCCCTTGAGCACGACGGTGCGACCCTTGAGCACGACGGTACGAGCATTGAGCACGACGGTGCGAACATCGTGTGTGACGACCTGCCGTTTGACCTAAAGCCTTAAGGGCAAACGAAAGACTAGGGCATCACTCCCAAGGGTCGTACCGTCGTGCTCAAGCGTCGTACCGTCGTGCTCAAGGGTCGCACCGTCGTGTTCAACGGGTCGTACCTTCGTGCTCGAGAGTCGTACCGTCGTGCAAAGAGAGAGAGTTGACCTCAGCCACCACCACCGTTACGACAGACGTAAACTCTCTATTTTCCAGCTGGCTAATCCGTGGGAAACGACCATTGATTGGTTCTGTATTACCTCTTGAACGACGTGATGGTGTTCTCGCGGCACGTGGGAACGTGCAGGTCACGTGTTAAGGTGTGTGTGTGTGTGTGTGTGTGTGTGTGTGTGTGTGTGTGTGTGTGTGTGTGTGTGGTGGGGGTATTACTAGGTGGACGTTATTCTAAGGGTGGAGTGGTGTGAGGGGGGGGTGTGTGTTGTCTGACACTACCCCGGCCCTCAGAGCCAGTGGTCTGGAGCATAGTTGACCCCTTAGGTCATTAGGACATTGTGAATCGGTACGGTCCAATTGTGGGTCGTATGGGTGATGACCAGTACCATTGGGAACATTCGATAAGATCGTATCACGTGTATGATACAGGTTCAGGTAACCGTTCACCGTGCGTTCTTCCTGTGAAGCAAGTAAAGCAAATCTCATATTTATTTTCCATATTTACTTGATCCAACAATGATGTATAGAAGTATGCTAATTATGAAGTAATTAATGAACTAACTCGAACTAAGAGAGGCTATGAATGTAGAGTATTTAGAATAGCAGTAGACGGTATGTAGAGTGATTGGTAAGTAGAGTTATGTTGTGGAGAGTAGATTGTTAATAAGAGTTTTTTTTTTCTTACAGGTAAGACGATGACGGAGTGGCTCCGAGTTGTGGCGCAGGACGAACTGAGGTGAGTGATGGAAGGTAGCAGGTGGTGGTGGCAGGGTGGGAAGTGGTGGCTCAGACGGGTCTGGTGGAGGCAGGGAGGGAAGTGGTGGCTCAGAGGGGTCTGGTGGTGGCAGGGAGGAGAGAAGTGGTGGTGGTGGTGGCGGCAGGTGAGGGTTGGTGGCAGACAGTGGAGTAATATCAGGCAGATGTGTGATGGGGTTGGAGGTGGGGGAGGGGTTTAAGGAAGCCCCGTCCAGCATGTGTTGTGTGGCGGGCGGGGGCCCCGCACCCACCACTGTGTGAGGTTGGGAGGAACCCGTGTTAATCGGCCTCGTCTGCTCCAGTGGAGCGGGGGACTCGGGTTGTGGCTGGGGTTTGGGGGGGTTGTAAGTGGGGTGGAGTGGGGTTGTGGGTGGGACAGAGTGGAGTTGTGGGTGAGGTGGTGTGAGGTTGTGGATGGGACAGAGTGGGGTTCTGGGTAACACAGAGTGGAGTTGTGGGTGAGGGGGTGTGGGTTTGTGGGCGGGACAGAGTGGGGTTGTGGGTGGGACAGAGTGGAGTTGTGGGTGAGGTGGTGTGGGGTTGTGGGTGAGGTGGAGTGGGGTTGTGGGTGGGGTGAAGCGGGGCTGGGGTGATGTGGCGTGGGGTTGCATAACATCAGATGAACATCAGTTGTTAACCTAACATGACTCGTGGTTGTTAACCTGTGGTTACTTACACACACACACACACACACACACACACACACACACACACACACACACACACACACACACACACCAAGCAGTAGCACAAGTGTTGTTATAACAATAATGCAGTAGTACAAGTGTTGTTCATATAAAAATGATAATACAGGACTTGTCTTGCGTCTGTCAGGCCATAAAACCAACAATAACTGAGGTGTAAACGCGTCATCCATGGTGTGTGTGTGTGTGTGTGTGTGTGTGTGTGTGGCTGGCAGTTCGCTGGCCACAATGTTCGCCAGTAATCTGTTCACATCCTCACTCTCGACCACAGTTCTCACACTCGCCTCCCAAGATGGCGCGGATCGCTCGAAATGAATCTCACATAATGACAGAAGCCGCACATTTGTCATCACGGGAGAGAGAGAGAGAGAGAGAGAGAGAGAGAGAGAGAGAGAGAGAGAGAGAGAGAGAGAGAGAGAGAGAGAGAGAGAGAGGCGAGCCACCGTAATCCCACAGCAGGCGCCTGGGACTTGCCCATCCCAACACGGAATCCCGTCCCTTCCATGGTTTCATATAATGCCAGGTGCCATCCGTCACAGTAATAGCAAGTTGATCGAACACCTTGGCTGGCGTGTCCCCGGTGAGGTGAGGGGAGGGGCGCCGCAAGGTGCATTCTCCCTGGGCCTGGACACACCCCCATCATTGATCGTACCCATCACTAATTTCTCTCCTCGCTCCTCCCCATTACCCCTTCACATCACTGTAGTGGTCAGCATGGGTGGCAAGCATTCCGGTTAACGTAGTCAGAGTGGGTGGACGGAAGGGGTGGGTAGAAACATTGTCAGAATGGGAGAACACACGGACGAGGAGGAGGAGGAGGAGGAGGGATCAAGGAGTGAGTGAGTGAGTGAGTGAGTGGCAGATGTGCTGGGAGACACGAAGCGACGACTTACAGGGTTCTTATCAAGCCCAGAGGACGTGTGACTGTAACGTGTACGTAAGGAAAATAATCAGTCACATTTTGTAGCCGCTCAGGGAAGACATGGGAGATAATATGATCATATTATTGTTTCATTTGTCATTCTTAACCCGACAAGCTATAGGGGGGGGGGAGTTGCCAAGGGGGGTTAGCAGACAGGTCTGCCACACGAGAAATGGCAGACCAGTTTGGTACGCAGGGAGAGGGTAGGGTGTAATGCCAGAACAGTAAACAGATCCCGTTGCATAGTTTGAGTCTCCTGTTCTAACAGAACGGTAGGAGTATGAACTAGATCTTCAGCCGAGCTGGGAATAAACCCGTCCTTCCTTTATCATTATCGGAAACGGATAGATTTATTTCTGTCTTCTGTTTTATAAGAGGACATGATGATAATCCCAAGTGGCCGCAGGAGAAGGACTGGGAGATTGGAAGTCCTCCCGTCTTGGAAATTGGAGTCATCTCTCAGAGTAGAGCAATATTGCGGTGCCCCGATCCCACGGGTCCTGTCACTGATTGGCTTGGATTATCACCCTCTCCTCGTACGTGGCTAGTGCTGTCCGTCCGTACGGGGGGGTGGAGGAGAATGCGTATATGTACTTGCGTACATAATGAGATGGACATGGACGATCGCTAGTCTGGACGGGTTCGCAATGAGGGGAATTGATGGAATTTATTTCTCTCTCTCTCTCTCTCTCTCTCTCTCTCTCTCTCTCTCTCTCTCTCTCTCTCTCTCTCTCTCTCTCTCTCTCTCTCTCTCTCAAAGCATCATGCTCGCTTACTCCCTTCCATCCGTTGTAACCCTCTCCCATCCCAGAATCTAAACCCCCTTCCATTCCTTATAACCACCCTCTCCCATCACTGTATCTATTCCCTCCCTTCCTTTTAACTATCCCATCCCGTTTCTGTATCTCCCACCGCCCATGTATGACCCACCCCCGTCACTGGGACGAAGTTATCCCAGAGCTCTATGTCTCAAACAACTCTTATATACCCCGGGAGCTCCGTATCCCAGGAGTTCTCTGATGTCATCAAGTCCCAGAACGTATATGCCGTTCGCTGGAGGTATTCCCCCTCCCCCCCTGCCAATATTTATCGTGTATATCCCCATCATGAGCCGACCATTACATAACCCGGGGTGTTCCGTGACCCTGATATAATGTGGCGGGACAGTCGTGGCAGCAGCAGCAGGGGCGTCCTTGGGGGGGCTTCCGTTAGTATCGAGAACCTCATCAAATGGTTTCGATCCATCGGTTGAACCATTCAGAGGTGTGTGTGTGTGTGTGTGTTGTGGACGCCACGGACTGAAGGAGTGTGGACGCCACGGACTGTGAGGAGGGTGTAGGGGATAGAGTATTGGAACCCCTTTGGTCACGTCCCAGCCCACCTCTGGGGCTCTTGGGGCATTGGAAACCCCTTTGAAAAATTGTCGCGTCGGCGCGGGTTTTGTGAAGAGGAGGGTGTGAGTGTGTGTGTGTCTCCACACACACACACACACACACGCGCCAGTGAACTGGCTCTTACTCGCCACATTACAACCATCTTCTGCTTCTCCACTGTGCCTACAATGGCCAACCTCCTCTTTCTCCCCCACTCACGACCCAATTAAAAAGATACAGTGGCTCCGCGTTGGAGGGGAAATTAAATGTATTCACATCACAGAATACCCAGGTTCGATCCTCGGATGGACGGGCGCTATATGCGGTCGACACATTTGCATAATGTTAATTAACCGCAGAGCGAGAGACGTAAGCAGATATTTTTTTTTTTTCCTGTGGCGATTCCCTGACTATTGTTTAACTGTTGGCCTCAACTTAGATCCGTTTAGTCTGTTGCTTTAGGGTATTCCGTTCCGTTCTTCTGTTTGGTAACAGTGTATGCGTTGCTGTTGCTGGCGATGGAGTGTGGTAGTGTTGATGCTGGTGTTGCATCGTTGCATATATGTTTCTATAGGTTGGTAGACGAAGGAATTACCTTAGAATTAAAACCCCCAGAGTGTGTCGACGGGAGACAGTATGGAGGACGTGAGAATATGATAAAAGAGCGACGGTGTTGTAGCCGACGAAGGCTTGGTGTGAGGAAGGACACTGTGAGGTAGGAGTAGAGGCAGGGAGCGGTGGTGTTAGAGGCCAGGTGAAGAGGAAATGCTTGGGGAGGACTGATGCTTATGATTACGTGACTGAGGTAGGCTGTGGAGGAGAGGGGCTTGCTGGGGGGTGAGTAGCGTCCTGGCTGGTGAGGTGGCAGTCCCGTAGACCAAATAAATAGCTTTATGGGTAGGTTAAAAGCGTACTGTGTGTACAGAGACGAGAGGAAGGGATGTAGAGTATTGGTATATATGTGTGTTTGTGTGTGTGTGTGTGTGTGTGTGTGTGTGTGTGTGTGTGTGTTCCGTAGAGCGAGGAATATTTAGACAAGCCATCCCGGGTGAAGAGAGAGGACACAGAGACGACCTGTGCACGATGGTGCCTGGCGAGGATATGAGGTACACAGTCCATCTTATGAATGGGAAGCACAGGTGGCAGGATCTCGCGCGCTGTCTGTGCAGTCGTAGAGGACGCCATGTCGAGCGAGCAGAGCTAACAGAACGAGGACTGAAGGGCGTGGAGGAGGGGGAGAGCGACGGGAGGTGGTGGGTGTTATTTTTCTGGCGAGGAGGGACTGGCGTCTGGTGGCGTTACGCGACGGGCGTCAGAGAACCTACCGCTTCCAGGGAGTCCATCCTGTCCCTACACCCGAGTGTAGCGCAGCCTTGGGGAGGAGGGAAGGTTAGTCACACAGTACCCCGGCTGAGCACGACACTCACCAGGTCACCGTATGAGACACTCACCCTCTCATGAACTCACAACACGCGTCCCCCGTGTGTTCTCCTGCCTCACACACACACACACACACACACACACACACACACACACACACACACTCCCTCCCTCCTCCCCTGCTGCTGTAACTCCCGCATTCAGAACACGGTGGTGGAGGGGGAACGTTCCTCATGGTACGTGTTCTGTGTCAAGGCCAGCGTTGAGGGCAGGAGAGTGCTATACTCACAGGGAAGGAAATGTTCGGTGTGTGTGTGTGTGTGTGTGTGTGTGTGGAGGCACTGATCCTAGTTGACGTGCCTCCTATGGGGTGGGATGTGTCCTTTTGAGAGCAACGGGTCGGGAGCAGTGGTTGTGGTAGGGTCCTGCCGCTGTTGGTGTTGTGTGGTTCTCCTGCGTGGGTGTGTGAGTGGGTGAGGAGGAAGGTGCTAGTGTTGTGTAGCAGCCAGGAATGGTGAACGTAACACAGTGTTGCAGCCGCTTGTACCGCGCGTCCCTCTTGATGAGGGGTCGGTGTTGGATGTCGGCCTGACGTAGTGCACGTAACACAAAGTGTTTCAGCCTTTGGTGTTCTGTGGTTCTCTTGGGAGGGAGGGTAGTGTTGCGGTATTAGCCAGAAATAGTTGCACGTAACACAGCCCTGCCTCTGTCTGTACTGCATGACCTTCCCTGGTGGATGCTCCTGTGACGTAGCAGCCAGGAATAGTTCACGGAACACAGTCCTGCCGCTCTTTGTGTTGCACGGCCCTCATGCTAAGGTGGGGGGAGAGGGTAGTGTTGCATATCAACCAGGAATAGTGCACGCACCGTTGCCTTCTCTCGGTATTCCATGACCCCTTTTGGGGGGTGGATAAAGTAACCTCCCTGTGGTCAGTAGGTGGATGGGGTAACTTCCCTGTGGTCAGTAGGTGGATGGGGTAACCTCCGTGTGGTCAGTAGGTGGATGGGGAACCTGCCTGGGGTCGATAGTGGGTTTTGATAACCTCTCTGGGGTAGGGTAGGGAGATGGGTAACCTCCTAGGGGTCGATCGTGGATGGGGTCACCTCTCTGGGGTAGCAGATGGGTGGGATAACCCTTCTGAAGTCGGAAGGTAGATGGGGGATGACTTTCGCGGGGTGGAGGTAGTGTACATGAGGAGGAGGTGGATGATGGACACAAGGTTGCCATATATATATATATATATATATATATATATATATATATATATATATATATATATATATATATATATATGTGTGTGTGTGTGTGTGTATATATATATATATTTTTTTTTTTTCAAACTATTCGCCATTTCCCGCGTTAGTGAGGTAGCGTTAAGAACAGAGAACTGGGCCTTTGAGGGAATATCCTCACCTGGCCCCTTCTCTGTTCCTTCTTTTGGAAAAAAAAAAAATGAGAGGAGAGGATTTCCAGCCCCCCGCTCCCTCCCCTTTTAGTTGCCTTCTACAACACGCAGGGAATACGTGGGAAGTATTCTTTCTCCCCTATCCCCAGGGATATATATATATATATATATATATATATATATATATATATATATATATATATATATATATATATATATATATAGATAGATAGATAGATAGATAGATAGATAGATAGAGAGAGAGAGAGAGAGAGAGAGAGAGAGAGAGGAAGATAGGGACCAAATATTAGTTGGATCATTGGGTCACTACTGATAAGGAAACAAGTCGTCTGATAAGTTGCCACGTCCTCGCTGATACAGGCGATAAGATGACCCATCTCCCTGCCTTCCTCCCTGCCTGCCATGCTTGACCACCTGCACAAGTATTTTGATGCCCATTTGGGCTGTTAGCTTTGAGCATTTGTTTCGATCACAGAGTACCTGCGTCACATACCGCATGCGTCACACTGTAGTAGACATCACCAGTGTCACACTGTGACAGGCTCTACCTGTCACACTTTGTCCTATACGTATCAATACTACTGCAGACATTACCTAACCCACACTGTAACGAACGTTACATTTGTATCCGTTATGTATTTCATCATTTCAGCAAAGGTTACATACCACTTAGAGATAACGCGTTTTCGTCATGTGTCAGATGTTACTGCCAGTGCGTCACACCGTTACAGTACAAGAGAATGTGACACTGTATCTCATCATCCCGTTACCAGTCATACCACGTGTCACGTTGTGACAGACGTGAGGCTTAGAATTGCAGTGGACGTGTACACGTGTGTATTAAAGTGTATTGCTGCAGATGTGGAGCAGGTTTAGCCAGGAATGTTGGAGATAATGTCGACAAAAGTGTACTTTTGTTTTAATGGCTTGACAAACCGCCTGCTGTTGTTTCACTAGTCATCGAACAGGTCTCTTTTTTTTTCCTCTTTTTTTTCCCCTCTCTCTTTTTTTCCCCGTCCTGGAGAGCTTGTGTCCGGGAGGTACAACTGTCTCTGTAATCTTTCCTGAGCTCAGGCCGGTGTATATGTACGTGCATTCCAACGGCCTGGTCGCTTTATAAGAGTCCTCGAGTCCTCTCTGGTCTTCGTGGTGTGTGGTGGAGCACCGTGTAGCAGGAGGAGGAGGAGGAGCAGGAGGGAGGAGGTACTACAACGGGTACTACTGCTGTCTTCTGCTCCTCCTTCTCCTCCTCCTCCTCCTCCCTCGTGCCTCGCCCGTCTTTATCAACGCGCACGTAAACGGTGGTTTGAATCTGCCCGCTGGTCGACGCACCCTGCCAAGAGCCCAACTGTATACTTCGGCCCGCCGCACACCTGACTCCCACCGGTGCACCACCAGTACACAAGACTCGTCCCAGTACCTCCACCACACTCCGCCCAGGCGACCTCAACACCCTCAGGGTGCTAGACCACGCGTCTCACCCCGACACACACACACACACACACACACACCTCGACCTCCAGCCTCAGCAGACGCTGGTGCTCTGTATAACCGAGAGAAGGTGTCACATGGGAAGAAGAAGATGAAGCGATGGTTACAAAAGACTCCACCAGGCGAGGCCACACCGGCACCTGAGTACGGATCGAAAAGGCCTCAACCTCAGTTCTCTCCCTCCCCCAACATACCTCAGTTCCCCACTGGTCCCTCCCGCTGATAAGTTCCCCGTTTATAGTCAATTTTTCCCCACGTTCTCCGTCGACTTCATTAACATCTCGTACCTTCTTCGTGTTATGTTAAGTATTCGACCTGACCTCCGTTGAATGTGGGAGATCGGATGAGCATATTAGCGCGAGTAAAGGTATAATACCCGGAACGTTCGGGATCTGGCAAGCGCGCCAGTCAGTACTTCCAAAGTCTCTGTGGTTGTGGCGATTTGAAATGGACGCCGCGGCTTCCTTGCTCTCGCCTCAGAACCAGCTCTTGGCTTCCATCTCTCCCTCACCAGCAGCTTCGGCCAATACGTCTTCGTCAGATGGTGTTCTCGATTCGTTGTTGTTTGCTCCGGTCTGGTTTGGGGGGGGGGGGGAGAAGAGATCGCTGTGTGATGCGTAGTTTCCTGGGAGCTAGGATTGTGGGGACCCCGCAGGCAGGCCAGCTTGGAGGATCCGATGGCTGGTCGCCGGCATGTTGGTCCGAACTCACCCACAGCGGCGGTGGAGAGAGAGAGAGGGAGATCACATACAAACACGCACCCCTCCATCTGCCTGTGGTAGAAGTAGACATAAAGCACGTTTACCCTGTTAATTATGGATTCATTTTGGAAGGGACTTGGGGGTGGTCGGGGACTGGGGAAGACCTCCTCGTAGAGAGGAGGGTGAATGGCGGGAAGGTGGGAGCGGGAGGCGAACGCCCGCGAGAAAATGCCACCGGTTGCATAGGCTTTGTTGTTGCCACAGCCACGGGTGAGCCCTTTTTTTTCAAAAATGGTCGTCGGAAGCCCAGTCCTGCCCCCGACGTTTGGACGTACCCACCTGCGTGTAACGTCGGTGGACGAACGCGTTGTAAATAAGGGAGAGGTGGAGTTGGTCTTGGTGGAGCCTGTGTCAGCAGCCCGTCATAGTGGTATCTAGTAACTGATCAATGAATGTGGACCGGGTGATGATGCCTGCCACCGCTCTCAGGGATTTTATTTCACTCCAGTTCGTGTGTGCAGGTTCGTCACCTTCGGCTGGCGACGTGACAGGGTGTTACGTGCTGCGGGGGTGTCACAGTAACGCTGTGGAGGTGTGTATGAAAACGTTGGAGTTGGTAACGTTAGGTTAGTTGGTGGGATTGACGGGGGGGTGGTGGTGGTGTGTGTGTGTAGCGGCGAGTGAGTCAGTATGTGGTGTGCGAGTGTCGGGGGAGAGCGTGTGCTCGGCCTCCTCTCAGTGCCCGTGGATACTACTACGTCATCGCCTCCTGTAGGAGATAAATACGCATGCTGAGGCTTCGTCCAAGCTTGGTGGCAGAATATGCGTGTGGTTGAAGCTGTGGTGTGTCAAGTGAGCGCGGGTGTAGTGACCAAGGCTTGGCTTGGTGTGGTATGGCGCCTTTGGTGAGGTGACAGAAGGAACACGGCCGTGGCTGGTGGGGGCTTGTTGCTGCTTGAACCACACACACACCAAGTGCTCCTGGTGCTTGCTTGTGCGACGTTTACTAAAGGTCGCACAGTGTCTGTGTCAACTTACCAGTGTGGTATTGAGGTCCTCTTTGTGGTACATAACCTGTCGAGTTGATGGTCGGCAATCACTAATATTTAATAAAAGCTGAACGCCCTACTCTGTGTGTGTGAGTGTGTGTTGTTGATGGTTACCTATTAAGGGCTGGAGTGTTGCCGTGGACCCAGTGGTTGATTCGTAGTGTTTATGGTGTTTGCTGTTAGAGTTGCTGGTGATCTGTGTTGCGTAACGCTGCAGCATGGAAGGCGCCATGGTCACATGAGTGGACACATAGTCAGTGTTGGTGGATGTCAGGAGGGAACCAGCGGCTGGCCTGAGGTCAGCAGGAGGTGGGCGGTGGGCGTGAGGGCGGAGGTCAGCACCAGCAGGAGCAGCGAGACGCCGGGGGTGGTGATGATGGTGGGCGGGCGGTAGCCGCCTGGTGCACGTCCCCAGCTGGAGCCTCCCACACCACCTGCATGGCCGAGGCTCTGGCTAGTGGCACCCACCACACCTCCCCTTCCGCCGCCGCCGCCGCCTCCAGCCACACCTCCCCGGCCTCAGCCTCCTCCACGACCACCACCTGTGATATGTCCATTAAGATGAGCGGTGTTTACATAGAGACATCGCCCACACGGACCAGCAAACAGCCGGCGCAGGTCAGGTCACACTCCCTCGACCAGCTCAACTTCCAGGAGAAGCGGCAGATCATAGCATCCACCCTCAGCCTGAGCGAGTTCCTCGGTGGAGCTCCGCAGAAGGCCGGCAAGTTGAAGGTGGAAGTGGAGGCGGGTTCTGACACCACCTCTGGAGTCGGCACCACGACCACCACCGCCTCCATCGTCACCAAGACAGCTTCTCTGTCCCTCTCGGACATCATCAACGCTACTAAGAGTAATAAAGGTGAGACTTTGCTTCTTCTGTCGCGGAAATGACTGCTCGATGCTTCCCCTCTGTAAAGGATGAGGCTAAGAAACTGGGACAGATTGTGGACACTCGTGATGTCCTTTACCCAGGGCGCGGGAGTAACTGTTTATCTCGTGCGTTGGACGATACATCCACCCTTGAGTCTGCGACGGTATGACCCTCGGGTACGGTCGCTTGGTCATCACGCCAAGGAGGTCGCAACGTCGTGCTCAAGACGTGTGGGACCTTAAAAACCAGCGTTTATATCCATTAACCTTACGTAACGATGGTTAACCCCACAGCAGCAGGATGGATCACACTTTTGTCTTGCCTGGCAAGTTTGTTTGTGCCTACCGTCTGCAGCGACGCTGACGGCACAGGTATCGACCAAGGAGAGGGCGCTTCCTGTGTGTGTGTGTGTGTGTGTGTGTGTGTGTGTGTGTGTGTGTGTGATTGTACATAAACCAGCACAGATGGGAATCAGGCTCAGGCTATCACCGTGTGTATTTACTGAGATCCAGTAACGTTTGTGTAGAGATCACCTTCCAGGGGAGGCGAGCAGAGAACCTGAGAAGGTTTTGAGGTGATCCTTAGGTTCCTGCGGATTATCGTCAAGTGGATTTGTACAAGCCGAGGATAGGTTCCTGTTGGGCAATCGCCCAGGGGAAGGTTTAGATGAGCCAAGGTCCCCGTAGGTTACCTGCAGGGTTGCTGGAGAGACAACAAGGAACTACGTTAGCTCAGGTTCGGGAGGTTATTATTTTTTTTTTTTCAACCAGCCGTTACACAGGGCCAGCCAGACCACTTGTACCACCCCGAGTGTGCTCGTGTGTACGTAAGGAGGCGTCGCAAACGTCTGCCCGACTCTGTTATTTGAGACTTCTTAGATAGTGTGGTAAATACATACGTATCTTGGGGGAAAGTCCTGTGTTTTAGGGGAATTTTAGAATTTTTTTTACACATTTTCCTCTCGAGTTTGTGAGTTATTGTGTTGATAGGGGGGCAATGGGTGGACATGATGGAGCCCAGTGGGTGGAGGACATCATGAGAATCATAAGATCGAGTGATGGTAGGAATGATTCTCCTGTGCTTAGTATTTGAAGTCATGCGGCCTTAGAGATGCCACCGTTAACCTCTTGAGGGTCAGGTCGTAGGCCCGGCCATAAAAACCCAATGGGTCGTACCGTCATGCTCGATGGGTCGTATATAGTCGTACTGGGTTAAGTTCCGGCCCCTGGGTGGTCGTTAAGGAGTGCCATGTGTTGGTCTTGCTGCCACACTGGCTGGCCACCACACTGCGTGCTTTCTTCGTGGTCCTCCTCTAGTGGTTCGCGTGTATTTGTAACCCTCTTGCCCCACGACCATTAAGAGGTGTAGCCGAACCTCGCATCGCACTGTCACGAAGGGTTGTGTGTGTGTGTGTATGTGTGTGTGTGTGTGTGTGTGTGTGTGTGTGTGTGTGTGTGTGTGTGTGTGTGTGCAGAGGCAACCAGGAACTCCCGTGAGTGAAAACCTGATAGACCGGACTCTTGCTGTTCCCGATGCATAGAAATTATCGTGAGAATTTATTTAACTCGTGCCAGAGATGACGTAGCTGGTGGTGTAAACATTTGCACTCGCTTCTTCTATGAAAGGAATTCAATATTGATTCACGTAGACACAAGGCACCTTGTGAAGCAGTTGTTTGTGGAAAGGCCTACACCTACTTACTGCACCTAGTGAGGCATTTGTTTGTGGAAACACTTACACTTACGAGGCAGTGACCCAGGATCTTTGCCGGGGTTGCACATCTGCCCTTGCGGTACGCCTTGAGCTGGACTCTCTTGGTTGACACTTGAGAAGAGACCTTGTGTCTCCATCCCACAGCCAGCCAGCCAGCCAGCCTGCCTGCCTGCCACACCACCACACTACAACTCAGTTGATCACGCACATCTTGGAGATGCTTTTCTAGTTTGTATTAAGTATCTTAACCCTGAAACCTTAGGACACAGTGGTTCGTAAGGTTTCATTTTTCCCCCCAGGAATGCCTCTGCTTTCTTTTGAGGGGTCCACCTACCTCTTGCAGTTCTTGCCACCTCCGTCGATAAAGCATTTACATGTGCAGATCATTGACGAACCTTTCCAGTATTTCCACATGCGGAATGCAATGGTTGTAATCATATTGTAGTGTCAGAGGACGCAGGTGAAGCTTCTTTCGCCATGTTCCTCACTGTATCCGAAACTGTTTAATCCACGCTTGGAGTATAGGTTCCGCCATCTCGCTTCGTGTTGAAATATTGTCAACTGTATCCTCCTCGAAAGCATTGGAGTTCTCTGCATCACACCATCACCTCTCCTAAGATGGTGACACGATTCTTCGCACCTTCCTCCTCGATTACACAACGGCCGCTTGGTTCTGGAGGTCAGTCAGGTCACGGGGCATGACCCGCTCTCGGCAGAGGTTGATGTTGTGAAGGAGTGGTCACATCCGGGGAGGAGGAGGAGGGGGTGCGGGTTGTCTGTTTTGGTACGGAGGCAGGAAGGGAGGTTGGGGTTGCCATAAATGAAAGTCCAGGTAGCTTATGGGATACCAGGTTTGCTTACTCAAAGGCTCCAGACTCGTACCGGAGTCCGTATCGAGGCCAAGTCTTAAGATGGTCCATAAAAGGGAGCTTAAGTGATGGAGAATTAAGGAGAGAAGCGGGAGGAGATTCGACAAGAGTTTTCAAGTATGTGGAAATGCCTTTAAGAATGGATAGACCATAACTGTTAGGAGAGACATGTAAAGGTCAAGAGTAGAGGATCAAGTTTTGTGATCTGTTCTCTCCCGGGGGCTGCTGGGCTGGGTCACTGGTGGCGTGCACCAGGCATGTAGGTTCCAGCAGTGCTTTAGCCGTCTCTCATAAGGTCGGGACACTGCCGGCGTCGACCTGAACTGAGGGTTCCTGCAGTGATCTAACAGTCCATCTCGTGGGGCTTTGGTCACTGCTGGTGTCGACCAGACATGTGGTTCCAGAAGCGATCTGACAGTGACTGGCTTCTGGGGTAGAGTTCACTGCTGGCGCCGACCAGACCCCTGGCCTCCAGCTGTGAACTGCCAAGAGTGTGGGGTCAGGTTGGTGAGGGTGTTCACTGGGGTCAGGCTTGGAGAGACTCCAAGACGACTGGCTGGTTGCCGCGCTGTTGGCTGATCCCCGATGTATGGACGCTGTGGTCGTGGCGGGTGATCCTGTGGTAATGGTGGTGCTGTGGTAGTGGAGGATAGCACTGTGGTGGGTGGTGGTGCTGTGGTAGTGGAGGATAGCACTGTGGTGGGTGGTGGTGCTGTGGTAGTGGAGGATAGCACTGTGGTGGTGGTGGTGGTAGTGGGTGGTGCTGTGGTAGTGGAGGATAGCACTGTGGTGGTGGTGGTAGTGGTGGGTGGTGCTGTGGTAGTGGAGGATAGCACTGTGGTGGTGGTGGTGGGTGGTGCTGTGGTAGTGGAGGATAGCACTGTGGTGGGTGGTGGGTGGTGCTGTGGTAGTGGTGAGAGTTGCTGTGGTGGGGAGGGTTTATCATGGTGATAGTATCAGGTTATTTAGGCTACCCCTGCGCCACCCTCTACACCACCCCCTCTTGTGGTGGCCCCTGGCTCCTGCTGTTGTTATTATTGGTATTATTGTCTTGAGGTTGTGGCGTTGTGGTGGTTGTCAATTGTGATGGTCATGCAAGGGAGATGGTGCTGTTATTACTGTTCTTGTTCCAGCAGGTGGAGCTGAAAAGTTCTCTTGTTCGTGTGTTCTGTAGACATCACGAAGTTAACTTTAAACGTCACTTCATTCTCCAGAATCGTCTTTGGTAACGCAGATGGACCGCTCGCTGGTCGGAACAGCGTCGAGGACCAGGGGGGGTCACACCACGGCCTTAGTGTTCTGATGTGCCCAGCCACGAGACGTGTAATTCTGCCCGGGTCGGGCCACGTCCTCCCGCCGCGTCCGACAGTACGCGGGACCATGCCCGCGGCATGATGTAGTCGGATAAGCTCGCCGCAAGGGACCTGGCCGTATGCGACTCAAGATTTTCCAGAATTTAAAAATGTTATCCTCGAAGAGGGAGAGGTTTCCCCACCCCATAGATAGGCCTGGTGAAGGTCCTTCCCCAGAGACAGACCTGGTGAGGTGCCCCCTTCCCCTAGAGACAAGCCTGGCGTGGTGTCCCCCCAGAGACAGCCTGGAAGGTGTCCCCAGAGACAGGCGTGGTGAGGTGCCTGTATCGCAGTAGTGCCAGTCATAACTTGTCGTGCAGTACGAGGTGTCCATGACGCCACCTCACTGTCCTCATGGTCAGGCCTCTCTCCCTCGTCTGGTCGTCACGGAGGGCGTGGCGAGGTGGGCTGGTGACAGGTCCCGTATGTACGAGCCTAGTGGGAAGGAGGGGAGCCTAGTGGGAGGAAAGGGAGCGTAGTGGGAGGGAGGGGAGCCTAGTGAGAGGAGGGGAGCCTAGTGTGAGGAAAGGGAGCCTAGTGGGAGGGAGGGGAGCCTAATGGGAGGAAATTGTGCTTAGAGGGAAGGAAGACTTTAATGAAGGAATAAGAATATGAGCAAAATGTTGGCCTACGATGGATTTTCTTCATTAATTAGATCGAGAGCCTTACTCCTTAAGGCCTGTAAACCACAAATGGAAGATGAAGGACTCTAGATCAGTGTAAAACAAAGGATGTAAATTACTATGAGGAAGGAAAAGAAAAAAAAAATGAGAGAATTGAAAGACTTGAGAATAATTTTGTCTGATCATCTAGCCCTCAGCGAGGCGAGCGAAGCAATCATGGGCTCCGTAAAGATGATTGGATGGATCTTGCGAGCGTCCAGGGCCAGGGAGGTGTGTAACCAAAGACACTATCCACAGCTCCTTGTTCCCCCGAGGGGGTAGTGATCACACACACTTGCCCTCAGCTTCATCAACCGATGGAATTATAATCCAGTTCATCACAAGATATAAATTTCAGACTTTTCCAGTAGAGGAAAAAAAAGAGATTTTCTTCTTTTTTTTCCTGCCGGTATGATTATTTTTTTCCCTCCCCTCATTTCCGTTCTTGGTATTATTAATCAGAATCCCATTCACAGTCCTGTTTCTTCGGGGTTAGCCTGCGGGGACCAGCTGTCTGAGCCAGAGCTGGAAGATGAACTGCAGGAGGGTCGTGTCTCGTCCTGGCATTGCGAGATGAAAGGGTCGTAGACGTGGGACCGCCTCTCCTGCGACTGGAGGAGGAAGATAGGGCTAAGAAAAATAAATGGATGGGTGGGCCTGGAAGAGATGAGACTGGAAGAGATGGGACTGGAAAGAGATGGGACTGGAAAGAAAAAGGTGAGTGTGGACCAGATGGGATTGTAGGAGGCAGGGAGGCCTGGATGGATGCGACTGCAGGCGGTGTAGGACTCCTGAAGGAAATAGGACTTCAAGGCGTTGGCTGCGAGTGATAGGATGGAAAAGAGAGGTGACTGCAAGGGACGAAAGAAGTATATGGACTTGCAAGAGGACTGGAAGAGTGAACGTGCGGGCGTGAGGGTGGAGGAGGAGTTAAGGCTGGAAGATGCGACAGCTGGAAGGGGCGGACTTCCTGGAGAGGACTCTGCCAGAGATGGAGGGTTCCATCAGGTAGCACTTGATGTCATGGAATGATTTAACTTCTTATGAATATCTGGAACGACAGTGATCAGAAGTTGATGACGCTGAGGATAGACAGATAGATAGGTTTCATGGAGACTTACTTAGTCGTGTTGCAGTGGTTGTGTAGGCCTTCAGCCTGCGGCCACACACAGCTCGACTGATCAGGGGACCGAGTTTGAAGCAGCTTGGTTCCAGGCCAGTTTTTGGGGATAGAAAGGAGCCCCGGTCGCCATCGTAAGATAGGTTGCCTATCCCTTAAACCTTCCAACTGAAAATATGTATATATTTTTTTTTTTTTTGCCTTAACCCCACCTCACTGTTCCTCATCCCTATCTTGCCATACAATATCATACATTGCCTTCCCTTACGATACTGCTCCTTACCTTTAACAATACCATACATTACCTCACCTTACGTAATACTGAGCACAGCGTCGTCATAAACGCTGTGGTAGAGACAAAAGCATAACATTGTCGCTTTGTCTCGTATCTAAGCTGGGTTGAGTCATGGATTGACCAGCAGAGTACCTGGATTTCTCTGGAGAGGGAGAGGGGGGTGGAGATTTATTACTAGGATGGCCTCCCCCAAGCACCTGGGATCTTCGTGAGTCATGGCGGGTATACATCCCAACATCCCCAAAGTCGTGCGATGCAAGCCTACATATGGCAGTCATGGGAGTGCATGTGTAGTGAATGTGTGAGGTTGAATAAGCCTCTGTGACTCCCCTGGGAAGACGGGCCTCGCCTCCCCTCCCTCCCTCCCCTTACCTAAGGGTGTGTGTGTGTGTCACCGAGTTTCTCCCCGGGTCAAGTACGCTCGTGACCTGACCAAAGGTCACACATCACCCCGGAAGAGGTACCCTTCCGTTCCCAGGTGGCCTCTCCTCTCTCTCTCCCTCCCTCCCTCCAGCTTCCTGGTGACCTTCTCTTCCTCCTTCCACTGTGGCAGCTGACCTGACCCCTGCTGCACCGCCAGACGACCTTACGACCTTTGGGGTTCCGGGGCCTTGCCTCTCCAGCTGACCCTCATGATTTTAGCCCCGTGGCCAAGGACCGTACTGTCGTGCACGAGGGTCATGTCGTCGTGCTCAAGGGGTTGTACCTTCGTGCACAGTGGTCATACAGGTCGTGCTCAAGGGTCATCTCGTCGTGCTCAAGGGGTCGTACCTTCCTGCACAGTGGTCGTACAGGTCGTGCCCAAGGGGTAGTGACGTCGTGCACAGGACACCATCTTCAGCAGGACTCCAGCTGCTGTGGCTATGTTGTGAATTCCTGTTGCGTTCCCTCACTCCTGCTGCGTCAGGTAAACGTTGGGTGTGGAGGCTAGGGTGATGGATGGGAGGCGGAGGACCTCTGTAATAACCCTGTGCTAAGGTACGGTATCCTGCAGAAGGAAGTCCTCGGGGATGCCTCGTCATGCTGGCATGGGCCTTGCGTGATCCCGCAGGATAGCGTTTCGGACCACCGTCTCACCCCTTTCGTGTTGCATCCGCGGCCTGTGTATGGGGGGTGTTGAGCCATTCGGTGGTTGTCCAGGTCAGGGTCGTTAGGGGTGACTGTGTACAAAGAAAAGAAGTGTACCTCATTAGCCTGGTCGTGGAGGGTACGTAGGCATGCGGGCCGCTGCCTCAAACAGCATAATTCATCAGGGGAGCAGCACTTAAACTTGACCCCCGGGCCGTGTTGCAAGCCTTCACGTGAAGCCCAGCTGATGGTTAATCATTGTACTTCGTCTTATCATTTTGTAATGCTTCCATGTATTGCTTAGATAAGTAAGATTTACTGAACACGAGTATATTACATGCACGACAAAATGTGTCGTAAAGTATGGTATTTACTTTATCGCAAAGAACGACAGGATATTGCGTCAGACGTAACTTACCCCACATTACACAGGTAGCTAAGTCTGCCTCGAAGAAACTTGTTGCTTGTTCAAAGGTCGTAAAGTTTTCTCTTGGTGAACGGAAAGGATTTGTTCGTCCTCGTGTGGAGCATTGCTCTAATATTAGTGACTTGATACTTGACAAGAGTCAAGTCCACAGCAATCGTCCGGCTTATTATTAAGTCTCCAAACCCTCACAGTCTTAGGACTTGGCCCACTCGACCCCCGGGGGAATGCTGAGGGTCTCTCTCTCTCTCTCTCTCTCTCTCTCTCTCTCTCTCTCTCTCTCTCTCTCTCTCTCTCTCTCTCTCTCTCCTTCCCTCGTGACCACCTGGCGCCGTCATTTGGGAATGGTCCTCTTCCCCCTACAGACCCGGCTGGGTCGAGGCTGCTGGGTGGTTGTGGCGGGGGAGGAGGGTCGCTGGTCGGCCATGCCTCCCAGGATTATGATTGTAACAACATCTTCCCCTCCTCACCCCCTGTTGTTCCACCTGCTGGAGCTGCTCCGCTTCCATCCTGAGGATCAAACACCTTGACAGTTCAAGAACTTCAATGGAGTTGAAGATGACTCGGTCTGGAATTAGCTGGGGCAACTTTTGGTCGTTGTTGGCCAATTATTATACCACCGTCACTTGGCTGGTCGGGCTAAAGCGCTTCCTTCCTGCCGCTGCTGCTGACGTCACGTCTCCCACAGCTTGTGGGGGAGGGAGAAGGCTGGAAAGTGGGGGGGGGGAATCCGTCCAAGGAATCTATCTGTTCCAGCCACGTCTCTCTTGGTCGATGTCATCTGGTCCGCTGGTTTGGATTGCTTGTTCTTCTGTACTACGGACGAAAAGCCTTCGAGGCAACTAAGCTTCCCTGTCTGAAGCTTTATCAGCTAAAGCCCCTCCCCCCATACTGTCGGCAGCTTGCAAGATTACAGAGAAGCCATATTTCTCGGTGGTTCGATTTCAGTGCCAGGGTTCGACCTGACAGCCCGGGAAAAGGGTAAGAGGCCTCAGATTTGCCCACCGTAGAAGAAGGGAGAGTAATGGGTGACCTGATCACTCACCACTGCTGCTGCTGCTGCTCAGCAATGTATTACACATCTGACGATGTCTCATATCACTCCGGTGTATATTACACATCCTCGTATGTATATCACGTCAGTTTCGTATTGCATTGGTATATACACCAGTTACGGATTCGGGTCATTGACTGCGACACAGACCCTCTGGTATCTCGCGGTCTGTGGGCCAGGTCTTCTGGTCTTGGGTTTCCTCCGTGTTTTCGAAGACTTCGCGCATGTCGCCTCCTTCTGTGGCCGTCGCGTTTGCTCCCCACGCGCCCATGTTTAGGGGCCGTCCCGGTGCGCTCCTGTCTGCGTCTCTCCAGACCCATCGTGTTTTCCTCGTAAGTTCATAAGTTATGTATCAGGAACCATGTATAAATAGCAGCGCCCCTCCTCTGCCCCCCTCCTCCTCCTCCTCCCATGTCAGAAGGTCAGGGGTTCGCGCCAGTGGGCACCAGGGGCAGAAAAGGTCCCCCTTTTGGGGAGGGAAACTTTGCCGCCTCGTTGTTCCCAAGTTGTCTTTTGTGTGTGTGTGTGTGTGTGTGTGTGTGTGTGTGTGTGTGTGTGTGTGTGTGTGTGTGTGTGATGACTGCGCGCAGCCACGAGACGGGGACGTACGTACGTCATCCTCTCTCTCTCTCCCTCCCTCTCTCTCTCTCTCTCCCTGAAGTTTCTGCGAGGAGGAGATATCATTCTGAAGTTTCTCCGCGGTGAAGATACCAATTTTTTTTTTTTCTTTTTTTCCGGAGGGTGGGGTAGTAACTCGAACGAGAATGATACCACAGTTTTGGCCCCGTGCAGACGAGGTGGGGCACGGGTGCCCCACGAGAACACTTTACTATCGCTGCCACCATACCACTCACAACCACACTTATAAAAAGTGTATCGGGGAGTAACAGACAGAAATAAGTAACCCTTCCAAAGATTCATCAGTGTGGCAGTCATACGACCCTCCCACCCCCGCCCACACACCTCATGCATGCCCCTCCTTATGTTGACATATTAGCGCCTGGACCCCCCACTATTTCTGATGCATCGGAGGTTTGGAAACAAGCGCGAGTCTATTTCGCGAAGGTAAGTAAGTGGTGGCTTCCCGCGCACGAGTGTCGACCCGAAAAGTGTGGTAGATATACGAATGAAACGGAAGGTGTTTCAAAATGGAGAGGTCTGCGGCACAAGGACCTGTGTGTTTCTCTCTCTCTCTCTCTCTCTCTCTCTCTCTCTCTCTCTCTCTCTCTCTCTCTCTCTCTCTCTCTCTCTGTAAGATCTATCGTGTCAGTTTCTGCTTTCTTTTGTGGCAGACGACACCCAGAAAGAATTGATGCAAGAGCTCTTTGGTGACGGTTTGTTGGGCAGGCTCTGGCGAACTCATCCTCTGGTAAACGATATGCCATACTTAACTTAAAAAGAGCCGAAATTACATCTTCATGAAGGAGGAGGAGGAGGAGGAGGCGGCCGGAGACTCGAAGGAGGAGAGCGAGTGATTGTAGTCGAGTCTTACCTCGCCAGGAGGAAGGACGAAGTAAGAACGATAAGGAGGTAATGTCTTGAGATAAGCTCTTGACCCAGTGACCACGCCCGGCCTGCTTTTAGGCTGATGAAGAAGGTCGGGATGAGGAGGTTAATGGCAGACACAAGGCGCGGTGGTGATCATCACGAGGCGCACACGAGTTTCTTCCTTTCGAGGAATATTTTCCGTTGCGCAGCCAACATCACACGCGACGACACCTGTGCTTGAGGGAGTACAGCGATCGTTAGGGTGTACAACGACTGTTAGGGCGTACAACGATCGTTAAGAGTGTACAGCGATCGTTGGAGTGTACCCCAGTGGTCGTCTTGTGGGTCACGCTGATCCAAACACCTCGTTAATGGGGAAGGCCAAGACCAGCTGCTGATCCCCATCGTGACGTACGTAAGTACGTGTGTTCACTGTTGAGAGGTGTGGCTCCTGACGGAGAGGGGCTCCCCCAATGACGGGTGAGTGCGCGTCGGGATGAGGTGAAGACCCAAGACCATTGAGAATCCAGGGAGACACAGTCAAAAAGTCCCCTTGGGCTTGTCCACAGGGGGTCCAGTAAAGGGGAGGGATATGTTACGGTCCACGTACAGGACATCCTTGAAGGCCTTGCCCCTCCCTTGTCCTCCGTCGGGATAGTCCGCCGTGCTTGAAGCGACAAGCGTAGACGGTCGGTTGGGGGGCCGGCCTGTTCCTCTACCCTCCCACCTCATAGCTCAGTTCGTAACCAGGTTGGCATGGAGAGGGTCTGGTCGACCAGGCTGTTTGATGCTGCGGAATGACTGAAATGCTATTGAAGTTACGTGATCCTTTCTTGCCTTCCTCCACCCCAGGGCGGTTATTTTTTCCTTTTTTTTTTTGAGAGGGGGAGGGCTGGATTGATTTGTGGGGTTCAGCTCCACCTCTTTGATCCGTTCCCGCCTCCATAGCTCATCCTGGGAACCAGCTACGCCTTTGTTATTTTGACAATTCAGTCTATTTGTGGCGGCAGACCGCAGCCTTATGTAATCCCAGGAAGGGGGAAGGAGGAGGAGGAGGAGGTGGTGGTAGCCGGTCAAGGCTCGCTCTGTACGTGATATTTAAACGTTGAGGTTATTCATCATATTTTTTTTTTTCCATCCAATTCGGTCGGTTGTAATTCTAATACAGACAGGTCCAGCGTCGCCCACTCACGGCCTCGAGATACTGGAGTTTTTACGAGGCATTTCTTTACGAATTCTTTTGTTCCCAAGTGAGTAGCTTTGCCAGGGCACTCCCGCAGGGGAAGTATATACAAACGTGTGGGGTAATTTTCCAGGTAGCCTAATCTTACCTAACCTTACCCTAACTTACGTCAGTGGAATATGAATAGCTGTGTGGCAGTTATAAGGCTACGTGAATATGGAGTATTCAGCCAGTCATCCCGGCGCTGGTTAGGTAACGCCACTGATCTAACATAGTTAATCATTGATATGTAAGTAATCTCCCTTCTCTCTCTCTTTTTCCCCCCCCCACCGTTTCATTAACCTGTCTGTATTTCAATTAAGCCCCGCGGGCCTTGATGTGTACTTTTTGTCCCTGACTGGAGCCTCCGACGTACAAATAAAGATAATAAGGTCTATTGCTCGTGTAGTAAAGTTGCCTGTGCAAGTAGCGGACCCTTACAAGTTAATGGGATTTAAGCTTCCTTAATAGGAGACTGACCCAAGCCTTTGTGCAGTAGGGTACGATCCATGAGCACGACGGTGCAACCCTTGGAGCTGGACGATGCGACCCTTGAGCACGATGGTACGACCCCTTGAATTCGATAGTACGACCTTTGAGCACGACGGTACGACCCTTGGGTATTGGTGCCCTGGGCCTAAGGGTCAGGTCAAAGGTCAGGGCTGAAGCACGGATGCCTCTGTTTCAGACACGTTAGGAACCATGTGAAAATGCTGAAGCATTGGTCATGTTACAAGTGGGTCACACTCATCCAGATTTCTGTTAATGCCATCAGGTGATATACAGAAAATGGTGTGACCACTTCGTAGCAGGAGCTTGTAGAAAGTATAGACATTTTTTTGACGTTACGGATAAACCGGCAGATGGAAAATGGGAGACGGGCATATTAGCCATGGAATATATAATGTTTTTAGCATCATAAAAAAAAACTGTAATTTCTCGCTCTTCTTCCACAGGCAATTTCCACCTCGTCCAGTGCGGAACGTCGGTGGGAACAGTGCGAGATAAACACCACGAAACAACTTTAATGAACAAGCACATCCATGGGGGGATTCGGGGGGGCTGTTGTTTAGGGTCAGAAGCTGCCTTGTTTGTGAATCAGAGGTTGTAAACAGGTTGATACACACCATCCTTAACCTGGGCATCACAGCTGGTGGCAGACGCCCGCCGAGTGTGATAATACCCGGTGTTATTACTAGGGAAAAAAATAGAAAAAGATATGCTGGATCATAAACAGATCGCCGGCCGGATTTCTCCCGAAGCATACTGGAAAAAAAACAACACACACACACACACACACACACACACACACACACACACACACACACACACACACACACACACACACACAATATCTGCGCCAGACCCGGCCTGGAGAAACAGAAGGGAGAGAGAGAGAGAGAGAGAGAGAGAGAGAGAGAGAGAGAGAGCGCTGGGGGGGAAAGGGGAAAAGAGTTCAAGGGAATGTTTACAGCTGCAGAAGATGGATGGCTGGATCCCAGCGTTCGAGGAGCGGCGCCCCCTGTCTCTCTCCCCCTCCCTCTCTCTCTCTCTCTCTCTCTCTCTCTCTCTCTCTCTCTCTCTCTCTCTCTCTCTCTCTCTCTCTCTCTCTCCAAACACCACGACCGGAATGGGAAACAAGACGTGGACTAAACACGGATGATACCGAAGGGTTTCTCAACGAGGAACAGAAAGGAAGGATTAGATCCACACCCCCCCCCAATTGAAGACTCAAGGTCGAGAACTATTTGATGTACTGAAAGTTCCACTAAGAAACTATGGACGAAATGATTGCAGCCCCGCTGGCGTTGGTATGACACATTTGTTCACTGAAGCTGTTGGCATCCTCTTCCTAAAAGAGTCCTTGATCCTGAGGATTTTGTCCTGAGTGCCATCAGCTCCGGCACCCGGGGTTGTACTAACGTCATGTGCGACTTGTTTTTCTTCCCTCCCTCCTCTGGACTCCCGAAAGCCATCAGACAGTGTTGCCGACCCGAGACCAAGGAGGAGGATTCTTCGTGGACCTTCCAGCGGTCGGGCTGATGGTCATGAGCCGTCGGTAGGACCCACTGGTGTTCCTCAGGGCGAGGGGATCGTCCCTCCGTGTCATTATTTTTGAGAGAGAGAGCTTGTAAACCGTGTGTGACATCTTGTTCATGAGAGGGAAAGGGGCAAAGGTCTCTTCTGCTGCTGCTGCTGCTGTCATGTGCGCCTGTGGCGCACACACACGTCGTGTGGTGGTATTAAAGCAGTCGGAAGATTTTTTGAGTTAAACCCACCGGGTGTGTGGGGTGTCAGACGCCCTACACTGGTGTGTGGGGTCTCAGACACCCTACGCAGGGGGGATGGGGTGTCAGACGCCCTACACAGGTGTGTGGGGGTGTCAGACGCCCTACACATGTGTGTGGGGGTGTCAGACGCCCTACACAGGGGGGTGAGGTGTCAGACGCCCTACACAGGGGGGTGTCAGACACTCTTAACAGTGTGTTGTCAAGACGCCCTACTCTCTCTGGTGTCAAGACTCACCCCACACACCCCAGAATGAGACGGGCGTAGGGTGGGCCCTGCCGGACGGACGCGACGCCCCCCCCCCCCCCCCCCGTCATTCACAGTTGTACCACTGCGACAAGACATGACGGGCCGTGAGTGCCGTGACTTTCCTACATGAGGACGAGCAGAGTTCCTGGGCCAGCGTGACCCTTCTGGGGGAGGAGGATGAGGGAGGGAGCGGGAGGAACTGGGGACAAAGAGAAGACCGGAAGAAAAGACTGGAAAATAAATGGCCAAGTAAGTACACCAGTTTCGGTTTTCTTCCATCACCCGTTTCCTGGAGATTCAAGGAGGCGTTCTCCCGTTCTTATAACCATTAACGTACATTACTACCTATTGATTTTAGGGGCTTCTCTCCACCCGTGCAGCTCGTGCTTGGACCGAGTAGATGGGGCACCAGACTGTTGCTTTTGCTGTCGCCTCCTTTACCGGCGTCTGTAGTAGCGATGCGCTGGGCTGAGTCGATGGAGCAGCATTGTGTGTATACCCACACACACACACACACACACACACACACACACGCACACGCCTCTGGTGAACCATGCATCGGCAGATGTCTGCTGTCTGTCTCCTGCGTCTGTGGCCGGGGGAACAGACAGGGGGTTGACCGTCTACTTCGCGTCGCTACTGTCCTTAGTTCTGCCTCCCCCCCACCTTAGAGAGAGAGAGAGAGAGAGAGAGAGAGAGAGAGAGAGAGGGTCATCGTGACGCTCCGCCTGGCCTGGCCCGGGTTATATAAGCTTTTTCAGTTGTATGTTGTGGAATTACCCACACTGCGTCCATTACCCGTCCGCGCCACTAGCGGACAATGAGCGAACTAGCCTTGGGCTCCGGATGTCCAGGCCTTGTTTTTGTGTCATTATTATTATTATTATCTGGGGGTGCATGTGGCACACACCCCGGGTCTGTGGTGAAGTTGAAAGGGTTCAAAATAATGATGATAATGACGTAGTAAAAATGAAATGATTATAATGAACAAAATGATGAAAATAATAGATGTGATAGTAATATTAAGAACAATAATAATAAGAATGCTAATAATGATAATGACAATAATAGTAATAATGATAATAATAATAATAATGGTAGTAATAATAATAATAATAATGATAATAATAATAATAATGATAGTAATAATAATAATAATACTAATAGTAATAATGATGATGATAATAATAATGATTATAATGATGATATTGATAATGGTGATGATAATAATGTTAATGGCTTATTGAATTAACTGTGGCCATAGACAGTCAGTATGTAGAGATGATAAGTACAATAAAGTGGCGCTGCGTGGTATACCACACGACCATTGACCCCCCTGTATACCGTCGTCATGGTGAACACGTATGGTACGAGAGCCGCTGTGTATTTCCTGTGTGTATAGATTGATACATTTCGAGTCTTAGAATTTGAGGGTCGTACCGTCGTGCTCCAGGGTCGTACCGTCGTGCTCCAGGGTCGTACCGTCGTGCTCAAGGGTCGTACTGTCCTGCTCAAGGGTCGTACCGTCGTGCTCAAGGGTCGTACCGTCGTGCTCAAGGGTCGTACCGTCGTGCTCAAGGATCGTACTGTCCTGCTCAAGGGTCGTACCGTCCTGCTCAAGGATCGCACCGTCGTGCTCAAGGGTCGTACTGTCCTGCTCCAGGGTCGCACCGTCCTGCTCAAGGGTCGTACCGTCCTGCTCAAGGGTCGTACCGTCCTGCTTAGGCTGTGAAACCGCTCTCTGAATCCCTCCTTACTTAAACCTATTTTTTCCGCAGCTCAATTCATGGTTTTTTCCCCCATTTTTTTTTTTCTTTGTCTTTTTATATTAAATCTTATTTCGTAAATGCCACTCAGCACTGTATCGCTGTCCTCTGGCCACTGGTGTCGGACTGCTGGTTTTTCTGCTCACAGTCTACCGTGCGTAGAATTATTTGTTTATTTACGGTGTTAGTTGAGAATTACTTCGCCCTGACCTTTGACCTCACTGGGATTATTAAAGCCTGGCGTTGCAACATACCAGCAGGTAGAACCAGTTGCTCTCGTGAGGGGGTGGGGGGGGGTTGTTACCAGGGCTCAGCACAAGGGTAACAGGTGTTACCTTGGGGGAAGAGGTAAGGGGTGGGGGGGTTACCAAGTGTGTTGCCTTGGGGTAACGGGCTTTACCAGGGGGGGGGGGTGGTACCAGTTGTTACCGTGGGGGGGGGTTACCAGGGGTAATCATGGGGGGGTACTAGGTGTTACAGTGGGGGGTACTAGGTGTTACCAAGGAGGTAATACATTTTACCGTGTGACACCAGGTGTTACAGTGGGTTACTAGGTGTTACCAAGGAGGTAATACATTTTACCGTGTGACACCAGGTGTTACAGTGGGTTACTAGGTGTTACCAAGGAGGTAATACATTTTACCGTGTGACACCAGGTGTTACAGTGGGTTACTAGGTGTTACCAAGGAGGTAATACATTTTACCGTGTGACACCAGGTGTTACAGTGGGTTACTAGGTGTTACCAAGGAGGTAATACATTTTACCGTGTGACACCAGGTGTTACAGTGGGTTACTAGGTGTTACCATGGGAGTACCACGGGTTACAGCCCACGGGGGGTTTGTTACAGCGGGTACCGTGAGGGTGTCGGGAGTTTCCCAGGGGGATGCCAAGGTGTTACCATGTTGCTCTCTAAAAGAGAGAGAGAGAGAGAGAGAGAGAGAGAGAGAGAGAGAGAGAGAGAGAGAGAGAGAGAGAGAGAGACTATATATGTGAAAGGTTATGTAGATTGCATAATTATCATGACATCATCTCTCTCTCTCTCTCTCTCGCTCTCTGTGAGATCCTCATCACTTGTCACATACCCTTGTGCTATTCTCTGACAGATGTCACACATGTATACCTCATCATTAAAAAGGAAAAAAAAAACACAAGGATCGCCTCTCTCGTTGTTTCTCCATACAGGACGCCCACCACTCAAATACCCACCCACCCCCCCATTTATTCTCGCATCTGACCGAAATGGGTTCCTTGTGTCGTACACCCATTATGTAATGACCCCCTTGACCTACCGATCTCTTCCTGTCAGCAAGCGACGGACTTGACACCCATCCACCAATACGTATGTAGATTTGGCACATCTGCCCCCTTTTTCTCCCCCATTTACCTCGGGATTGTTTTATTTGTACGTTTCCCATCGTCTTACAGGATGCACAGTGTGTTCAGAATGATACATTCGTCCCCAGCATCCCAGGGGTAAGCTTGGGACGTCCCAAGACCCTGGGGAAAGAGTCTGGGGTGGCCAGAAACAGCTACGTGAATCAAGAGAGTGTGTGGAGGCTGGAGAGGGCATGGGACGCATCGTGGATCAGGCGTTGGGAGTGTGTTGGAACAGGTGGATGTGTGGCACATGCGGTGGTGGTGGAACAGGTGGATGTGTGTGGTACATGTGGTGGTAGAACAGATGGATGTGGTACAGTGTGTTGTGGTGGAGCAGATGGATGTGTGGGACAGATGGATGTGGTACAGTGTGTTGTGGTGGAGCAGATGGATGTGTGGGCAGATGGATGAGTTACAGTGTGTTGTGGTGGAGCATATGGATGTGTGGGACAGATGGATGAGTTACAGTGTGTTGTGGTGGAGCATATGGATGTGTGGGAGAGATGGATGAGTTACAGTGTGTTGTGGTGGAGCAGATGGATGTGTGGGAGAGATGGATGAGTTACAGTGTGTTGTGGTGGAGCAGATGGATGTGTGGGACAGATGGATGCGGTACAGTGTGTTGTGGTGGAGCAGATGGATGTGTGGGACAGATGGATGCGGTACAGTGTGTTGTGGTGGAGCAGATGGATGTGGTTCATATATGGTGTTGGTACAAGAGCTGGTGGCGGAGCACGTGAATGTGGTACAGCATGTGGAATAAGGCAGTTGTCAGCGTTGGGTGGAGGAGCATAGTGGTACAATCAGGGTCAGGATGTGGATGATGGGGATGGTGCAACAACGTGATATTTCTGTATAACGAAGTCTCGCTCGCTGGACAAAGGTACAACGAAGAGATTAGAACAAGACGAGTGAGCTGGGTGAGCTGGGAGGTCAGAGGGCAGCCAGGAGTGCTAGGTGGAGGCGTGGGGTAAATAATGGAAGGATTGGTCCGGCACCTGACCTTTGACCCCGCTGCTCCAGTACCTGACCTTTAACATGGCTGTGATTTCTTTGGCTAGCGGAGAGAGGTAATCAATACGACTTGCTTTTTTTTTTTTTCTTCATCTTCTCCCGGGTTGTGATTATTAGCAGTTTGCTGGGGTCACGTATAGTCGTGTTACAAGGTCAAGTAAGGTCATCATGCATCGTTCACGTGAGGCCTTTCCTCCTGGGGTCGTGTCAGGTCATCCTCCAAGGTCATGTAAGGTCATCTTGTATCGTTCCCGTGAGGCCTTTCCTCCGGGGTCGTGTCAGGTCATCCTCCAAGGTCATGTGAGGTCATTTTGTATCGTTCGCGTGAGGCCTTTCCTCTGGGGTCGTGTCAGGTCATCCTCCAAGGTCATGTAAAGTCATCTTGTATCGTTCCCGTGATGCCGTCCTCCAGGGTCGTGTCATGTCATCCTCCAAGGTCATGTAAGGTCATATTGCAACGTTCCCGTGAGGCCTTCCTCCGGGGTCGTGTCAGGTCATCCTCCAAGGTCATGTAAGGTCATATTGCAACGTCCCGTGAGGCCTTCCTCCAGGGTCGTGTCAGGTCATCCTCCAAGGTCATGTAAGGTCATCTTGCATCGTTCACGTGAGGCCTTCCTCTTGGGGGGGGGGTTGCGTCAGGTCATCCTCCAGGGTCGTGTAAGGTCAGCACGCAGGCTCACACATAAGGTCATCTTGCGGTCGTACATTGGGGGTCGGGGGTGGGAGAGTGTCATCACCGAGGCCTTTACCTGGGTTGACCTCCGCCTTCAGGAGTGTGGCGCCCTCACAGCTGCCGGACGGGAGAGGAAATGCCAGTAATGACGGAGGCCAAGCGCTGTACTGACACGAGAAGTGCTTTTCACGTAGGCTGGCAACACTCACCTCACTGCTCACCTGGCCACCTGCTTTGTCCTGCCGTTGTTCACCTGGTCACCTGCTTCCTGTGTTCTTCACCTGGTCAGCTGTTTGTGAAGCTGTTCACCTGGCCAGCTGATTGTTAAGTTGTTCACCTAGTCAGCTGTTTTTTAAGCTGTTCACCTGGTCAGCTGTGTGTTAAGTTGTTCACCTGGCTAGCTGTGTGTTAAGCTGTTCACCTGGTCAGCTGTTTCTTGAGCTGTTCACCTGGCCAGCTGTTTCTTGAGCTGTTCACCTGGTCAGCTGTTTCTTGAGCAGCTCACCTGGCCAGCTGTTGCCTGAGCTGTTCTTCTGGCCAGCTGTTTCCTGAGCAGTTCACCTGGCCAGCTGTTTCCTGGGCAGTTCACCTGTCCAGCTGTTTCCTGAGCAGTTCACCTGGCCAGCTGTTTCCTGAGCAGTTCACCTGGCCAGCTGTTTGTGCACGTGTCCGGGTAATGAAGCCGTCACCCCGTAATCTGGGGCGTTATCCCCTGAAACACCATTTATTCTGCTGACCATATGTCGGGAGGGCGAAACACATGGTCCGTAAACAGAATCCTTCCTTCTTTTTTTTGTTTTGTTTATGGTGCTGTGTTAACCTGGCCCCAGGCTGTGTTAGATGGTGGTGCTGTGTTAACCTGGCCCCAAGCTGTGTTAGCTGGTGATGCTGTGTTAACCTGGCCCCAGGCTGTGTTAGATGGTGGTGCTGTGTTAACCTGGCCCCAAGCTGTGTTAGCTGGTGGTGCTGTGTTAACATGGCCCCAGGCTGTGTTAGCTGGTGGTGCTGTGTTAACCTGGCCCCAAGCTGTGTTGGCTGGTGGTGCTGTGTTGACCTGACGCGTGCTATGTCGCCATGACCCAGGCTGCTGGTGCTGTGTTGCCGTGACCCAGGCTGCTGGTGCTATGTTGCCATGACCCAGGCTGCTGGTGCTGTGTTGCCATGACCCAGGCTGCTGGTGCTGTGTTGCCATGACCCAGGCTGCTGGTGCTGTGTTGCCATGACCCAGGCTGCTGGTGCTGTGTTGCCATGACCCAGGCTGCTGGTGCTGTGTTGACCTGACCCGGGCTGCTGGTGCTGTGTTGCCGTGACCCAGGCTGCTGGTGCTGTGTTGCCATGACCCAGGCTGCTGGTGCTGTGTTGACCTGACCCGGGCTGCTGGTGCTGTGTTGACCTGACCCAGGGCTGCTGGTGCTGTGTTGACCTGACCCAGGCTGCTGGTGCTGTGTTGCCGTGACCCAGGCTGCTGGTGCTGTGTTGCCATGACCCAGGCTGCTGGTGCTGTGTTGACCTGACCCGGGCTGCTGGTGTGTCGGGGGTCCTGACATAGGCTCCCGAAATAGCATCATGACATTGATTGAAGTGGAGACCTGAGAGTACTGGTGGGTGGGGGGAGCATGGGGCTGAATGGTGGGTCAGGAGGGTGGCGTGTTGGAGGCCTGGTGGGTCAGGAGGGTGGTGTGTTGGAGGCTGGTGGGTCAGGAGGGTGGCGTGTTGGAGGCCTGGTGGGTCAGGAGGGTGGTGTGTTGGAGGCTGTTGGGTCAGGAGGGGTGGCGTGTTGGAGGCCTGGTGGGTCAGGAGGGTGGTGTGTTGGAGGCCTGGTGGGTCAGGAGGGTAGCGTGTTGGAGGCCTGGTGGGTCAGGAGGGTGGTGTGTTGGAGGCTGGTGGGTCAGGAGGGTGGTGTGTTGGAGGCTGGTGGGTCAGGGGGGTGGTGTGTTAGAGGCTGGTGGGTCAGGGGGGTGGTGTGTTAGAGGCTGGTGGGTCAGGGGGGTGCTGTGTTAGAGGCCTGGTGGGTCAGGAGGGGTGGTGTGTTGGAGGCCTGGTGGGTCAGGAGGGTGGTGTGTTGGAGTCTGGTGTGCATAGGTCTTCGTCCGCATTGAAAGGCTTAAAATGGACTTCGAGAGAGAGAGAGAGAGAGTGACTGTAGACGAAAACTACCTCTCTTTTACCTCTCTCTCTCTCTCTCTCTCTCTCTCTCTCTCTCTCTCTCTCTCTCTCTCTCTCTCTCTCTCTCTCTCTCTCCCTCTCCCTGGTTGCCACCTCTCAACGATTCACCATCCCTGGGCGGCGAGATCGCCCTTACTGATACGTGGAGTTTAAGGCCAAGTTTTGTCCCGGCTATGCTAAGGCCGCTGCATCTCGTGTGTGTGTGTGTGTGTGTGTGTGTGTGTGTGAGGGGCAGGACGTGTCCCAGGGGAATCGTGCGGTGGAAGATGTCACGTGTGACCTCCCCCAGGGGGTCAGGGAGTCTCGCCCGCCTGCGCCATGACATCAGACATCATGTGACCTTGACTCATCCCGTCATGCAGGGGCGCCCCTGGGATCACGCCATGTTTCTCCCGCGCCCATCACCGTGGGACCTCTCTCTCTCTCACCCATCACCGTGGGACCTCTCTCTCTCACCCATCACCGTGGGACCTCTCTCTCTCTCTCTCCCATCACCGTGGGACCTTTCTCTCTCACCCATCACCGTGGGACCTCTCTCTCCCATCACCGTGGGACCTCTCTCTCTCCCATTACCGTGGGACCTCTCTCTCTGTCCCATCACCGTGGGACCTTTCTGTCCCATCACCGTGGGACCTGTCTGTCCCATCACCGTGGGACCTCTCTCTGTCCCATCACCGTGGGACCTCTCTCTCTCCCATCACCGTGGGACCTCTCTCTCTCTCCCATCACTCCTGCTGCCCCCGACCCATATTACTCTTTTCTCTCGCTTATTCAGTGAATTGTTATTGTTGTGTCTGTGTGCACCTCTCCCTGCCTACAGGCCTGAGAAACACACACACACACACACACACACACACACACACACACACACACACACACAAACACTGGCACTAAAGAAATAAGATCATCTCCCTTGCTTTAACCCGGCTGGCCAGCACCAGGCTCGTGTTTTGGGTCCAGAGTTTGGCGAGGGCGAAGGTTGTGTGGCCGCCTTCCTGACTCCTTTTTAACTCGAGGGGGGAATGTACAGTGACGTGACTCTCTCTCTCTCTCTCTCTCTCTCTCTCTCTCTCTCTCTCTCTCTCTCTCTCTCTCTCTCTCTCTCTCTCTATCTATCTATCTATCTATCTATCTATCTATCTATCTACCTATCTATTTATCTATCTATCTCTATCTCTCTCCGTGAATATATATATATATATATATATATATATATATATATATATATATATATATACCTGGTGAAGTGTACGGGGATCTTGTGTGTGTGTGTGTGTGTGTGTGTGTGTGTGTGTGTGTGTGTGTGTCTGTGTGTGTCTGTGTGTCCCGAACATATATATATAGTTTGATAAACCCAAGCTGTCAGGGCTGCAGGGGACCTGCGGGCGACGATTTCCAGGAGCCTGGTCGAGCAACGACCCAGCCCGCCAGCCTGGGCGCAGCCCAGAGCCGTGGTGGAACAAACCCCTGAAGACTTCACCAGGTACTCACCATGTAATCACCAGGTACTCACCAGGTAATCACCAGGTACTCACCATGTAATCACCAGGTACTCACCATGTAATCACCAGGTACTCACCAGGTAATCACCATGTAATCACCAGGTAATCACCAGGTACTCACCTTGTACTCACCTTCATCGCCCGAGTGAGGACTACAGAAAAAGGGGACATCTGAATTTGTTGTTACTGTCATTAGAACGAGGTACGAGATTATTACTATGGCCTCGGGAGTACAGTAGGTGTGAGGCAGGGACTAAGGAGTTGAGGTGGGGGGTTATCACTGCCATAGAGCCTGGCAGGACTTAACGTTCAGTGAACATGTTTGTTGATATTCCCTCCAGCTTACGCCCTTAAGCCCTCCGTCGCTGGCCAAGCTCTCACGCCATGTATATATATATATATATATATATATATATATATATATATATATATATATATATATATATATATATATATATATATATACACGTGAAGAGTTCAAGAAGGTTTACGTCTATGGCCTGGAGTGCATCACAGCTTAGAAATCGACTGAATTATTTATTAAGGAGACTTTGGCACGTATACCTCCGTACCCTGGTGGTGAGGTTTGGAACCCAGGATGGGGCTGAGTACGTAAACTGGCAGGTCGGGGGCGCCCCAAACAGCTCAGTGGATCAAGAGAGAGAGAGAGAGAGAGAGAGAGAGAGAGAGAGAGAGAGAGAGAGAGAGAGAGAGAGAGGTGGAGGAATACGTGCTGGGAAGGTGCTGATGAACCTTCAACATTCGCCTCGGGTAAAGGTCTTGGCAGCGTTGTGAAAGAATCATGTCATTTTGAAATGGTTTGGAGAAGCTTAGGTGTTGAGCGTGCCGGAACGTGGATAATGAACTGTAGTCTCTTTATGGGGGATGGGTGCACATATGTAGTGTATTATCTGGTCTCTACATGGGGGATGGGTGCACAAATACAGTGTATTTATTATCTGGTCTCTATATGGGGTACGGATGCACATATATAGTGTATCATTTGAGGGGTTGCCTCTATACGCAGCTCTTTGTGAATACATAATAATGGACTACGTAATGGATGGTCTCTAAATGGACGTTTGTGCATACGTAATAGACCGTGTAATGGGGTGGTAATCATAGACCGTGTAATGGGGTGGTGATCATATAATGGGGGTTGTGTAATGGGCGCGGTGTCTCTATGGAAATGGGTCCAGTTTCCAGTGTTCCTCCCGCTCAGCCAGACTGGTCTAGAGAGACGCGCACTGTGTCCCGAGGATAGTAACAATCTAATGTATCATAGACCCGGTAATGTAGTGTGGTCCCAGGCACGGCTTTGGGCTGTGTGGTGTGTGGTGTGTGTGCGTGTGTGTGTGGGAGGAGGGAAGGCAGTACAGAAAGGGCCTCTTCATCCGAAGGTGTTTGAGTAGCTGGCGCTGGCTTGAGTGGTGTTGTAGCCAGAGACGGGACGTGATCTCACTCCTCCTCCTCCTCCTCCTCCGTCCGTCCGTCCGTCTGTCTGTCTGGTTGACCATCGTCTCGTCGTGTCCGGAGGAACTTGTTTTTATCTCAACTCGGGTCATCCCCGGAGGAGCTGACTCCTCATCTTCCCCAGTCGACGGACACTCTCGTGTTCTTCGAGTGTGTTTACCAAAAATTTTTTCTTCGGGGGTTGGCTGGAAGGAACTTGTTCTCCCAAGTCGTCCTCCAGGAGGCAGCACGGCTTCGTCAGGATGGGGGACGGCGCGCCCCTCTCTCTCTCTCTCTCTCTCTCTCTCTCTCTCTCTCTCTCTCTCTCTCTCTCTCTCTCTCTCGCTTTCCCGACGTCAGCGTCGTCGTCAGGAAGGCGTGTACTGCAGCGGGTGCATCCCGGCGTGGCGGAGCTGACACTGCCTGCCTTGTTTTGGTATTGATTGTTGTGTGTTGGGGTGTGGTGGTTGGTTGGTTGGGGGGGGAGGGGAGGTGAGGTGATGGTAGGGAAGGAAGGGAGGAGGCCTTCCCTCCCCCCCTGACACCCACACCCCTCACCGTACACCCACCCCACCCATCTCCACCTGATGCTACTTTGAACTATCACGGTCGTTGGGAAGGGGGGAGGGATGCAGAGCGTCTCTCCTCCCCGCCTCCTCCTCCTCCTCCTCCTCTCCCCCTAGCCAACTCCCTATCTATTATTGCTACATTGGCCCAGATAGCTACGGGAGGGGAGGGGAGGAGGGATGGCCTCTTGTTCTTACTAGAGTAGGGATGTCCGAGGTGCAGAGGGACACGTCTAGGGGGCGGCGGACGAAGACCCTTCTCTCTCCCTGGCCTCGCCTATGGTCCGTGCGCCACGCCCCCGGCCTCGTGTGGTGATCACATCCCATATTTCACCTGACCCGCTTGCCACCCCCTCGTCTGGTACCTCCTCTCGGTCATCATCTTCCTCTGAGGTGGTTCATTCTCTCTCTCTCTCTCTCTCTCTCTCTCTCTCTCTCTCTCTCTCTCTCTCTCTCTCTCTCTCTCTCTCTCTCTCTCTCTCTCTCTCTCTCTCTCTCTCTCACAGAGCTGGTGGGTAGGCCTACTCTGCTTTCCCTCCCTCACGTGGAAAGTGACTCAACTCTCAGGTCGGGAGACTTTCCTCGGCATCTACGGCCAGCCGTATGCCCCAAGCCTTCCTTAATTTCATCCCCCCTTCCCTCGGGGTTGTATGTCACCGTCTTCGTGGCGGATGCATCAGATATATAGTTAATATCAGGGTCAGCGGAAAAGCCCCTTGCCTTTATAATACCCCTGACATTGATTCAGGGATGATTAGGGAGGGAAAGCTCAGGAAGAGAATATATTTAAGTATTCTGGGGACCCCCGAGACATTGGCCAAAGTCGTTAGAAGCTGCTGTGGTTGGTGGTGGGTGGTTTATTGTCGAAGTTTTAAGAATGTTCGTGAGTGATTGATTACCTCCATGGTATGCAGAGGGCGAGGCCCCGCGCCCCCCTGGCAACCAATCTATAGAGTTATAATAAGACTTCCTCAGGGTCATTTCAAGGGAGATTTATCTTCAGGATGTTTGGGGGGGAAAAACGGTAAGATTTTCGTCTAGCTTGGAGCGAGACCCCTCTGGATAGGAGGACAGGTAGAGCTCACTTCAGAAGCACGTCTTTGTGGTGTGGCCGAGTCATTGACGTGGTAGAGAATGTACGGCGGTGACGCCCTTGGTGTGAGACGTGCGCCTCTTGTGCCAGGGGTTCGAACATCGACGCCCCCAAGGCCTGTGGAGGAGAGAGAGAGGGATTCCTACTTAGTGTTGCTTCTCAAGTCGCTCATTCCTTCGTGAATATTTCTCAGCCTCACCCTACAAGACGCGGCGATTTTGCAGTATGGGATGGTGTTCGGAGACCTTGTCTTTCCCACATTAGCGTGGAAAAGGAGCTTAATGCTTAAGGAACGACCGAAATCACTGAGGCTGACCTCCATGCAGCGCAAACTGGTGTGTGTGTGTGTGTGTGTGTGTGTCATCGTCTATGCCTGGAAAGACCTTGAAGGTGTGGTTCCCACCTCATGCTCGGATGTAACATCCTGCTGGCACGACGGGCATGGAAGACCCGGTGATACACTGCCACTGAAAACCAAAGATGCGATTGGCACGGAGGGAGAGAACAGCTCAAACATCCTGAGCCCATGAGTCTTCCACTCCTTATCTGTTGTCAGAGACACTGCGGAATGCACAGTGGAGAGGCTCAGGAGTGCACGGGACAATTGCCAGCATAGTGTACCAGACCAGCCAGGCTGTGGGGGCTATGTGGGTCTGCAGACTGCGGCGTCCAACAGCTAGGTCGTCCAACGACCCGACCCAGCAGCCTGAGCCCCAACCCTGATTGTAGAGGTGGAAGAACCCCCGAGGACTTCACCGGGTATCCTGCGTCGTTACAGTACCCCTACCAGCGTCCTGCGGCGGTGGAGCAAGCCAACCCATCCCTCCTACAAGGCCACGGAGGTGGGTATTACCGGCAGCAACATGCATTGCCCGGGGCGGAGGAGGCAAGGTGCGGCGGCCCTCCGACCTTTTCTACCCGGTGTTGTACCTGCCGTCCGTCCCGGTACATCACCAGGAAGGATCACCTACGTCCCGTACACCCGAGTGCTCCACCAGGAGTCGCTCTGCCACTTCTAGTAACATCACCGGGAATGGGTCAGCCACTTCTGTACACCCCATTTCCATCACCGGGTGTGCTCCTGCTACTTCTTGTACACCCCACTACGTCACCAGGAGTGGTCCTGCCTCTTTCATAACACGCCAGTACATCATCAGAGCAACCCAGCCGCATCTCTGCGCCCCGGCAACCCAGGCTTGTGGTATCAGGTGGTAACTATATGTCGCCTCCGGAGGATATAGTGAGTCTGGGGTACGTGTCCTGCTGGCAGGAGTAGATAGGTCCTATAGCCTCCTGTCAGGCATCCTGTTTCTCTTGCCTCAGGACGGGAGGAGCTACCAGGAGGACTACGAAGACCTGAGGTCGTCAGATCTGAGTTGGGGAGGTCGAGGTGGTAGCTGGCTGTCTGGAGACCCTTGTTAAATGTAGGTAATCACATCCATTGTGGTGTTAGACGGAGGAGGAGCAGTAGGAGGCCATGTTTGACACGGGGGTTGTAAGGGCTATCCCTCACGATCCAGTAAACTGTTATATCACGGCGTGGGTTGGGTTTACCCTCACTGGGGGTGTGAGACTTTTTAAGCATCCCTTTAAATATTTATCTTGGCATCGTGGATAAAGTGGCTCTCGCCTCCACTCTGAATCAGAGTCTGCGGTGAGTCACATGTGACCAGGACGTGTTCCGCTAATCTGCGACCGGGAAAGCATCTTCGAGCAGCTTCTGGAGGAGGTAATGGATCAGACATACGTATACCCGTGTGAGGGATCGCCGTAAGTAGCCCGTCAGGAAGTTCCTCAGAATACAACGAGGTCGTCATGGTTGCATAGCAGACGATGAGCAGTCGACCTGCAGCATGAAACAGCTTGGTAGATCTGGGGGGTGTCGGTCCTTATCGGGGAAACTTGGTTCGCAGACTGTGCTCCTGCTGGGGTAGAAGACAGCGCCCCCCCTCACATCAGCGGCGGTAGGTGTGGTCGATGTTCGGTGATGCGGATGGGTCTCTCCGTATTGCCAGTGGTGATCTGATAAACATAGCTGGACTAGTGACAGAAAATGACCCTTGAACACGGCGGTACGTCCCTGACTGTGGAGGGTCGAGTCGGAAGCTAGGCCTTCATATCCAAAGGGTCGTATTCAATGGGGTCATACCAAGCATCCCTACAGAGGGTCGTACCTTCGTGTTTAAGGGTCGTACTCCCCGTACTGAAGGAGGGGGGTCAGGCCGTCGTGCTGGAGGAGTAGAGGCTAACATTTGTGCCACTGATAAAGTAGGTCTCAGGGAGGGCTGGCGGCGGTGGCGGCGCGAACCATGTGAACATTTTTAAAGGTGCAGGAGACTTGGCTAACGTGCCTGTGGTGCTGCTGGCCTCCTCCCTGCCGCTGCTGTGTCCAGAGCCTCCCCCTTTGCCATGTCCAAGGCCCCCCCGCTGCTGTGTCCATGACCTACACTGCTGTGTCCAGGGCCCTTGCTGCTATATCCAGGACCCCGCGTTGCTGTACCTAGGGCCCTCACTCCTCTCTAGGGCCCCCGCTCTTCTGACCTATGCATTAACCGACCATGTCCCCACCTGCCACAGAGCAGCGGGGGCCAAGGTACGCCAGGGACCAGGGTACAGCACGCACGAAGCCACACCAGACGTGACGGTACGTCAGGGATAAGGTGACGGTACGGCCGGTGGGATAAACAAGTCGTTCAGGGTACGCTTAAGGGGTTGCTGATGGTTCACCAAGGGTCAGGGTATTGTGCTGGTGTGATTGCTGCCTACAACACACACACATACACACACACACACACACACACACACACACACATACACACACACACACACACACACACACACACACACACACACACACTCTCTCTCTCTCTCTCTCTCTCTCTCAGTAGAACCTGAGAATCACTGACATTCTAGAAGCCTTTCTTCTGTACATATGAGAGCCAGAGACTCCATACGTACACGTTGATGACAGGGAAGGTAATGGGAGACCAGGGCTCACACCCGCTTCCAGAGTGTCGTGATGGCAGACGGTGCGAGTGGAATCCACTGGAAAGCAGTGGTGTCCAGACGAAGTGTCACGAGAAAGCAACACAAGACGTCAGTGGCCCCACGGCTGTTCAGACCATGGCAACACCTGGAGCCTAATTCACTGGGAAGTCTAGAGAGATCCCTGGAAGGGGCCGGCCTTGTCGAACAGACGGGTAGAAAAATAAATCCTGCGGCCTCAAACAGTCTGATGGACACACACACACACACACACACACACACACACACACACACATACACATGGGATTTTAATCGAACAAGTTACGGAGATGTAGAAAAGACCCCTTCCCCTTGTCGAAACCTGACCATAGGGGCACAAAGGGTCAGGTTCGCACCGTTTTCTTGGGCTGATGTTAGGCCTGAAGAACACCAGGCTGTGGTGACGGATTTTTGCCTCTATCAAGAGTTAGTTCAGTGTTCACCTTCAGTGTTCATCGTGTGAGCCGCGCAGCGCTGAGGGATTACAGAGGTCGCATTAATGGTCCTCTTCAGACGGATCCCAGTGGCCAGAATGGTTACAGAGTCGGTCCGCTACGTGTGCTTACAGTCTGTCATACAGTAGATTTACCTACCTAGTGCAGAGGGTGGATACAATTACGGAATTCATGAACTTGTAATCTGGTTCAGAACCCAGCCGTCTGGTTCGTGAGCCAGTAATTTGGCCCATGAACCAGTAACCTGGTCCATGAACTGTAGTGTGATTTATGGTTCTATATTCCCAGGGATCGGGGTCATTATTTCGCGCACGATCATTCACGCGAAGAGAAGCATCCGTTGGCGGCTTACAACGCGCAACCCCTTCCCTTCCCTTCCCCCGTGGTCAGTATATTGATTCCCTGGAACACGTGAGGTTCAAGTTTACCTCCTCCACGCGCGGGGGGTGCAGGCCAAGAGGGTATTGTTGATGTTTGTTTTATGGGTGGGCCGGGTAAAAGGGGTCTGTGAAATGGCCCTCACCCTCGACACCCCCTCGGACACTGAAATTAGCCTCACCCTCGATGTCTGCTGGCTGGAATAGCGGCACTTGAAGTGCTCCTCGCCCTAGTGTCACCTCAGAGGGACAACTTGTATAGCGGCATTGGAATGGTCCCACACGGCATAGGACCACTAGGAAAGTGGCGCTGAAATGGGCCGCCACCCACCCTTTGAATGACCAATGGGTACAAGTGGCCTGAATTAGTATGGAGGGGATGGGCCCATGTGGAAAGGGCTGCACTAGCCAGCTCCTCCACCACACACAGCCGTCCGGCATTACTTCTGCCTCGCCCGACCCGACTCAGTGACAGAGGTGACGCTGCAGGAGTTGTGGTCGTCGCTCAGGCTCTCATCACGGATTGTTTACGAGGTCCTGTACCTGTGAACGTATACCAGGGAGGTTTTTACCGAGGCGTACCCAGAGGACCGGGTTCGACACAAGAGTTCTGGTGGCGTTCCCTGGGGTGCTGTTTTCAAGGGCCTGGCTGGATGTGTGTGTGTGTGTGTGTGTGTGTGTGTGTGTGTGTGTGTGTGTGTGTGTGTGTGTGCTTGTTGGACTCACGGGTAAACATAGGGAGGAGATTGGGGGTCGGGGGGGCATTGCTGGTGCAAGCCCTGACCTGAGGTCCTTATGAACACCGGCTGAGGAGAACACTAGGGGAACGCTCGAGTCCTGGTCTTCCTCACACATTGGTGAAGACATGTTCTCATTCAGTGGCGGTGAACGCCGCCCTCACCCACCACCGCAGCAGAGGTGCGGTCGATGGTGGAGGTAGAGAGAGACGCTGGAGAACGGGAGGGAAGGGTGTAAGATGGGAAAGTACATGGTAAGGAGAACGAGAGATGGTGGAAGAGAACGAGGAGAGGGGCGGGGAGGAGCGAAACCGAAGGTCTTTTTGGGGTGAGTGATGCCTGGCAGAGGACGGGACACGAGTGGACATGGGGTGGGAGATGGGGTGGACGGGGCAGGGTAGGGCGGCTCGGGGCGGGGCTGGGGACGGGGCGGACTGCTCTTCCCCGGGTGTTGATCAGCACAACTTGTGGTTGACGTCATGGCAGAACATTCCTCAGTCGCTAGAAGCGCCGCCTCATCACGCTCCTGCTGCCACCACCACTACCTCCTCCTCCTCCTCCTCCTCCTCCTCCTCCTCCTCCTCCTCCTCCTTCATTACCACAAGTGGTCCTCCTCCCCCGGCTGGAGGAGTGTGTCACATGGATGCCTCGTGTGGCTGCCGGAACCCATCATGGTGTCAGGCAGAGATGGTGGTACATTCGCCCCAGTTTCTCTCTCTCTCTCTCTCTCTCTCTCTCTCTCTCTCTCTCTCTCTCTCTCTCTCTCTCTCTCTCTCTCTCTCTCTCTCTCGGGCCGTCTGGTGTGTGGTCACCAGCTGGTGCGTCCTCTCCACTCCTTACCCTTGTACGTAGGACGTGTGGTCAGGGACTCCTCCCGTGGAGGAGGAGGAGGAGGGGGGAAGGATCCTTCGTGTTGGGAAGGAGCTGTGATCCTCCTCATGTGGTGTGGGGTCAGTTCACGTCGCGTCTCCTCATTGGCGCTCATGGTACAGTACCACATCAGGTCACCCCCTCCCGCTCATGGTACAGTACCACATCAGGTCACCCCCTCCCGCTCATGGTACAGTACCACATCAGGTCACCCCCTCCCGCTCATGGTACAGTACCACATCAGGTCACCCCCTCCCGCTCATGGTACAGTACCACATCAGGTCACCGTCTCCCGCTCATGGTACAGTACCACATCAGGTCACCCCCTCCCGCTCATGGTACAGTACCACATCAGGTCACCCCCTCCCGCTCATGGTACAGTACCACATCAGGTCACCCCCTCCCGCTCATGGTACAGTACCACATCAGGTCACCGTCTCCCGCTCATGGTACAGTACCACATCAGGTCACCCCCTCCCGCTCATGGTACAGTACCACATCAGGTCACCCCCTCCCGCTCATGGTACAGTACCACATCAGGTCACCCCCTCCCGCTCATGGTACAGTACCACATCAGGTCACCCCCACTGCCACAGCCGAGAGGGGAGGGGGATGAGACGCCCGGGCACTAGTTAAGCATGTATACTACCCCCGTTCCCCCCCGTCCTATCCATTACCCCACACCACACACCACACCCCACACCCCACACCACACACCACACCACACACCCGCCTCCTTTAGTGAGGGTTGAGCAACAGGTGGTCGTCGGAGGGATGTGGGGGAGGCCCTCCTCCCCTCTCCCAGCTGAGGGAGTAGAGTCCTCCCACCTGTAGGACTCCGGCGGTAGATTGCCGGCTGTGTCGTCACTGTGCGACGCCCATGGTAATGAAGCACATACTTCATCAGAGTGATCGTTTACTCGGTAATTATGGATGGTAATTGGAGCAGCCGATGTCCTTCTCCGAACCTCACGTAACAGAAGGCATGAGAGACGAGTGTTACGGGGCAAGATTTATTGCCCTAAAAAAAATAGAGAGGAAAATCCTTGATTGAATTTGATGAGGAGTGCGCTTCGCGTCCCTCTGCTAAGGAGCCTTCCAAAGACACTCGGGACTACGCCTATCCTACGAACTGTGTCTTAGCTACAGCGGGTCAGGAGGGTCATGTAGGAGGCCGTCCGGACCCCGAGTGTGTGTGTGTGTGTGTGTGTGTGTGTCCTAGTCTGGCGTGACATCGTCCGCGACGCCCGGGATCTGTTTGTTGTTTTCCTGGAAGCGCGACAGTCCAAGATGGCCGCCCGAGCATGTTGGCGAATCAGCCACGGCTCAGGTTCAGCTGGAGCGCCTGACCTCCCTCGGGACTTGAGGTGATGTAGGCCGTTGCGATGGTCTGTTTCCCCTCCATAGACGGCTCAGATGTGAAGCTGCTTACCCTCTCACGTCTACCCTAAAGTCTGCCAACTTTGAAAAAGCAGATTTCCCATTTACTGAAAAAAAAGAAAGAAAAAAAAGGGTTCTTGTCTTTTCTTCCTATTTCTGTGCCTGTTAAGCCCTTTTTTTTGTGGTTCATTTAACGCCTGGCCTTGAGGAGGACTCTTGGTGTATGACTGGAGAGCCTGGGGCATCAGGGAAAAAGGGTACAGCTTCATTGTTTGGTTATTGCTTCTCCCATAACACCTCTTCAGTCCCCTCTCATCTCTTTCTTGATCCCTTTCATCCGTCCAATCACGTCTCCTTTCCTCAGTAAGGCCGGTCATCTCCTAGTGAGCATGATGATAATAGACCAGAATAACAATATTAGTAATAATGATGATGTGTTTCTTACACCCGACTAATTGTTTCTCTCGTCTAAGCAAGGTAGCGTCGCTTGTGCATACTTCCATTTTCTTGCTGTCACGTCCAGTGCACTGAAATAGAGTCAGTCCATGGTTTTATGTGGACGGTTTCATACATACAGCACATCGCGCCCCCCATATACCGCATCGGTCCAGTTTCTTCTATCCCACGCACGTTTCGAACCCTCTTAAACGTTAAGATCCCCTTCTGGTACCCCACACCATCCACCTTCTTCGTGTCTTTCGCAGTCAGGGTTCGAGACTCTCTGTGTACCTTCTTGCTCGTCCCGGCTCGAAGCGGCACCGTCAGGAACAGATGACCGAACCACTGAGGAAAAGCACTCATGGCTCGGCTCATCCGCATCCTCATACTTTTCGAAAGTGACAATACAGGAGGGGGAGGACTTCGAGTCCCCGTCTGCTGCCCTTCTTAATCCTCATGTACGGCACGAGGGAGGTACTCTTATCTCCCTGGCCCCTAGGATGATAATGATGATAATGATCATATAAATAGCAGTAGTATTAGTAGTAATGATAATGTTTATATTAAAGGTTTATGAACCACAGACAAAGGCTGAAAATATGTGTGTGTGTGTGTGTGTGTGTGTGTGTGTGTGTGTGTGTGTGTGTAACAGATCAGATATTATTGTCATGTCATCTTTTACTACATAATGGAGGGTTTGGACCTTAACAGGCACGTTGCATAAGCTGCATTGTTGGATGAAAACAAGCTTATTACCTAAGCTGCATTGTCGGACGTAAACAAGCTTATTACTCGAGCTGGATTGTTGGATGTAAACAAGCTTATTATATTAATTAGGTTGTTGGAAGAGTAAGCTTATTTCATGAGGTAGATGGTCTTATATGACTAAGCTTTTTTTTTCATAAACTAGATGGTTGGAGGCAGACAAGCTTATTACATGAGATGGATGGTGCTGCATATCCAAGCTTACTGCACAAGCTGGGTGGTCGCGCGTAAACAAAGAGCGTGGCGCGCGAGATGTCATAGCTTTTGCTGGGTCGCAGCTGAAGCTGAGTGCTTCGTGGAGACCCGTGTTAATTGACCCCCTTCCAAGCTTTTAAAGGCGACCTGGGGGAGGTATATTGGGTTACGGGGGGGTGGATGGGGGGTGACAGAGGCGGCCTGTCTGTACCTTGTCTGTCTGTCTATCCTAACCCAGGCCGCTCTGTCTGTACGTCTGTCTCTGTGAAGCCAGGCCGCTCTGTCTTTATGTCTGTCTCTTTGATGCCAGGCCGGGCTCTTTGTAGGGAAGTCTGTTTATCTTATTCCACTGTGTGTGTGTGTGTGTGTGTGTGTGTGTGTGTGTGTGGAGGCTGCCATCTTGTGTGTTTGTGAAGGTTTGGTCAAGTAAATTGTTGGATTAAGCGGGAGGAAAGTTGTTTACAGTTGCAGCTTGAAGGGAAGGTTTTGTCCTCCTCCTCCTCCAATGCCTTCTCCATTTCTTCTTCTTCTTCTTCTTCTTCTTCTTCTTCTTCTTCTTCTTCTTCTTCTAATTCTTCTTTTTTCTCCTCCTCCTCCTCCTCCTCCTCCTCCTCCTCCTCCTCCTCAGTTGTTGAGTTAGTAACTGTATCTTCGTAAATGTTGATCTGAAGGAATGATTTTTTTTGCCTGTGAAATGTGCGGCTGTACGTTACATCCGTCCCCATCCCGTGGGAGGCGGCGCAGGAGAGGATGGATGCCCTGTGCACGAAAGGTCCGTGAACCAGGCGGGTACATTGTGGGGCCAGACACCAGAGGACCTCATGGATGGTCTGTGACGAGGTCATCTGCTGGAGGACAGTGCTTGAGAAGGCCAGACACCAGAGGACCTGATGGTCTATGACGAGGTCATCTGCTGGAGGACAGTACTTGGGAAGGCCAGACGCCAGAAGACCTGATGGTCTGTGACGAATCTATATAGATGGAGGCATGAGGGTAAAGCAGATGGTCCACAGTGATTGAGCTACGTCATAACTTACATGATCAGTAGAATACTTCTGTGGCCAGACCGTTCATCCGTTGTGTTGTGGTGGAACACACAACCCTCACGCCATTTTCATTGCGTCGTGGTTTTTCCTAAATGATTGGGGTTATGTTTGGTGGTTTATGTCAGGGGATTTTGGTATCTGTTTGATGGTTTATGCCTCACCGTGAGTTTTACTCTTTTTGTATTGTATGGTGACTTTGCAGAATACTTCATTTAAACTTCACAGTTTTATTCATTGCTAAGATAAGAGCTCCAAAATCAGCGTAGGGCAAGGATAGGTAAGGTAAAGTAAGGTCATATTACCTTACCTAAATTTTACCTCACCTTACCTTTATGGACTTTCCTTTATCTTGCTTTACCTTATCTTGTCTTAAAGTTAGGCACTGAGATAAAGTTTTACGTGTATAGACGATGTATAATTTGCAATGTTTACTCATGATTTCCTTAAAGTTATCTTTATCCGTAATGTTTATCGTAAATGTTTGTGAATGCTAAAGTATTTTTTCTTTTTCTTGCAGGTGAGACGCTGTTCTGTATAGCACTCCAACCACAGCTCCCATGAGCAGTAAGGTCAGAACCTACCAGTATCCTACACAAAGAATAATGGTTAGGAAATGACTTCAGTTCTCCTTCGCAGCTTGTATTTGTGGACTGGTAATCAGACTTGCGTTGTATAAGACCCGTTTATTTTTTTGCCACCGTAAAAATGCCTGCAGGTAATTCCTCCAGGTATGCAGACCGTCTGAGGCCAGGCATTGAAAAAAAAAACATGGCTCCTTTGGCATTGAATTTAAAGACACGCCACTTCGATATCTTTATTTTAAGAGTGATAATCAGAACGTGATAAACGGACATAAGTGATAACAGATTAAACATAGTCAACGGCATAGGATTGAAGGGAAACGCACGGTCGCTGGGCTAGAGGTCTGTCTGCTTTAGCGAGTCCCGCTAGACTCGGGGACAGATTTTCCAGCACTCCGCTACATTTCTGAACACATATTCATGGGAACCTCTCGACCATTTTACGGTAACATTTTTTTTTTTTTTGTCTCGTCGGTGATGAAGTCGAGAAGTGTCCGGGACGACAGTGGCTCAAGGGAAAGTAAAGTAAAGAATGACTGAAACCAAATGTACGTCTGTGTGCTCGAAGTAGAACCCACTTCTTTTATGTTTACTTGTTTTGGCTGATTTAGCTATGTCGCCAGACGGCCCACTGAGCTTCCCAGGTCGCCGACGTCACAGATGAAGCCGCTGAAGTCACACTCGTGGTTGTAAAAGGTTGGTTGATTAGTCGTACTTTACGCGGTCTTGATGTCGGTGTATATAGAGGGCGATGTATGTGTGTGTCCGTCCGTCCGCGTGTGTGTGTGCGTGTGTGTGTGTGTGTGTGTGTGTGTGTGTGTGTGTGTGTATAAGGGGAGGAGGGAGGGCGTGGGGTGGGGGTGGTGTAATCTCGCCCAAGGTTCCTAATACGGAAGCCAGACGTGTACGGCCTGTGGGCTTCCCTATTCCTTCTGGGGTTTCTTCTGGGGGGCCCCGGCCGGCCTTCCCCCCCCCCCCCCCCCCTCTTCCCCCAGAGTGGCCTCGTCCCTATGGATATGATCGTCAGTAACCGCTGGAGGAGGGCCCCCTCTTCCCTCCCTCCTCAAGCATGTGATTGTGTTCAGCGGGAGCGCCAGGTGGCATTGACGGGGTGGGTCCTGGCGAGTTAGTGATACACTGGGGCCAATATGGCAGTGGGAACTCGGGGATGAAATCAGAGATTAGCGTCGGGACGGGAGGGAAGCAAGTGGGTTAGAAAACGGGATTTGACTGAAACAGGGACTTGATTAATCTCGGGGAAGTCTTTTGAAAGTTAGGGGACTTACGTCACCGTCCTTCTGCCACTCCCCACGCCCCTGTCTTGCCTCGCTTCGTCGTTCCCTCTCCTTCATCATTTCGTCTTTGTTCCCTTGTTCTTCCCGTCTCATGCCTCCCTCCCTCCCTCCCTCCCTCGGTTATTTGCCTCCTTTCCATCTAATTCTTTGTTCTGTTTACCAATGGCATCATTCCGCCTAATGCTCTTGCCCTAGTCGTCTGCCTTCTCCAGTGGACTCTCTACTGTTCCTCTTCTTCGTCTTTCTCCCATCATGTCGTCTCTCCAGCCAACCCCCCCGCGAACAGCATGGTCCTCTTCTCTTATTGTGTTGATCTAAACAGACGTCGTTCAGCGCGACGGTAAACGACCCTAGGGCACGAAGGTAACGACCCTTGGGTTAAAATGGTCCGGCCCTTTGACATGTTGACTGATTTTAGTTCCAGGTGGTGTTCCACCTGACCCGTAAAGGTTAGACCATAGGCCAGGCTGGAGTACCCAAGGGTCGTTATCTTCTTGCTCAAAGGGTCGTTACCGTTCGTGCCCAGGGGTCGTTACCGTTGTATTCAAGGCGTTGATGGTACGACCACCACCCGTTCGTCTCCTGCTGGAGAGCCTGCAGGCCAGGCCTGGCCCAGGGCCACCACCACCACCAACCAACCACGCGAGCAGCTTACAACACCTCACTTGTTCGTAGTCATTTCTTCGCCTCGCGTAGACCCCACGATTGATCGAGGTGATTCGCACACACACACACACACACACACACACACACACACACACACAAACAAACAAAGAGAAAAAAACAACATTTAACCCAGACCCGTTATTGACAGTTGGCCGCTGTACGAGCGAGGAGGGGTGGAAAAAAAATATGGGAAAATGATTGGGTGGACACGGAACGGGAGACCATGTAGGACAAAGGTCGCTAAATGTAAAGGTGACCGACCGTCTTGTACAGTGGAGCAGCAGCAGCAGCAGCAGCGGTACACGAAGGTGATTCCCTCCCTCGTGGTGCCTCCTCTCTACCAAGCGGAATGCATTCACCTGTTTGACTCCTTGGTAGAGATGATGATGATGATGATGATGGTCGTCTTATCGGGGAAATCGATGTAATCAAATTGTCGTTTGTATAGATGTGGCCGATGTATCGAGTGGGCCACTGTTACAGAGGTGGCTGTGATATATACAGAATCTCCCGTGTATGTAACAGGTGTTTATATATATATATGTCTGGACGCGGCTGGATGCTAATGAATTGGTCGAGGAGGTCAAGGAACAGGTGGTAAATGGACTGTAAAGGATGGGGGATGAAATCTGTCAAGGCATTGGATAGACGTAAAGATGTAAGGTTGTGGATAAATGATGGACGCAAGGACCCAGAACTGGATGGGGGATATGTGGGATAGGTTTGTGGAGACGACAATAAGTCATGCAAGGTGTGTTTTATGGAAGGGAAGTGTACATACGCAATGGCTCATTACATTCAAGGTTGCTGCAGCGTGCTGCTGGCCAGGCTGCTGAGCGCTGAGACGGTGTGGTGGCAGGTGACGACGAAGGCTGTGAGGTGGACAGAGACGATGGACGATGTGTCGCAATGTTTTGGAAGAAATCTGAGGATCAGGTTGTCACGCGATGCCCTACATCTGTGAAGCCTTACGACACGGGTGATATTGTAATGCTGGTACCTTGCCTTACTTATATATATATATGTATATTGAGAATGATATATATGGACTTGAATCATAAAGAGGGTAAACTATATGGAATTGAATTGTATAGAGGGTAAACACAGAGGATGGTGCCGGTGTATAGGAGTGTTGACTGTGTGTCTGGAAGAGACTGGTACATGAGGTGGACTGTGAGGGTGGGGGAGGGAGTGTGTTTTAATGAGGGGAGGTTCGTTGCATGAGGAAGCGGGGGGGCGTCTTGGCTGCCTGCCGCGTGGACCTGTTACTGAATGGCTGGAGACACCGCTTCCGTACCCGGACAGACGCACGCACGCACGCTGTCCGCCGCCCTGCTGGTAAGACGGTAAAGGATCAGGTGGAATTTTAAGAGCGTGGGGTTCGACTCCTGGGAGAGGCAGTCGATCCATTGCTCATCCTAGGTGTTCATCAATCCCTCGGGGCTGGTCGATGATGGGGATCCTGGGTTAGGCTGTTGTATTATGTATACACACGAGTAAAGGCATGGTACACACACACGCACACACACACACACACGCACACACACACACACACACACACACACACACACGCACACACACACACACACACACACACACACACACTACTGCAAGGTTTCCCCGCCAAGGAAATTACATGCCAGGCTGGACATTTATAGAGTGACGTGATGGAGCAGGATGTACGGCACTGTGGCACCCACTGGGGCAGGATATACGGCGCTGTGGCACCCACTGGGGAAGGCTAGATGATACTGTGGCTCCCACTGGGGAAGGCTAGACGATACTGTGGCTCCCACTGGGGAAGGCTAGACGATACTGTGGCCCCCACTGGGGAAGGCTAGACGATACTGTGGCTCCCACTGGGGAAGGCTAGACGATACTGTGGCTCCCACTGGGGAAGGCTAGACGATACTGTGGCTCCCACTGGGGAAGGCTAGACGATACTGTGGCCCCCACTGGGGAAGGCTAGACGATACTGTGGCTCCCACTGGGGAAGGTAGACGATGCTGTGGCTCCCACTGGGGAAGGCTAGACGATACTGTGGCTCCCACTGGGAAGGCTAGACGATACTGTGGCTCCCACTGGGGAAGGTAGACGATACTGTGGCTCCCACTGGGGAAGGCTAGACGATACTGTGGCTCCCACTGGGAAGGCTAGACGATACTGTGGCCCCCACTGGGGAATTGATATACGTTCCTATACCCTCCGGGGAAGGTGTCCACCAGTTACGTCAGCTGTGGGAAAGCAGTAATGTTTCTTTCTTTTCCTTCACCTCATTCTTTCACGATCCATTCAGTTGACATTATCGTGTATTCTTCATTCTTTGCATCTTTTATCTCATTTTCATTTGTTCTGAATCTCTCTCTCTCTCTCTCTCTCTCTCTCTCTCTCTCTCTCTCTCTCTCTCTCTCTCTCTCTCTCTCTCTCTTTTCACAATTCCTTTCACCCTCATTCACACCTCTTGCCTCCTCTCATTCTCTTTTTTTCGTCATTTTTTCTTCCCTCTTCGTTTTTTTCTTTTCTTACTGATCCTCTCGGCCTCTGCCTCTCTCTCTCTCAGTGTTGAGGTAATACCCAGTTGGCTGTGTCACTCGCAAAGGTTTTTCGTAAGAAATCTTGGCGGAATGTGATTGGCCGGGTCTGATAAGGCCACGGGCCTGTTTGACCTCCACTCGCTAATTACGTAGTTTCGCATCGTCACCCACATCCTGTAGTGGGGGCTGTTCCTTTGTCTGTGTTAAAGCTTTTGGTCTAGTTAACCCGAACGCGACATGACGGTACGACCTCCTTTTGACACGGCACGGCGCCCTTGGTGACGAAGGTACGACCGTTTGAGCACGACGGGAACGACCCTTAAGTGACGTCACGACGGCACGACCCTTGATGACGAAGGTACGACCGTTGGAGCACGACGGGAACGACCCTTAAGTAACGTCACGACGACACGACCCTTGATGACGAAGGCACGACCGTTGGAGCACGACGGGAACGACCCTTAAGTGACGTCACGACGGCACGACCCTTGTTGACGAAGGCACGACCGTTTGAGCACGACGGGAACGACCCTCAAGTAACGTCACGACGGGAACGACCCTTGATGACGAAGGTACGACCGGTTGAGCACGACGGGAACGACCCTTGAAACACGACGGTACGACCTATGGGTCCCATTGTATAAGGGGTCGTACCCCCCGCCGTTCTTAAGGAGTTGCTGCTACATCGAGTACCACTTAATGCCGGAGAACGGCCTCAGGTCCCTCAGTGAACGGCCTCACCGCCCCCCCCCCCCCCCCCCAGGTGACCTTAGTGTCAACCCTGGGGTAAAAACGTAAGGTAACGGAAGGGTAGGGGGATGGGTAAGTGATGGTGGTGTGTATGGTGAAGGGTAATGGTGTGCGGTGAGGTCGTGTTGGGAGTGCTGTATGGTGAGGGAAGCGACACTGGTGTGTATGGTGATAGGTGGGTAATGGTGAGGGGTAGGGACGGGAGGAGGCCACGTGCAGCAGTGAGGGCGGGGCAGAGGGCTGGGGGAATGCGGTAAAGGGGTGTAGGTGGGGCAGAGGGGTAGAGGGGCTGGGGACTGAATCGAGGGCTGAGGGAGAGACGAGCGTGCTTGAGAGGGACAGAGGGCTGGGCAAGGGGGCACAGGGCTTGTGGCATGCTTGAGGGCTAGTGGCAAGCTTGAGGGCTTGTGGCAAGCTTGAGGGCTTGTGGTAGGGTTGAGGACAGAGGTCGCCCACAACAGCCGGGCCGTCTGTCTGGCTGGCAGGGAAGGAGAGGTGTGGGTTGGGTTAACAAGCTAGACACTCAGGGTATTTTCTTCTTTTTTTTTCGTTGATTAAAGTTCTTCCCAGTTGGCCTCGTCTGCTGCGCAGGCCGCCCACCACCAGCTGGCCGGAACAGACGTGGCAGCAGCCAGCCGCCGCTCTGGTCTTTTGAAAAGGAATCAGGAGGTGAAGGTGAACCTTGTGTGTGTGTGGAGTGTCATGTTATAGCGAGGGGTGACGCGGGGACCTGGATGTCACTGGGTTTCGTGGAGGTGTCAGGGGGTGAGAGGGGAAGAGTGAGAGTGTGTGAGTGGTCCGCGCTCTCACCGGAAAATCCCGTTCATTTTCATTTCGTATTCACTGCTGCACCGTTGTTAAACTTGGCGGGCGGGTCTGCGTCGCGTCCTGTCTTTTGAGTCTGTCTGTCGTCTGTGGCCACGACTGATGCAAGCAAGACTGACTGACTGCTGGTGGGTGGTGGTGGCTGTGGCGAGCAGACGACCTCCCTGGACCATCGTGGGCCGTGTGTACCCTCGGTTTTGGAGGCTTTAGTCTACACCTTCAAGGCTCGAGGCGACTCAAGTGCATCTCCCCTGATCATCCGGGCTGTCTGGGAATGCGGTCGGTGGACCTGTTTAGGTCCTGGAGCTCACCTTAACTAAATTCCCTGTCAATATATCCTCTGTGGTGGAAATGGCAAAGTCCCAGTAGGTAACGTCTTGACCTCCCTCCCTCCCAGAGAGGCAGTCATGAGTAATTTCCTCCCCAGGAGGTTAAATCCTGACCTTCCTCCCCCAGAGAGGCAGGCGTGATTAACTCCTTCCTTAGAAGGTAAAGTCTTGACCTCTCATCCCCCCCCAGAGGGTGGTGCTTCTAGAGTAACTCCCCTCCCCAGAGGGTAAAGTCAGCCTGACCTCCCTTCCCCCAGAGAATCCTTCCTCAGATGACTTTCCATCCCTTTTCCACCGTCTCCTCCTAACTTCACTTCGATGACCTTTCCCTCGTCTTCCTCCCTCCCACCTCCCATGTGTTTCCTTTCCCTCACGACTCGCGTCCCCTCCCACCACACCTCCCAGCAGCAGCTCCTCCCTCACTCCTCCTCCCGCCCCCACGTAACCCTTTCTCAGGGCTGTCCCCGTCCATCAGCGTCCTGTCAATCTCATCTCTTTCCTGTCCATTCTCTCTCCCTCTCTCTCCCTCCCTTTCTGTTCCTTCCCCCGCATCTCTCTCTCTCTCTCTCTCTCTCGTTTTTCGATCAGTTTACCTTATGTTATTTTTTTGTGGCCATTTTTTTTTCTGTCTTATTCTTTCGTCGTTTTTTTTTTCATTATTCTTCCTTCGTTTTCTCCCTCCTTGACGGACGCTTCTCAGTGGTCGTTGCCAACACGTTATCACCTCCTGTGCTTCGGTCGAGGAAGAATTGGTGTTATTGATTTTGGATCGACATTAGCAGGGCGTCCACTGGTGCTGTAGTGAGAACTCTCCCAGCGTGTGTACCAGTACCCCCAGACAGCCTCTCCCAGCGTCTGTACCAGTACCCCCAGACAGCCTCTCCCAACGTGTGTACCAGTACCCCCAGACAGCCTCTCCCAACGTGTGTACCAGTACCCCCAGACAGCCTCTCCCAGCGTCTGTACCAGTACCCCCAGACAGCCTCTCCCAGCGTCTGTACCAGTACCCCCAGACAGCCTCTCCCAGCGTCTGTACCAGTACCCCCAGACAGCCTCTCCCAGCGTCTGTACCAGTACCCCCAGACAGCCTCTCCCAGCGTCTGTACCAGTACCCCCAGACAGCCTCTCCTTCTCGGTATGTGTACCAGTGCTGACCAGTACCCCCAGACAGCCTCCACAGCAGATATTACCATCCTTTTTTTCTTTTTACCCCCTCCTGTCTTCCATTACCAGTCGTGTAACCAACCGTGTAACAGAGGCTGTGGCCTGGACTTTTGATCGAGTAAGCTGTTGCTATTCATAGCCCGCACCGAACCTCATACCCCGGGAGTAATAAAACAGAAAGTATCACATGACATTTTGTCAAGAAAAACCCGTTAAATACAGGATTAAGACCAGATAGGAAGAGGGGTCTTATGCTGGTCATGTTTATTCACTTGGGGGTGTAAAGTTAGGGGGGGTGGAGGGAGAAAGTGGAGAGAGTGGAGGCCTTGAATGTGGAGTACTTGAGGATGTTGAGGTGGACAGATGATGTGGAATGAGAGGGGGTGGAGGGAGGGGGTGTAGAAGGTGGAAGTGTGGAAGTGAGGTTACTGTATGGAAGTGGAGGATGGAGGAGTGGGTGTGAGTGGATGGACTGGGGAAGGGGGGATGTGGAAGGTGGAGGTGTCGAGCGAGGGAACTTGTGAGGAGGTGGAGTGTAGATCGTGTCGATGGCGAATGTGAAGCGGGAGTGTAGGAGAGAGAGAGTGTGTGTGTGTGGTGAGAGAGAGAGAGAGGGAGAGAGAGAGAGAGAGAGAGAGAGAGAGAGAGAGAGAGAGAGAGAGAGAGAGAGAGAGAGAGAGAGAGAGAGAGCTAGCCGGAGCAGTGGTTGTATTAAGGTCAACCACAGCTGAGCCGCAGCTGTAGGGCCGCTGGTGTGGTGACCTTGTTGCCTCACAGCTCATGACTCAGATCGGGGCAAGACAGAGCCATCCTGATCTGCAGCTGACGCAAGATGCCAGCTTGAGCAGGAGCAGGAGGAGGGGGTGTTAATTAAGCTTGAACAAACGAAAGCTTATCTTTAGGGGGGGAGGGATAGTTGGCCAGTGTAAGTTTGACTTGAGTTTTTTTTCTTTGTCATTCATTGGTGTGTGTGTGTGTGTGTGTGTGTGTGTGTGTGTGTGTGTGTGTTAGTACGGGTCCAGTTACTGTAATGCTTTGCGCAGGTCATACCCTGTGGACTGGGCCAGTACCTGTCACGTCCACCCCCAGGTCATAGCATGTCGACTGGTGAATTAAAGTGACGAAGCTTACGCCAGTGTGGTGTTGGAGATGTATTGATCTGTGTTGGCAGAGGGGCGTCCATACAAGGAGGTTCAGGTCGTCTGGGGTCCCCCTCATCAAGGAGTTTCACGTTGATTCAACCCCTTTTATAATCACTTTTTATCCAACCCTTTTATTACCATGTTTATCCAACCTTGTTATAATCGCGTGTATCTAACCCCTTTTGTAATCGCGTTTATCTAACCCTTTTTACATAGGCTCAAGTCCTTTTGATTTGCGGCTCCTGTTTCATGGAAATACATGTATTGGATCCCATCACCTCAAGATACGTTTTCTCCTCACACTGTAGCCAAGCCCAGGGAATGATTTTGAAAATGTGTAATACGTACCTGTAATTCCTATATCCTCTTCTATCTTTGCTCCATAAATGGTAAGAAGGACACCTCGCTCAGGTGTACAACGATTCCCGTGGAAAGCAGTGTCATAGGAGACGGTGGTGTGAACATCCGGGGGGGAGCTGGGAAGCTTGTAAGACTTGCTTGAGCTGTGAAGAGAAGGAGACGTTGCTCCGGAATAAGCCTCAGGTCTTATGAGACGTAGTTAAGACTTGGGCGTATGTGCGTTTGTGTGTAGAATCGTAAACTCGTTTCACAGTCTATTTATTCTAGACGTCAGACTTGAAGTTATTGATTAATGAGCGATAAATGTATCTAAGGTCGCCCTCCTTCATCCACGTTTATATGATATAAAGAAGATCGTGTTTAAACGTGTCGGATTCGTCTGTAGGGAGGGTGTAAACAATCAACAGAAAACGGAGGCGCTCAACGCCATCTATTGCTGAATAGGAGCAACTCAAACCTACCCCCATCCCCCCCAAACTGTACATTCGTTTGTTGGTGTCAGAATTTTTTTTTACGTCATCGTGGAAAGGACGCGGGTATTTTATGAGCTTTTTTTTTAAACCTCGTGATTGACATGGTGAAGTTTTTGTCCATTGTTGAATGCACTGGTGGGGGGTGGGGGGCGGGGGGGATGACTTACCCTCATAATGGGCGGGTGTGTTGCTTGTGGCAAGTCTTTTATTATTAAACACCAACGTGAGAGAGAGAGAGAGAGAGAGAGAGAGAGAGAGAGAGAGAGAGAGAGAGAGAGAGAGAGAGAGAGAGAGAGGATTTTTTTTTTAACGTGTTTACTCGACCTCAATAGATAGCCTAAGTCAGTCCACCATATATACATACATACATATCATATATACATACATGCATACATACATAGACTCACTGATCAGGTAAGGCAGATCTATCCCCTCCTCGTCTGGTTCTCCTCCGTCCCTGTTACACCAGACAGCAAGAGGCGCGTTCCGTGAGGAGCTGGTACTGCGTCGTCCACGCCACCATCACATCCTGCCACTAGAGATCCCCCGTCCCCCGGGTTGCAGCAGTTCTGCACCACAGTCACACCCAGCCCATCCCCACTACCAGAACAGTCCCATCCCAACCAGTGTCATAATGAGTACAGACCACTAGAAGATGTATATAAACCAACATGTATACCTTTGTATTTATATTGGTAATGTATATTAAACAACCCTTTTTATAGCTTCCAATTTAGCTGTATGTTTGTTCTGCTGTGAGCCTTGGGGTCTGGTCAGTTCACTTGGCTGTTCGTGATGTAAATAGCATCAGATTTCTCCTCCCCTGCCCCACCTTCCAGCTGTAGCCCTTAAGCATTCCTCAAACCCGCCCTGAGTTGGGAGACCCTTGCATTTATCTCCCATTATTATTATTATTATTATTATTATTATTATTATTATTAATGTTGTTGGTGGAGAGGTGGAAGCCTCGCTCAAGTGGAGGAGGTAGGTGGATGGCGTGGAAGGTGGGGGTAGTCACAGCAAGTGGAGGGGAGGTGGTTGGTGTGGAGTGGGTAGGCCGGGCGGTACAGTGCCTTATCAGCACCTGTGGTCGCCTGGTGCCTTACAAATTATGGCCTTATCATCAGGGTGGAGATAAGGGCGTCGGCAGGGGATGGGAGGGGAGGGAACAGTTCAGCATTCAAACCCTTGCTTGTGGTACCAGGCCAACCGCGCCATCCCAGGAAGGCGTCACCCCCAACCTCGTACCGTCCTTAGCGTACCGTCCTGGCGTGCCGTCGTGAGATGAGAGACTCTTCTCTACCTCCTGATTGCTCGTTAGACCCTCAACCTCTGGCTGTTTGCTGCCGTCGAGTCGCGAGCGCCCCGGCCATCGTGGTGTCGAACCCAACCGTCATTGTTCTCGGGATGCGACAGGCTTGGGGCGGTGGCGGCAGACATATACTCCACCTACCTGACGTGGTGGTTTGCTGAGGATGTATTGACCCCTCTCATGTCGTCAGCAGCGGATGGTATTTCTGACCATAGCCAAGAAGACCCGATCGGTGCTGCAGGAACCCGGGTGGTGGTGCGATCGGAACGAACCCGAAGACGGTGATTTGTATCTCGGGCGAGCGATGCTGGTGACGTGATGTTGTCGGTCCAAGTCGTGGTCGGTGAGGTGGTGGCGCTGGAAGAGTTGGTGAATTGATCCAGTGGTAAGAGTAGTGATCGCAGTCATTGTGATGCCAGATCCCTATCTACTGGCTCTGGTAATGTCATGACATTTTGATCGATCGTATAAATCCAGTGTTGTACCGTTAGATGCTCAGAAAAAGTGGCAGGCCTCACGGACAGACTGGGGACCTAGTTACTGGTGACGGACGCGAGTGCTGGTGTTGCTGGGAGCGGCGGAGGTGGGTTAGTGAGGTGGTGACTGACGCGAGTGCTGGTGTTTCTGGAAGCGGCGGAGGTGGGGTAGTGAGGTGGTGCTTCTGAGACAGAGTGTGCAGGTAAGGGTTCGAGGCCGTCGTGGTGCTGGTCGATGCTCAGGTATTGACAGGTCCTGACCTGCCTTCCCTGCTGACCACACCCTCTTCTTCCCGGGTACTGACGCAGGCTGCTTGTCGCACCTAGAGCCACCTGCCTGTCCCTCCCTACCTCCTTTATGCACCTCCCTGCCCCTCCCTGACAACTTAAGGCACCTGCCTGCTTCTCCCTGCCAACTTAATGCACCTCCCTGCCTCTCCCTGGCACCTGGAGATACCTAAGTTGACTCTGGCACCTTGTGGCACCTGGGTGGCCCCGTCGGGTGCTCCTACATGGCAGACACAGGTTCCTACACTGATTTATACCGACAGAAAATCAGAGAACGTTTGGAGAGGACCTTATACCAGCGGCTGGCCTGACATCTGTAGTGAGTCAGTGAATTGTTCTCGCCCGTTCTTGTGGTGCTAAAGGGTCTGTGGATGGCCGGATACGTGTGGCCACTAACCCAGTGACTTCGTAGACCGCCTAACGTATGTAATGAACGAATCCGACGTGTCTTAATTCATTTATTGAAGTAATTAGCCTCAGTATTGACGTTAGTCACGTGACTCTGTGCCATGGTAAACTAAGGGCCTGACTCGGTCACACTCTGCCTGCCAGGGGCAGTTGGCTCGAAGTGGGTCTTCATATTCAGTGGTAGACGGACGTCTTCAGGTAAGGGGCAGTGCGCGGCGGCCCGTCTGTGGAAGATGTCGCCACCAGCCAGGCTGAGCCTGTACCGGGCCTTGGTGGTGTTGCAGTATGAAGGTACGTGGAGCCAGGGTGTGTGTGTGTGTGTGTGTGTGTGTGTTTAGAGAAGGGGGGTGGGGGATGGAGCCGATGACGTTCGAGATAATTCGAAGTCGAGGGGGAGGGGGGTTAGGTTAGGTTAGGATTAGCCAGGTAACAGTTATCAAGGCTTCCCTCCTAAAGCATTTTATATATAATGTGTGTGTGTGTGTGTGTGTGTGTGTGTGTGTGTGTGTGTGTGTGTGTGTGTGTATGTATGTGTGTGTGTGTGTGTGTATGTGTGTGTGTGTGTGTGGGTGGGTGGGTGCCTGAGGGTGTGGTTGTCTGTGTGTATAAGATCTTATCACAAGATTCTATCTCAGGCAAGCAGTACAGAGGAACCATCTCTCTTCAAAGATGGATTCCGCGAACCTTGCAGTGAGTGAGTGAGTGAGTGAGTGAGTGAGTGAGGGAGGGAGTGAGTGAATGAGTGAGTGAGTGAGGGAGAGAGAGAGTGAGTGAGTGAGTGAGTGAGTGAGGGAGGGAGGGAGGGAGGGAGGGAGAGAGAGAGGGAGGGAGTGAGTGAGGGAGAGGCCAAACAGACGATGACACATTTCAAAGTATTCTCTCCACACACGTTGTGACCTGCACCACCGCCTCCCTTTCAATACGTTGTGGAAGGATTTGTTCGCATCGCGAAGTCGTATTCCCAGAAGTCACCACGTCATCTGGCAACGTCTGACACCGTCGCTGGCACACACACGTTCCCTGGAACGTTGGGTTGAGAAAGATATCGTGAGTAACGCCCAGGAAAACCTTATATGCAACACGAAATTGTTTCCCATTGAGGCAATACAAGCATGAGAGTTATATATAGATATATATATATATATATATATATATATATATATATATATATATATATATATATATATATATATATATATATATATGTATATATATATAAAGATGTTATATATGATGGAAAAGTCCGTCAACATGCAGAGGTGGAGGGTGTTCAGCGCCTTAACTGTAAACTTCATTGTCATCACGGACCGGCTGCTGGAAAACCTCGGGGACGCTCTGGATCAGCCCGTATACTGGCGTCCGGGACTGGTGAAGGTTAGGTCCCCTGGAAATGTCAGAGAGAGGGGGGGGGGGGAAAGAAGCCATGGCTCCTAGATATATTAGTGTAATTGCCTGTGTGTGTGTGTGTGTGGTGTACGTGGAGGGCGGGCGTCCTGTATAGTGGACCAGACCAGCCTGGCTGTTGAGGTGGGCTGTGTGGGCTGCTTGCTTTCATCAACATGGTCGACCCCCCCGTAAGACTTAAGCAGGTGTTCACCACCAACTGTTCATCTCTTTGTAAGTCGTAATAAATTTTCAGCATTTACAGTGTCCATATGAACGCTAATTTACGTCTTTTTTAACAAGTTCCTGTCCTTTTTTTTTTTTTTAATAAATCTGCGCTATTGATATCATCAACCTAGATGAGGAATGGGCATGCAGGGATCAAGTCACCCTTAACTCTTCTCTCTTCCATAGTGGATTGAATTACGGCTCCTAATTTCCCACTGTAACTCAGCTACTTTGAGTTCTGGCTGAATATCATCGTAGTAGAGACTCGTAGGTAGACACACACACACACACACACACACACACACACACGACAGAAGGGAGTAGCAGAAAGGGAGGGGGCATTGATTCCCTGGCGTGGCCTTTAACCAGTAGAAGATCAGTAGTCACGTGACACACTGGGTGTCATGCATAACTTAGTGGGGTGGTGGTGGGACCGCGAGCCAGAGGGACGCGTGTACTCGAGGCTCGTCCGTCCCCATAACTTTCTCCTGTAGAAGATCCCCGAGATCTGCGGGTTCAAGATGGCGACTTTGCGATTGATTTAAAGGCAATGTCAACGTCGATTAAAAATTGATACTGCTGCTCGTAGCGCCAGCCTTCGCAGGTGCTGGTCGTACGCAGCGTCACCTTGCGTTAGGTAACGGAGGAACATACGTCAGTCCTTTTTTTTTTTTTACCCCCCCTTTCTCCCCCCCCGGCCAGGGATGACCTATAAGGTCAGGTCACGGAAACCCTCCAAGGTCACACGTCTCCAGGCTTCCTTCACTCGCGTAAGAAATGTGGCAGGAGAATGTATAGAGGTGAGCCTCTTGCCCGTTTTCTCTCGTGTTCACTGCCCTTCTCCCCCCATTTTCTCCATTTTCCTGTTGATTTACTTATATCATCGTTTTCTTTTTAATAGATTTCCCATTTTTCCCCTCCGTGATTGATATGTTTTTTGAGTATATATGGAACGTGTTAAGGTTACCAGCTTGAACAGACTTGATTTATGTCACTAATGTTACCTTCTGGAAGCCATTATCATCATTCATATTATGAAATACGAGCTGCAAACTTTTGTCTCAACTTGAATATATTATACCTTAGTCGAGGAGTAACCTATGTGCCGTTTTCTGTTATATATGCTGGGTGTATTTTAGTTGTAACCGTTTTCTTTTCCGAAGCTCATAGTTTTTTTTTTTTTTTTTGTTTTTTTTTTGTTTTTTTCACCATCCGTTTTCTCACATAGCCTACAGTGCACCGTTTTCTTTAACCTGTTTGCCTCCTACGTGAGTGGAAAAGCCACATACATGATAGAGACGATTTCCTTATTTGAAATTAAAGTTCCTGACCCCACTGGTAATGCCAGGGGGTGTTATATGGGTCTCATGTCCCCCTCCTGGAGCAGGCAGACTTTCCAGGGATATTCTGCGCGGGCCGTCAGGCACGGGGAGGGGAAACGAGGCTGAAAATGAGGCAGGTGCCAGCCGCTGGTGAGGTGCCGTCAGGGGTCAGTATGTGGCACTTGTTTCGTACACCTGAACAGATTTTACACACACACACACACACACACACACACACACACACACACACACACACACACACACACACACACACACACACACACACTATGTGAACCTTCTTTCCGTTTTCTTCCTATATTTTATGATAGATCACACGACAGTTGAAGACTTGATTTCTTATACCGCGTCTCTCTTTATTTTCTTCCAGGTAAGACGAAGTGCCATTGGTATAGCCAAGAAGCAACACCTCCTGGGATTGGGAAGTGAGTACCCCGGTAGTCATTTCTATCCCCAGGATTTACTGCCGTGTTGTAGCTTTCAACCCCATCGCCGTTTTCAGTCTGTGATGTAAATAGTTTTTTTTTAGGTCAGAGAAAATGGTATGTGTGGTACAAGGGATTTTTCTTTTTATTGGGTTGAATGAAGATGGGATTTGGTATGTGTAATGGTTTTCTTTGATACCTTGAAAGAAAATGGGCTTCGGGTTTTTAGAACAGTACTGCCACGGTAATAAGAGTGAGTGAAGATGGAGAATGGTAAATGCCAGTGGTAGGGGCGAGGGTGAGGAGTGATGGAGTAGCTTTTAATGATGGAGACGGCTGTCACGCCGGGTCATCGCGTCCCTCCCTCGCCTTCAGCCATCACCACCACCACCACCATCATCATCATCATCATCATCATGAGCTCCCTCCACCCCACCTCCCTCCATCTTCATAATGTTCCATCACCTCGAGTCGTCCACTGCCGCTCCTTCATATTTCTGGGAAGTTCTTCCATCGCCTTCCACTTATGGGTCTTCTCGGAAGCCATCTTCTACCCTCGTATTCTCCTTCCCACTTTTTTTTCCCCACTCCGTTTTCTTGCGCCTGTTTTTCTCTCCTCCTCTGCCACCACCACCACCAGTGCCACTGCCTCTTTTTTTCCTCCGTAACTCAGCAGTATTTATTCTAGCACCTTCCTTGTTGCCCATCTTTTACTTGAGCGTATTACATCCTCAATTACGTATGTGCGTATGTTGTACAGTCAGCACCAAGAAGTGTCGTCACACCTGCTGTGCGCTGTACGTATTGGAATACAGGACGGAAGAGTTTTGATATACCTTACTGGATGATGTCATGTATTGTTACGTCTGCTCTCCCTCTATGGCAATCCCTGTCATCAAGATGATGAAGCGATCGCTCTCAATTGGAGTGATAAAGGGAACTTTACTGGAATGTTCAGACACTTCGGTATTCCTTCCGTCACGCCCAGAACTTTCCCGTGTTTGGCTGCTGAATGTAAGGGTACCTGAGTGTTCCATATTTTTATAGAAAACGGTAGGCATATATGAGTAGAAAATGGAGGGAATGTAGGAATGAATGAAGATGAGCATCAGTATTAACATTATTCGGATACTGGAGCTGATCTCTGAAACTCGCATTTCGTAACGGAAGCATTAGATTGGATTTGCGTGTCTCGTTATCAGTTTTGTGTTCCATTCTCGTCAAGTGCTCGTGGACGAATAGGATCACCGCACATGCCAGATACGAGTCTGAATCAGATTCGGTTATACAGGTTTCGAATCCAGACATGTGTCTTGTGAACATTTATAGCCGCGCGTGATCCAAGTTCCTTCCTTTGATGAAAGAAAAAGAAATAGCATTAATGAGTTAGATATAATTCCCCTTTCATTATCAAAATAATGATTACCTGAATGTTATTATATTCTTATCTACTTGTTTAAGCGTTTCCTTCTTAGATTTCCTGGCGATATGGGTCATTCGCTACAACACACTTTTCGACCCTCATTGCCTAGCATGAACGTGGGCGCTTCCCTAAGTTCGGGGACCAAGCTTGAGAGATGTATTCTAGCTTTGGCCTGATGTAGGATACAGTTTGCTGGATATTTTCCCCCCCCATCCATAGACGCGGAGGGATTTCCTCACATTTACCAGGAGGCAGTTTGTGTCCGAGTGCTGTTCTAATATAGGATTTTAGCCGCGAACAACCCTCCAAGTCCCTCGCACATACACACAATCCTACTGCTGATCTCGTGTGTGTGTGTGTGTGTGTGTGTGTGTGTGTGTGAGAGAGAGAGAGAGAGAGAGAGAGAGAGAGAGAGAGAGAGAGAGAGAGAGAGAGAGAGAGAGAGCCACTGTATTATTCCATTCATATTATCATAGAGTCGACCCATTGATATGCAAATGGCACGGTTGAACTGCTTGCCCACTTAGCATGGGCAGGGGCTTGGAGCCAGCGGCTGTACCCTAACTCGCATTTGTGAGGAGGGAGGGTCACTGAGCGGTACAGCTGTACCACGCAGGTACACACACACACACACACACACACACACACACACACAGGTACGCCGTCCCTCGTAAGTTACTTTGCCTCACCCGTCGACGGGGTGCGACAGGACGGTGTGGGACGCGAGTGGGTTACGTCTCTGGTGCGTGCGTAGGAGGGGGGGGGGGGATATTGTGTCGGGGGCAGGGAGGGAGGGGGAGTGGGTAGATCCTTCAGACAGCTACCATTGTTTCAGTAACCTTGAGCTCCCTCCTCCCTCCCTCCCTCCCTCCCCCGGCTTGGTCACGACTCGCATCTCGCGGCACGACGACACGATGCTTGAGCACGACCCCTTGGGGGGGGGGGGTGTTGGAATGGCCTCGTCTTTGACCTAGTTTATCTTTTTAAAGGCCAGGTTATAGTGACCGGGGGGGGGGGGTCATCTTATGGAAAAGATAACGTAAGATGTGCAACGTCTGTGTGTGTGTGTGTGTGTGTGTGTGTGTGTGTGTGTGTGTGTGTGTACAATGACATGTTCGTAACTCCCTTTGGAATCGCTTGTGTGCACGCTGCCCACGATTGTACCACATCCTCGTTCAGTTGACTCCAATCTTCACTATTCTTATACGTACTGTAAAAGTTCTCCTTTGCGTCGATTATGACGAGTTTCGTTCGGCACTCAGTGGACACATCGATAGATAGATGGATACAGATAGACCAGTACAAGTGTATAGTAGTAGCAATAGTCGTATTAGTAGCAGTAATAGTAGTAGTAGAAGCAGCAGCAGCAGTAGCAGTAGTGGCAGTAATAGTACTAGTAGAAGTAGTAGTAGTAGTAGTAGTGGTAGTAGTAGTAGTACTAGTAATAGTAGTAGTAGTAGTAGTAGTAGTAGTAGTAGTAGTAGTTTTGATGGTGGTGATGGTTTTATGATTTCTCGTGTCCAACATATTATTATTATTTTTCTTTGTTTCATTTTCTGACTAGGCTTGAAGCTGGGGCACAGAGGTGAGGCAGAGCTGATGGTAATGTACACAATTGTTACGACCTAGTCTTCACCTTCCTGGACGGGGGTGTGGGGTGGGGGGGGAGTAGTTAGTGTAATGACTAAGGTGTAGTTAGTGTAGTAACTAAGGTCATTGACACAGGACCTTTACTTTGTAAACTCCTGCGGGATAGATACCATTAAAAGATTATATTTGGTAAATGATGTGGTCACGTCCTCGGCTCTGTAAACAAAACCAGCGGAGGACTGCGTTTCCACCCTGGAGGACACTCTGCCTGGCGATCAGTCTCCTGAGCGACCAAATCTCACCAGTGACCGACTTCACCGGTGACCAGTCCTCCTCCTCCTCCTCGATGTGTTGCTGATGCCTTTGGTCGGTGGGAATGCAGGTCCCAGAGACCTGACGCAGCTTAAACTGGGATTGGATGAATTGGTGCGTCGTCATTCACCGTTGGCGTCCCTTAATTAAGACATGAATCAGGAATACGACAGGTCGCTCGCTCTTACAAGTACACTCTACTGAAAAGCAGACGAGAAACGAGTCACAACGTGAACTTGGAAAGTACTGAAGCGCCTCGACCCCCTTAACCTCTCTCCTCCCATCCCACCAGGCTTGGAGCACCCCCCAGCTCCCATCCCACCAGATAGAGCACCCCACAGCTCCCATTCCCTCAAGATAGAGCATCCCCCAGCTCCCATTCCCTCAGGATAGAGCACCCCACAGCTCCCATTCCCCAGGATAGAGCACCCCACAGCTCCCATCCCCCAGGATAGAGCACCCCACAGCTCCCATCCCCCAGGATAGAGCACCCCACAGCTCCCATTCCCTCAAGACAGAGCACCCACAGCTCCCATTCCCCAGGATAGAGCACCCCACAGCTCCCATCCCCCAGGATAGAGCACCCCACAGCTCCCATTCCCTCAAGACAGAGCACCCCCCCCCCCCTGCTCCCATCCCCCAGGTTAGAGCACCCCCAGTTGTCAGTTCAAGACGGAGGGTCTGAGTTCAGATGGTCAGCAGGGTCGTGGGCGTTAGACTGGCCTTTCCCTTCTGACGTGGTGTCAGAGGACCTGGTATCGAACCCAGGAACCGTGTCATGGCCTGTGTCAGATGGTGTCATAGGAAGCGTGCCTCATCGCTAGTGTGAAATGGTGTCGTGGGAAAAGTGTTTCATCGCCAGTGTCATGGGAGGTGTCACATCACCGGTGTCAGAAGGTGTCATAGGGAGTAGCGTGCCACATCAGGGGGGGTGTCACGTGGTGGCGTCGGAAAGACTGAGTGAGTGGGTGAATTTGCAATGGTAATTGCTGATGATTTAGGGTTACGCGCGCGGAGGGGGTTGGCTGTTTTCTGCTGGAGAGAGAGAGATAGATAGATAGAGAGAGAGAGAGAGAGAGAGAGAGAGAGAGAGAGAGAGAGAGAGAGAGAGAGAGATGTTGATGATGGTGCGTGAGAGGAAAAATGTGATTGATTCTTCTGTTTAAAAGTTTAGCTCTGTGTTTAGCTTCCTGGGCTAAGACTCCACCACACCTAAGTTAATTAGAACCAGTTAAGTCAGTTTGATTGGTATTCACGCCTGTTGAAATATATGAATATTTAATCAGGATTAGTTTACGATCTTTATGGTATTTCATCCAGGGCTTACTGAGTTTATTTTCCCCCCTCCTTCAAGGTTTGGTCTGCGACAGTCGAGGTGTGTTTGTGATGTGTTCATACGAGATGGCGTGTCCCCCAGCCTCCCACGTCACGGGCAGGGGGTCACACGGGGAGTCCAGCCCTCAGCTGTGAACTTTGTTCTCTGGCTAATTAGAATGATAAACACGCTCGTTTGTTTACATGTTAATGAGGACTTGGACGGTACGACCCTTGGGTATGACGGTACGACCCTTAGATAGACGGTACGACCCATAGATAGACGGTACGACCCTTAGCCACAACGATGCGACTCTCGAGTGAGCAGTACGACCCTTGGCCACGACGACCGTACGACCCTTGGCCACGACGACCGTACGACCCTTGGCCACGACGACCGTATGACCCTTGGACACGACGACCGTACGACCCTTGAGCGCTCCCGTGCGAACCTCTTTTGAGTGCAGGGGCGACCACGCCATCCTAGCGAAGGGTCGTAGCGCTGCTGTTGCAGCCGGGGGTCGTACCGTCGTGCTTGAGGCTCAAGGCCAGAGAGTGTGGATCAGTGGTCAATACAACGCCCGTCGCTTCGGTAAACAAAGTTTTGGTTCTCCCTGTAAGGCCACAGTGAAGAGGGTTACGCCCACGGCAGTTAGCGTTCTGCCGGTAGATAACGACTCGGAAGTGGTTTACGTAAGGTGAGAAGAGGGGAAGTAGCGTGCGGTGGGGTGGTTGGGGTGAGGGCGTGCAGTAAAACTCTCTCTCAAGTCTTAGAGTTAAGCTGCAGTTTACCCGTAGAGAGCGTTAGTGGCACAGTAGTGGCGCTAGATGGTAGGTTAATGGCATTAAGTAGCATTGAATGGTAGGTCGGATGATAGAAACACACACACACACACACACCATATCATACATATATGACGAGAAAGAAATGTCTGGTTTCTAGAGCCGGGAGTCGGCCCACGACCTGGTAGATGTAGAAAAGTACTTGGGGTCACTCACTGGTAGATATATCTAACGCCAGGGGGTAGATGGTCAACGCCAGGGTGGAAGGGGGATAGATATTCAACGCAAGAGGCATATATTCAGCGACTGGAGTAAGTCTTGAACGCCAGGGGTGAATACTCAACTCAGATATCCAGTTCCCTAGGATACATCTACGAAATGCCAGCGTTTAAGTGTCCAACGTCTGGGATGAAGTTTGAACGCCAGGACTGACCTGTTCAGCGACTCCAGGTAGATTATCCCAGTGTGTTTATGACCAGCTTGGGTTATAGTGGGCTTACTGGAGTCTGCTGCCACGAACAGCCTGAGTGACCGAGGGAGTGTTAAGCGTTGCCGGGTCCCAGATCAAGTTGTGGGGGGGTGGAAATGAGCCCCCGAAACCGACGCGGTGTGGGCGGGAATTGGCACAAGGGAAGGGGGGTGGGGGGTTGACAGTTAGTGGGGGGGAGTAAGGGTAATTATTAGCGTAATGACGTAGAAATTAGCGTAGTAAGGGCGGATGTAGCGCTGTTAGGATGATAAGTGGGAAGATAAGTGTAACCACTGGTATAGGAAAGGTGGGAAGTGGCCCTGCAAGTGGCAGCGGTAGTGGCAGATGGCACAATAAGTGGCCACTGGCAGGGAAATTTGACAAAGTATATGTGGCCAGAGGTAGGGCAGATGGCACAGTAAGTGGCCAGCGGCAGGGTAAGTGGTCCAGTAAGTGGCCTGGAGAAGGTGGCAGAGTAAGTGGCCAGCGGCAGGTGGCACCGCAAGTGGCCAGGGGCAAGTCAGATGGCAGTGCCACCAGCTGCCGCTCGTGAGTCATTGAGTGTCTGGCCATATCGATCCCACGATGGCTGAAGCTGCCTTCCTCCCTCCCCTCTGCCGCCCCCCCCCCCCCCCCCCAGCAGCAGCAGCTCCTGCTGTTGCTGCTGCTGAAGCTGAAGCTGCTCCCCTGTGGCCCACAGCTGCTGCTGTTACTGAAGCTGAAGCTGCTCCCCTGTGGCCCTCAGCTGCTGCAGCAGCTTCTGCTGAAGCTGCTTCCTCCTTCCCCTCTGGCCCTCCAGTAGCAGTAGCTCCTGCTGTTGCTGCTGCTGAAGCTGCTCCCCTCTGGCCCCCCCAGCAGCAGCAGCTCCTGCTGTTGCTGTTGCTGAAGCTGCTCCCCTGTGGCCCACAGCTCCTGCTGTTTTTGTTGTTTGTTGTTTGAACAGCAGCTGTTGTTCTTGTTCTTGTTGCTTTGGCCTTACTGTTGATCTGTCTTTGTCGTCACTGTTGTTCTGTTTACGACAGCTGTTTTTTTTTTTTTTTACTGTTGGTGCCGTTGTTTGCTCCTCCTGTTGGAGTTTAGTGCCCGTTTTCTCTTTCTGTTGGTTATTCTGTCTGTTGTCCTCCCTGTTGTCGTCTGTAAGGCTCCTCCTGTTTCTGTTGCGTCCGCTACTCCTGTTACTTTGGCCTCCCCCCCCCAGGTACTGTTGATGTTATTTCTACTGTTGCTCCTGTTTCCCCCTCCCCCTCTCTCCCCCCCACGACACACACACACACACACACACACACACACACACACACACACACACACACACACACACACCTCCATCATCGTAGCTTCTAGAAATACCCTCCTGATGAGCCCCGTTTTCCCACCCCAAACAGGAATTATATTTTCAACTCCCCCCCCCCCCCCCCATTCCGCTCATTTTGGTCTTCCGTGTAAAACCCGTGGCGTTGGTTGCCGCTCCTGTTTATTTACGGTAGTGGAGCAGTAGCCAGGGTACCTGGCCGGAGTTCCGTTAGTGATGCCGTTGTGTGTGTGTGTGTGTGTGTGTGTGTGTGAGGGGGAGGGACAGACCCGCCTCGTTATTAATGGACACAAAGGCATTTGTCTTACCTGTGTGGAGAGCCTTCAGCTGTATGTAATACCCTCTCTCTCTCTCTCTCTCTCTCTCTCTCTCTCTCTCTCTCTCTCTCTCTCTCTCTCTCTCTCTCTCTCTCTCGTGTTGCCGGCGGCAGAGGTCCCAGGGGGCATCTTACCCCGAGGTCAGGTCAGTCGCTGTGGCCTCGGTTGACGGGTGTTCTGCCTGCCGTGTGTGTGTGTGTGTGTGTGTGTATGTGTGTGTGTGTGTGTGTGTGTGTGTGTGTGTGTGTGTGTGTGTGTGTGTGTGTGTGTGTGTGTGTTTTGAATGACCTGTGGCCATCGCCGACAGGTGTGTGTGTGTGTGACCTGTGGTAACAGGTTTGTAGCGTCCCAGGTAGCAGATCAGTTATATGGCAACAGGTGTGTCGTAGCAGGTGGCAGGTGTGTCGTATGGCAACAGGTGTGTGTGTCGTGGCTGGTGGCAGGTATGTCGTATGGCAAAAAGCGTATCGTAGCCGGTGACATGTGTCATATGGCAAAAAGCGTATCGTGGCAGGTGACATGTGTCGTATGGCAACAGGTGTGTCGTGGCAGGTGACATGTGTCGTATGGCAACAGGTGTGTTCCCTCTGGTGACAGGTGTGTGTGTTACCAGTGTTGCCACGTACACAGCGGGTCAGTATTTCAACCCATTTGAACGTCGAGGTAAACCAGGATTAAGATAAGGATTCTCATGTAAATCCCGAATATTTGACGATGAGCGTTAATCCCTTGTTTCATCTGGACATACGAAAACAGTTCCTCCAACCCTGTAAGCTTATTAAGCTGGCTTGACGCCACCCGAGCCGATCTAAGCTAAGCGTGATTACGTGAGCTTTACTTAAGACATGGGGAGCTTCACCGAACCTTTGAGGTGGTGTGTGGGGTCAGTTACACTCTCTCTCTCTCTCTCTCTCTCTCTCTCTCTCTCTCTCTCTCTCTCTCTCTCTCTCATAAGTACGTACAGAAACGTACCGTCAGCACGACACTGTACGCGCGTACATCTCTCCATGTCTCCGACGGCGCGTCCCCTACTGACGGAGGCATAAGGCCGCCATCGCTGCTTCGCGCCCGTCTGAATGAGCTCTCCCGTCGTTGCTGGAGCCTGTCCGTCGTTTTACTGGGGCTCTCCTCCTCCACCTCACACACACACACACACACACACACACACACACACACACACACACACACACACCTTCCAGATCTTTCGCCCTTGCCACTCCTCCTCCTCCTCCGTACCCCAGCTGTGTGTGGTACCGAAGACATTTCATAGCTTGAAGCTCGTTTATATGCGTCGTGGCTGGGGCCGAGGTGTACGTACGTTCCTTGAAGCAAAGTTCCTCCTCCTCCTCCTCCTCCTCCTCCTCCTCCTCCTCCTCCTCCTCCTCCTCCTCTCCTCCTCCTCCTCCTCCTCCTTCTCCTCCTCCTCCCCCATCTGCACATTACCTCTGGGGTCGAGTTCTCCAAGTAGCATCATGGACACCAGTGCATGTGTGTGTGTACACACACGTCGCTCTCACACTCAGAATTTCGTGCCACTTACCAACGCTCGTTAAGTGTCTGGCTAAGGCTTCTCTCTCTCTCTCTCTCTCTCTCTCTCTCTCTCTCTCTCTCTCTCTCTCTCTCTCTCTCTCTCTCTCTCTCTCTCCTGCCTCACTCCTTCTCTCGACTCAAATATTTTTTTGTTTTTTTTCCTTCTGTCATCCCGGACTTCCAGAACACGGTACTTAACACTTATAAACCACCTTAAATTGTACTTGACACTTATAGACCACCTTAAATTGTACTTGACACTTGTAAACCACCTTAAATTGTACTTGACACTTATAAACCACCTTAAATTGTAATTGACACTTATTAACAACCTTAGGTTGTACCTGACACTCATAAACCCTCTTAAATTGTACTTGGCACGTATAAACAACCTTCAGTTGTACTTAAACACTGATGAACAACTTTAGGTTGCCCGGGTTGTTTAGGTGTGAGTTAGCTGTAGGCAGCCTAGTCGTCTACCGTGGACAGGATGAGGAGAGGGAGGGAGGGATGTGGGTGGGAGAGAGAGAGGGAGTTTACCTTCGGCTTAGAGAGAGAGAGAGAGAGAGAGAGAGAGAGAGAGAGAGAGAGAGAGAGAGAGAGAGAGAGAGAGGTGTCTGGCTGGAATTTCCTCAACATACCTTCCTTCCAGGTCAGCCAGCTAAGTCTAGTTGGTTGACGGTGCACCTGGAGGAGAGGACCATACACACATCCCCCCACCTCACATCCAAACTTGACGAGGCAGGTTTGATGTGATAAGTGAAGGTTCTCGGTTGTGTCTGGCGCTTATTAATGATCTCTTCTTCCCCCTGTCGTTAACCTTCTCGTCTCCACCGGGGACTTCCTGGCGAACTTCAGGTCGAGAAAGAAACTTCAGCTGCAAAAAAAAAAGAAAAAAAAAATGGCTGGTCTTCGGAAATGATAGAAAAATAATGATGATGATGATAATAATGATGACTTCATATATGGAAGGACACCAAGGAAAAAGCTGTGTAGTTACACAAGAAATAGGCTAAGAACAGAAAAGCATTAATTAATATAATTAGACTCTAGCACCTGGGATTTAATTAGATTTCGGTAAGTTAATTATGTACTGGAGGAAGATCCGAGAGACGTTATATACGTGGGTGTGTAGTGATGACGTGTTGTGGAAGGGGGATGAGGGACTTACTGTAGTGATGACGTGTTGTGGAAGGGGGATGAGGGACTTACTGTAGTGATGACGTGTTGTGGAAGGAGGATGAGGGACTTGCTGTAGTGATGACGTGTTGTGGAAGGGGGATGAGGGACTTACTGTAGCGATGACGTGTTGTGGAAGGAGGATGAGGGACTTGCTGTAGTGATGACGTGTTGTGGAAGGGGGATGAGGGACTTACTGTAGTGATGACGTGTTGTGGAAGGGGGATGAGGGACTTACTGTAGTGATGACGTGTTGTGGAAGGGGGAGAGAGAGTGACGTGGTGTAGTGATGACGTCTTGTGGAAGGGGAAGTGAGGTAGTGTAGCGATGACGTCTTGTGGAAAGGGGAGAGAGAGAGACGTGGTACAGTGGAAAGGGAAAATGGGATGGGCTTGTCACGGGTGGGTGATGGGAAAGTCTTTATTAAGCGTAGCTACCCTGGCGGCCACACGGCTCCGGTTCAATTAGCTAAATTAATTCTTCAGATACTAGAGAGAGAGAGAGAGAGAGAGAGAGAGAGAGAGAGAGAGAGAGAGAGAGAGAGAGAGAGAGGAAGCACACGATCATTGGGGTTTATATTTAGTCTGTATTAGGATCTGCTGATGAAGTAAAGAGACACATTTCCGGAATCTATTTGTGTATAGATATATTTGTGTGTTGTGGATAGTGTATTATAGATGCATTCACGGGTTATGGGTGCTGGAGTCCGGTGGATTTTGGATTATAGATGGGGCTGGTCTGTTATAGAAACACTCGTGGATGATAGATGGTCCGGTCCGTTACAGATGCAGAGGGTGGATTATAGATTGTCATTGTCTGGTCTGTTATAGAAACACGTGGATTATAGGTAGATAGTCTGGTCTGTTATAGATCCCTTTGTGTGTTATAGAGAACCTAGTGGACGTCTAACACTCGTGGATTATAGATATAGTCTTGTCAGTTATATAGATTCAGTTATGGATTGCCTAGCCAGTTATAGAATCATAAATCATAGATGACATGGTGAGTTATATATGCGCTTGTGAATCATGGACACTTCAGTGAGTGGATACTGATTAAAGATAGCCCTAAACCCGGCCAACTTACGTGAAAGTTTTATTCTCGACTGAACTCAGGGAGATAGATAGATAGATAGATAAGTATTTTTGGGGAGGGGAGAGCTTGAATGTGTTTAGGTCGTGTGGGTGTTGTATTTTACACCCTTTGCACTGGGAGGAAGTCAAGGACGTGCAGAGGGGAAAGTGGTCTGTGAGGTCCTTGCTCGTGTGGAGTCTTGGGGGAGGGTGGGGTGTGTGTGTGGGGGGGGGGTCATTTTAAGACGCCTAACTCCCCCTCCCCCCCTCCACCCGGGAGTTCATTGGTCACGTTAGCTCTGGAAATTTTTAGATGACGTAATGTGTATTCGTAAGGTAAGTAAGGGAAGGTAAGGCAGGATCTTCTCTTTGTGAGGTAAGGGAAGGTCTCCTTGAGGAAGGGGAAGGTTAGGTAAGATCTCCGTTAGGTAAGGTGAGGCAAAGTCTGCGTAAGGGTAGGTGAAAGTAAGGTTAAAGATCTGCCTAAGGTAAGGTCAGGCCTACGTATAAGGCAAGGTAAGGTAAGGGTATTCACACTAGCGCTAGGTAATGGCAGTCCCTTTTTCATAATTCTTGTCGTAATCTCTGATTGACCTTTACAGTTAAGTTGGCCAGCCCAGCCAGCGGCCCCCAGACGGCCGTTACATCGTAAGGCAATTGCACCAGAGCGCCGGGACTGGAGAGCTTGGGGGGTTCAGTCTTTTGAAATACACATCATGATCTCAGACAGCAGACTGGATTGTGTAAAGTGGAGTCATACACGACCGACCTCCACCTCTTGTTTTGAAGCATATTGTGTCATTGGCATTACCTTAACGATGGTTTCGGAGTTCTACGCCTTACGGCTGGGTTTTAGGACCTGACGACCTTACCTTGCGTATATACCTTACGATGGTTTGGGAGGTCTTCTACCCACGCACGCACACATACCTGGGTCTCTGGGTCCCGACCTTTACGTCTACCTGACGGTGATTTCGGAGGTCTAAGAAGTGTTCTTGATGCCTGGCGTGGATGGCAGGGAAGGCATATAAAGGAAGACAAGGGACCTGAAGCCTTGAGGAACCCCAGGCCACTGGTGGCCCGTACCACCATGAAAATAGAAACCTTTTTAGGGTATTCCTCTTTTAGTTGATATTCATAGGTCGCCTGTGTCCCCGTGCGGTAATTCATATAGAGCGCCTTTTAAGGGGAAATTACATACAAAATGCATGAAGCGTCCCCCGAGAGCCGAGTTCGAGACAATCCCAGAGAGCGAGGTTAGGGAAACTCAGAAGCTGAGGACCTTACATGTATACATGTAAGTGTTTCTCTTTTTTTCTTTTTTTTCAACTTGAATCGTGGAATGCGCCAGTTTGAAAGTGGGCGAAGTTGACTCCAATTTAGCAAGTGCTATTATTTATTTTTCTAAGTCAGAAGCTTAAAGTGTCATATTTTGGAAGTTAAACGACATATGCTTAGATGCAGCAGATGCTGATGTGGAACGGGACAATAAGTGCTCTTTCCCTGACGTAGAATCATTGCGCTTCATCTGGGAGGGAGAACGGCAAATTTCTCTAACGGAATTCGTAAAGGATTCTGTTTCGATTTTTAGAACATTGAATTCAGAGACCAGGCTGGTTATACACCTTCAAGGGCTCTTATGGAACTTGCCAGATACCACATGCTCTCTTTGGGGACGAGAGAACACCAAGTTCCCATTGGAACTTTGGAACGCATAGTGCTTTTTGAAGATCAGAAGCACAAAGTGCTCTTGTTTGGAGCAAAGAGCCGCGCTGATCTATCTGTTCTGGAACTCGAATTCTTATAGACTTATCATAGATGGCTTATGATAGCTTATGGATGGTTTTGGAACTTAAGAAGCCTTCGTGAGCGAGCTGGCCCAGAGAGGCGCTTGTCTTCATCCCTGCTGGTGTTCGAGGACCATATGTATTATATTATGCAACGGGAGTGTTGTGAGTTCTTGGAATCAACCTTGGGACACCTGAAGAAGGCGATGAAGATTATTCGAACGGCGGTTGTGACTGGACGTCAAAGGGAGTCGATTGGTTTTGAAGCCCAAATAACCAGCCAGGAAGAACGCAAGACCTTGTGCATCAATTGAAGAACTGTTTCCTTTTAGTTTTAGTTGGCGTATGTGTAAAGTAAGTCCCGTTGCCTTCATGTAAGAAAACGGAATGTGTAAACGGGGGTGAAAAAGGGAGGGTTTCCTCACCAGTCACATGTGGACCATGAGTGAAAATCAGAAGGAAAAGAATCGAAGAACGACAAGTCAGGCCCAGGGAAGACGAGGTTTGTGTTACGTATCACTCAGCATGTTTGTATGGTTTCTGGAGGAAGGGTGTCCGTCTCCTTCAGTCACCCCCTCCAGGGCAAAAGAATAAGAGAAAACGGATAACATTTTCACAGAAACCGTGTGCACAGATGCGGACCTGCGCCATCTTAGGTCGCGCTTCGAATAAATTCTCAAACGTCCCAGGGAGATCCCTGGGATGGGCTGATCCAGCCGAGCATACTTGAGCTGAATTTGAATATTAAAGGACACTCGCAGGAGGATGCATGTTGGGGGAGGAGGGTGGCACCTTTCCCTCCCTCCCCTTTCTGTTCCTTACTGTTCACGTAGTCTTCATGGCGTTAACGGCGTAGCCCCCTACGATTGACTTCGGAGACTTTGAAGAAACGGAGCAACGCTGAGGCTAAGAGTTATCTTCAAGGTAGTGTTGCGAGGTCACCCCTGCCTCGCCCGCCGCCCCCCCCGCTTCCTCAAGATAACAGGTCCCCCAAGGGCTTGAGCGGTTACGATACACCCTCTTCCCGAGACGAGGACACGAGGATGTAAACACTGAGGGAAAATCGTGGGTGAGATACGACTGGGTAGTGTTGAGGGGACCCCCATCTTTGGCCAGAGGGCGTGGCTCTGCAGGGAGGTGGTGCCCTTGGGACTCGAGTGCCAAGAATATATATATATATATATATATATATATATATATATATATATATATATATATATATATATATATATATATATTATACTTTGTCGCTGTCTCCCGCGTGAGAATGGAGTAAACCAACGATGAAATGAGGAGAAAAAATAGTTCCTTTTGTTAGCTTGTATAACACCAAGGTCATTGAACTTTTTTTTTCTTTGTATGACGTTGACGGCATAGCATCGGCGATTCACAGAAGCCATGAGCGGGACGTGGCCCGGGACACAGCCAGGCCGTCCGTCGCCCAGGGATCCCCCCACAACCGTGGCCCACACAGATCCCCCAACTGGGCAGTGTAGCAAATCTCACCATGTGTGTGTGTATCTGTGTGTTTATGTTTATTGGTAGTACTGCTCGTAGTAACGGGTGGGGGGTGGGGGATGATCGGCTAGGTAGTGTGAGGGTCTTGATGGGTGGTTAAAGGTGAAGTGTGTTTGGTTGTCCCGTGACGCGTCCCGCCGCCGTTGGAAAAAGGGCGGAGGGTGACGCTTGGCGCCGTGGAGGAGACCGCATGGTGACGCAGGGGGTGACGCAGCAGAGGCCTCACGATGAGGGAGAGAGAGAGAGAGAGAGAGAGAGAGAGAGGGGGGGAGGAGAGGTGTTACCGGACTTTCCCCTCAAGTTGGAAGCCGCCGTCAGCAACGAGACCTCTCCGTCAGCGGAGGGAAAAGATTACAGACAGAGTTTGGGCGAGGACCTCTCCCGCCTCCTGAGGAAGACCCCACCTCACCCCGCTTGCTCCTGAAGGTGGAAGGAGCCACGTGAAGGTCTTCTGGGAAAGAGAGACGGCGTCGGGGGACGTCGCCTCTCGGGGGGTCGTGTCAGCACAGGATGAGAGAGAGAGAGAGTCAGAAGTGTGGATCGACGCTGTCAGGAAGGGAGGTGAAGTGTCAGCGCTGTAGATTAAGTGTCAGCATCGTGGATGAGAGAGAGAGAGAGAGAGAGAGAGAGAGAGAGAGAGAGAGAGAGAGAGAGAGAGAGAGAGAGAGAGTCTCCTCCAGGGTCGTCCCTCTGTCGTCAGGAAGAACCGGTGTTCCCCGACTGCAGCTTGGGGGGGACGCCCTGGCTTTATATATATATATATATATATATATATATATATATATATATATATATATATATATATATATATATATATATATATATGACCTTGTGGTCTCGACCGTTGGGCGTGGCCTGCTTCCTGAGCGCTGCATAGGTTTCAGAGAGATAGGAAAGGACTCGTGGGGCGCGAGTCAAAATTTAGTCTCGTGAAAATAGTGATTGAAAATAATTGTAGCCACGCCCTTGTCTGTGGCTGTGGCTCTGCAGTGTTGCCACGCCCTTTTGTCTGTGGCTCTGCAGTGTTGCCACGCCCTTTTGTCTCTGGCCGTGGCTCAGCAGTGTTGCCACACCGGGATGATCCTGCACTCGGAGGTCAGGAACAGTGTCTTTAGAAGGTGCCAGGATAACATGGGTTCTCTTCCCCCCCCCCTTTCGATGACGGGGGTTCTCTCTCTCTCTCTCTCTCTCTCTCTCTCTCTCTCTCTCTCTCTCTCTCTCTCTCTCTCTCTCTCTCTCTCTCTCTCTCTCTCCACGTCAGACCCGGGGTTCTATCTCCCTCGTCGAACCCCAGTTCAGAGGAAGTTGTCCACTGCTGTCCTGGAGCACTTGTACCCCCGACATGAATTAGGGTTGGTGTTGGGCCTCTGTCCCAATGGATTCGCACCGCGAGTCAAGAACATATTGATAGTTGAATGTCCTTCTAAAAACCAACGTCTGCTTTGCCTGGTGAATTCTGATCGGGGTCGAGGAACAGCTTAAGTAGATACAGGTAAAGGATGCTAGTGACAACTCGAAGGGTTTGGTTTCCCCGTACTTTTTCTTCAGTAGTTTATTAGTACAAAGTACTTGGAAATGGGGACATCTGTAACGGATATTGTCTTGTCTCTTCGTTTGTTGACCTCGTCTTTACTACTTTGTATTTAGGAAACAAAAGACATGAGGTAAAGAAAAAAGAAAAGAAGTTACCCACAGCTAACAACATAGATATTATTACTACACACACACACACACACACACTTACACAACTACAGATGAGAAAAAAATATTGAGAACTTATGACTAATATTCAGACCGGCCTGGTAATATTAGCATACACGACTTTGTAAGCTGATTAGAATTGATATCTACTGTCAGGGGTCCGATGTGTTAATATGCCACACACTGTTAGGTTCACACCACGTCATCCCCAGTTGATGTAAACTTTTTTTACCCAGAAAATACATACATGAACAGGTCTATTGTTCTGTGGTCATCTGCATGTGACCTTGTCTGATGTCGGGGGTCAAATAGACCTTGATTATACTTGGGTCTGTAGAGTCGTACAACAAGTTACGACCCGTTAGTGTTAGGTCAGAGGCCTTGGCCGTTGTAACCAAAGGTCGCACCCTGCAGGTCAAGGGTCGTACCCTCGTCAGCGTGGGGGTAACTCGATTTCCGGGAATTCGTCTCTATTCCCCCCACTGCTCAATTTGAGGACTGGTCTGCACTTGATCAGTCAGCCTGTTTGGGGCCACAGCCCGCAGGCTTATGCATGTCTCCCTGCAGGAAAAGCTTCAGCTATATTTAAGAGTATTACTTGAGAAAGTTTCCTGAGTGAAGAGAACAATTTTAAGTATCCCACTTTACAACTTTAAAAGTACTCTGGATTGGATCAATTTCAGCACCATATGGGCGCCACGATTAGCAGCATCCCAGGCCCTGATGAATTTGAAATGCCTTTCTCTATAATCTTTTCTCTCTCTCTCTCTCTCTCTCTCTCTCTCTCTCTCTCTCTCTCTCTCTCTCTCTCTCTCTCTCTCTCTCTCTCTCCGCATTTCGTTTGCCCTCGCCATGTCGGTCACTAGGTAGAGAGGGGAAAAAAAAGCGAGCGAGTAGTATGTGTTCGACCAACAGCACTTACGTACGTAATGATGATCGCCCAGCCTCTGGGCCTCAGGAACTGAGGTAATATTTGATGATCGTCTTCCAGCCTCGTGTTGGCACTGTCTTCAAATAGAAACGAAAGTTCCTTCACCTGAAATGAAAAGCAAACGTTGGTATGTATATATATATATATATATATATATATATATATATATATATATATATATATATATATATATATATATATGTGTGTGTGTGTGTGTGTGTGTGTGTGTGTGTGTGTGTGTACCATGGCAAGAACACGTGGGTGGCGTCGTTAAAGATGCGGTGTTCACTGGGAATTTTAATGTCTGGCAGAGAGAGAGAGAGAGAGAGAGAGAGAGAGAGAGAGAGAGAGAGAGAGAGAGAGAGAGAGAGAGAGAGAGAGAGTTTTACCTGGGGAACTTTGGTTTTTGTAGACGAGTTAGGGGTCGTGGTTTTGAAAGGTATGAGGAGGGAGGTAGGGGGATGATGTGTGGTATTGGCAAGTCCTTTTGATTTGAGTTTGGCTCCTTTGATCAAGATTACGACCTGGCGACCTCCTTTGCACGACACCACGACTGTGCGATCCCGTTGAGCACGACCGTACGTATATACGACCCTTTGAGCGCGACGGTCCTTACGACCCATTAAGAGCAACACTACGACCCCTTGAGGCACGACTGTACGACCCCTGATCATGATTGTACGACCCCTGAGCACTACGTTACTACCCTTTGAGTATGACGAGAATATCCTACACACGACCAGGTATGGTGCCGTGACTTTCGACCTGACCTGAAAGGGTTGGTCCAGAGCCGGGTCATCATACGCAAAGGGTCGTACCATCGTGCTTGGGAGGAGGGATCGCCTCGTCTTGTTCAAAGTGTTGAATAAAAGAATAGTTGATTAACAAAAGGAGAAAAGAGAGATGAGCGAGGAAGAGCAATGGTAAGAGAGAGAAGAAAAAAAAGGTAAGGGAGAAAAGAAAAGATATTAAGGAAGAGAAGAAAAAAAAGATAAGGGAGATAGCAAGCGGGGGAAGAAAGAATGGTGAGGGAGAGGAGAATAAGGGAGAAAATGGAAACAAGTAAACAAGGAGAGTAAGGGAGTTTTGTTGAGTGTGTTTGCTATACTTGTATTGATGAAGAGTGGCTTGTTGTCCGTGAGGTCTGGATGGCTGGCTGGCTGATGGGGAGGTGTGCCTGGCTAGCTGATGGGGAGATTAGTGGAGATGTGGCTGGGCAGATGTGGTGAGATGTGGCTGGCTGGGCAGATGTGGTGAGATGTGGCTGGCTGGTTGGTGGGGAGGTGTGGCTGGGGGATATGTGGTGAGGTACGGCTGGCTGGTTGATGGGGGGAGATGTGGAGAGGTGTGGCTGGCTAACTGATGGGGGGAGATGTGGAGAGGTGTGGCTGGGGAGATGTGGTGAGGTCTGCCTGGCTGGTTGGAGGTGCCGAAGGCCGCCAACCTGGCAATCAATACGCTTTCATACCTCCCTCCCTCCTCCCCTCCCCCACCCCACCACACACACACACACACACACACACACACACACACACACACACACACACACAAACCCCAACACCCCCACCACCCAGCATCTCCTCCCACGTCATCCTAGTGTTAGAAACATTCCAGCTGCCTCCTGGAACAGCTGGACCACCTTACTGGATGAAATGAGTCCAGAGTGTACCAGGCCAGACAGGTTGTGCTGGGTTGTACGTAAAGGCCTGGTGCAGACCGCGACCTCAAATAGTTGGATGGACCGAGCCTGAGTTATGGAGATGGAGGGAACCTCTGACAGTCGATACGTAAGCGTAAACAATGTATATCATCACCTGTTTGCACAGAGAAGCGGGGAGGGAGGAGGACAGCACTCGCGGGGACCCCATCTCATGTGTGTGTGTGTGTGTGTGTGTGTGTGTGTGTGATAGCGATAATTCTATACACGGATGGAAGACCTCTTGGAGGCCAGGCGTCGGATGACAATGAAGAGAGATACAGGAGGAAAAGAAACACTCCGAAAGTTTTGGAGGAAATTTGGATCCTGCCCTGCTCAAAAGGGGGGTGGGGATGGGTCAGGTTGCGTCTGTGAGGGAAGAGACGAGAGAGAGAGAGAGAGAGAGAGAGAGAGAGAGAGAGAGAGAGAGAGAGAGAGAGAGAGAGAGAGAGAGGAGAGAGAAAGGGTTGTAAAGTGATCGTGTGGGTAAGGGGCGAAGGCAAAGACGCGAGAAGGTAAACAGAAGAGTTCCAAAAGTTTATGTTGGAGGGAAAGAATCAAGACGGAAGAACGGTCTGCGCTGCTGTGTGTGTGTGTGTGTGTGTGTGTGTGTGTGAATATTCAAGGGACGTGTGCCTTTATGTGTGTTTCTTTTTCCTGTGCGCGGACGTGTGCCTGTTTGCCGGCCGTAATGGCAGTGTTTGTACCTGAGGTGGTAGTGGGTACTGCCCAACTCACTTTCTCAATTGCTTTACACTTGAAAATATTACGGATTCGGATTACGATTGCGGCAATGCGCAGGCGCGCGCGTACACTAAGGTTCAACTGCGTTTGGGAGGAGCATTGCAAGGAGTCTGGTGTTAGGACACAGATGTCTCGTTAGACGGACACAGATGTCGTGTTAGACAGACGTGTGAGCACAGGAAGGAAGGTTTAAACAGCTTAAAAGCTAAGCTTGGGGAAGATAAGTGTATCTGCTGTTGGAGGTAGGTGGAGAAATGTTGCATGTACGTATTATATTTCCCCTCGTGATCTTTTTCTCCTTATTTCCTCCTGTGTTTTTTCCCCCCCATTTTTTCCGCTGACGTTGGAAACAGTTCGTCGGATGGCTGGGCGACAGCCATGGCCCGTCTGCCAAGAGATGTCAGGTCGGGGATGTAGCGCTTCTCGTGTCTTCCTAAAAGGAAGAGAAATGCCTCAAAAAAAAAAATGTTAGGAAAAAAAAAGAAGATAAACTTTGTCTCTAACACCATAGGTAAATCTAGCCGGGCTACCGCGAGTCGAAAAATAGGGCCTCGTTCGGACCCATGTTCGTGTTCGTGCTGGGTTGAACTTTGACGGGTCTGGAATATTATGAACTGGTCAGAACGATGTATTTGTGTAGGGTCGGGCTGCGCCAAGGCAGGCTCGCTTCCACGAAGAGGGAGGAGGAGGCGCTGCTCCCCGGGTGGTTCGGACAAGAGGCGAAGCAGGCGAGGAAGAAGGACGGAGGATTGTCCACAGAACACGCTGCCTCCCTCGAGGGACTTTTGGAGCGATGCCATCTGGCCCATTACCCCTCTTGTCCACTTGAGGCAGGTGAAGTCCTCAGGGAGGGAGGAGGATCCTACGCGAGTCCTTAGGGGGTGGGTACCTACGCGAGGAAGATGTGGGAGATGGCACAGGCTCACTGGGAGGAGATCTAGGGGGAAGAGGACTCGAGGTTGAAGCATCCAGAGGAGAGGCCGAGGGGAAAATGATAACATGCTGGGAAGGATTAGTGTTATCTGTTGGTGTCCCTCGATTGCCCAGGTCGGGAAAAAGAGGAGGAGGAGAGGTTGTACTGGTGAGGGACGACGGTTGTAGGCGTTATAGTGGTGTTCTTTTGTACGGGTGAGGGAGTGTTGTCATGGGTGCGGGATGGTGTTGCTGAGGGTGCATGACAGCGTCTCTGGAGGATGGTGGATGGGCCTGGTTTGAGGAAGGTGTTGTTAGGCATACCTTGTGGGTCACGCTGGGGGCTGCTGGAAGACTTGGTGGTTGTGGTCGATGGGGTGAAGGGCACATTGTTGTTCTACAGGTGAGGGAAGGGTGTGAGGAGGGAAGGAAGCAGGGGGGAGGGAAACGAGCCTCCCTCACCCCCTCCCCTCTCCCCAGTAGAAGAGCTGGGGGGAGGGGATGGCTTTTGGCGACCCGCTGGGTATCATCAAGGCCTAATTATATTAATGACGGGTCATTAGTCCCAGCCATCTTCTCCCCCCCCTCCCCTTCCCCCATCCCCCCCCCTTCCCTCTAACCACGCTGTAGCAATGGCCGCCATCCACCCTCCTATACCACAATATATATTTCTTTCTTTCTTTCTTTTTTCTGTTTCATCCTCGTCAAGGAAGAAGTGGAAGAAGAGATGCTTCAAATATGTCAGCCATACTCCATCTTGTGGTGACTGGGTCCTCTGCAGACGTGGTATAACTGTTTGCGTGCGTCACCATTACAACACCTCCAGGTCACCATTACAACACCTCCAGGTCACCTTTATAACACCTCCAGGTCACCATTACACCTCCTCCAGGTCACCATTACACCTCCTCCAGGTCACCATTGCAACACCTCCAGGTCACCTTTACATCACCTCCAGGTCACCTTTATAACACCTCCAGGTCACCATTACAACACCTCCAGGTCACCATTACAACACCTCCAGGTCACCATTACACCTCCTCCAGGTCACCATTGCAACACCTCCAGGTCACCATTACAACACCTCCAGGTCACCTTTATAACACCTCCAGGTCACCATTACAACACCTCCAGGTCACCATTACAACACCTCCAGGTCACCATTACAACACCTCCAGGTCACCATTACAACACCTCCAGGTCACCATTACAACACCTCCAGGTCACCATTACAACACCTCCAGGTCACCATGACTACCTCCAGGTCACCATTACAACACCTCCAGGTCACCATGACTACCTCCAGGTCACCATTGTGTTAGGATAGATGGTGGCATCTGGGCATCCAGGCCCCGGGGTCGTACCAGTAAGGGATATTCTCTCAGTGCAATTAACTCATAGCCAAAAACTCACCAAAAACCAATTTTGCTAATTGGAGTCAGGGTCCCCCATTACGGAATTTCCCCCACCCCCAAAAGTTGTCCTTCCCTGGTGCATTTCAATTCCACTTAAAATCAGAATAGAATGTGCCTCTTAAACGTACGTGATTATTGCCTTCTGCTTTTTGTTATTCCACTTATTTTTTTTTTATTAAGAAAAATTGCTGAGTCTCTCCTCCTGTGTGTACGTATTTCTGATTATTAATTTACGTAGATTGCTAGTTATTTTTTTCATTCGTTATTGTCAATTTCTCTCTCTCTCTCTCTCTCTCTCTCTCTCTCTCTCTCTCTCTCTCTCTCTCTCTCTCTCTCTCTCTCTCTCTCTCTCTCTCTCTCTCTCTCATATATATATATATATATATATATATATATATATATATATATATATATATATATATATATATAATCATGATATCAGCCATCCCTTAGGCTTAAATCACTCTTGTGTTTGTAAGTGACAAAGCGAAGTCGTGTGTGTGTGTGTGTGTGTGTGTGTGTGTGTGTGTCTTTGTGTAATTACGTACATACTGCAAGTCATCGTCGGTCGGGTGTCGGAGGTGTCCTTGGCTTATGCCTGGCTCAGTAAACAGCTGGAGGCCCCCCGCTGGTCCTCAGGAGATCTACGTAAAGATAGTCCCTCGGTGGATGCCAAGTAAAGTTTCGCCTAGCGTTTCCTAAGCAAGTAAGGTCAGGGAAGTTCCACCGTTCCCGTCTGGTTCTGGGTAAAGTTTTGAAGGGTTTCAAAGTTCAAGTTATAAGTGAAGTCTTGTAAGTTTCACTGTACTCAAGTTCTGATGTCATAAGTAGAGTTGATTAAGTTTCACTGTTCGTCTCAAGTTATAAGTAAAATCTGACAAGTTTATCTGTTCTTAAGTTATAAGTAAACTCAGTTGCTTTTCACAGTTCTCAAGTTATAAGTATAGTCAGTTAGAAATAAGTTCTTCTCAAGTTATGATTAAAGTTAGGGGACTTAAGCCTCGTTCCTGCTCGGATAAGTTATGAGCACAGTAAAGCAACGTTACACATTGCATGACTTCCCCGCGCAGTTTGATACAAGCAACGTTACACATTGCATGACTTCCCCGCGCAGTTTGATACAAGCAACGTTACACATTGCATGACTTCCCCGCGCAGTTTGATACAAGCAACGTTACACATTGCATGACTTCCCCGCGCAGTTTGATACAAGCAACGTTACACATTTCATGACTTCCCCGCGCAGTTTGATACAAGCAACGTTACACATTGCATGACTTCCCCGCGCAGTTTGATACAAGCAACGTTACACATTGCATGACTTCCCCGCGTAGTTTGTTACACTTCCTCGCGTGAGTTACAGATGACGTCAGCCGTGGCCCTTTGTCCTATAACAGTGACGTCACGACCTCCGGGCGATTGCGGGAGGTTAATTAATTAACGTCTTCCTTATCACACGTATTGATCTTCGGGGCCCCCGATAACTTACGACCTTATTGACCACCTCTCCCCCGTTATCTTACTGTGAGGATAGCAGTGTGGGCCCATGGGGGAAACCCGGTATCTACGTGTGATATGAAACCAGGTAGAAAACGGTGATACCTAATATGAAACCAGGTAGAAAACGGTGGCATAGAGAAGTTATGGGGAGGTTAAGGCAAAAGGCGAGGGGGATCCGATCAGCTGATCCATTGTTGACATTTAAACCTAGCCGGACGCCCCAGTCAGCTGATCCATTGTTGACACTCACAGACATTTAAAACTGATGTGTGCCTTGTGTGACATTTATGGTGTCGTTAACGGCGAGAAAATCGCCTCTCCGTGCCGTTATTATACTTGGAAACTTCGTGATTTACATTTTTTTTTTCTTGAAATTAGCGAAAAAAATATAATAATGAGGTTAGACTAAGATTAGATGAGAATTATATCAAGGTAAGTGAGAAGTGAGACGTTGGATTTGTTATATGTTCTGGTGGCTCTCGCTCCCCATCGTTGAACACAGACTTACTGATTGTTAGATATGCTTTTGAAGTGTAGTATACTGCCTGGCAGGTGTAGTATACAGGTATGTCGTGTGTAGAATACGAATGTGTCCGCTCGTTGAACGTCACTAGATAGTCTTATATGCTCGCTTACACTCCCAGTTGGTCTCCTCTAGTCTCGCTCCCTCGTTGAACCTCAACATATTTCCCAAGTCTTCCACACTCGTTGAACCCTAACTTATCTCCCTCAGTCTCCCACACTCGTTGAACCCTAACTAATCTCCCTTAGTCTCCCACACTCGTTGAACCCTAACTTATCTCCCTTAGTCTCCCATACTCGTTGAACCCTAACTAATCTCCCTTAGTCTCCCACACTCGTTGAACCCTAACTTATCTCCCTCAGTCTCCCACACTCGTTGAACCCTAACTTATCTCCCGTAGTCTCCCACACTCGTTGAACCCTAACTTATCCCCTTACTCTCCCACACTCGTTGAACTACCTCCGTACGTCCATTGACATCCACCCTTCGTTGAACCAGTTACGTGGCTCATCCTCTTCTGTAATTTCCTCTGTGTGATTATTCACTTGGTCGTACATTACATTTATTATTTGCTTCTTTGACGTGTCTGTCAGTCATTTGATGGACCCCGAGTAGTAGAAATATACCTCATATATTTCCCTGTTTTATCATAAAAGTCTTTTTTGTTGCTGGTTTTAAATTACAAAGATTTAACGCTAGGGTTTAGTCGTTTATTTTTATGTAATTGTATGTATGTATCCTGTGTCAGAAGGCAAGGCAAAGTAAGGTAAGGTAAGGTAAGGTAAGGCAAGGTAAGGTAAGATAAGGCAAGGTAAGGTAAGGCAAGGTAAGGCAAGGCAAGGCAAGGTAAGGCAAGGCAAGGCAAGGTAATGTAAGGTAAGGTAAGGGAAGGCAAGGTAAGGTAAGATAAGGTAAGGCAACGTAAGGTAAAGCAAGGTAAGGTAAGGTAAGGTAAGGTAAGGTAAGGTAAGGTAAGGTACCCAAATGTCCAGGAGAGGAGCCACAGTGTTGCCACGTACCTCCTACACAGACATTTCCCATCTCGTGATGTATGGGTCCGCGTGGGGTCGGGATGGCATTTCCTACCCTATTTAGCGGGACTGGAAGGCTGGTTCTCGTATTACCCCCTGAAGGTTATCTATGGGGGGCGGTAAACGTCGTATCAATATCGAACTGAGAATGGCTGACGGAGCGGCTGGTGTGGCATGGCTGGCCACTGTACTAGGGGGAAAAACGGAAGAATAAACCCTCTTCCCGGCCCCGCTGTATGGTGGCCCGAGGTGGTCTTCCGTTCCTGGCGTCCCTCTGTTCCTAATGCCTTAGTAACCGCGCAGGCGCACTGGCTGATATCAGTGTATATATATATATATCATGTCTTTCGTATTTTATTAAGAAATATAAGGCATCCTAGTGGTCAGAATAGGTGAGGATAGACCAGCGGTGGTCGGAAACAAGACTTATTACAGTTGTTGATAATTGTGATCAATAGAAATAACTCTTCCTTGTCGTAATTGATTAATTTACAACCTTCAGCTCAGTTTTGGATCCGCGTTGGGATCTCCACATGGTCGTGTTGTGTGTGGGTGGGTCCCCCGCGTGGGTACGCGTGTGTGTCACTGTGTTGCTCGTCTTGTCTTGCAAGGAAGGGAGGGTGTTGCGTCGGGTGACGTCACTGTGGGGGAGGGTGGAGGTGTCTTGTTCTCATGTTGCAGGTAAGACTCTCTCTCTCTCTCTCTCTCTCTCTCTCTCTCTCTCTCTCTCTCTCTCTCTCTCTCTCTCTCTCTCTCTCTCTATCTATCTATCTATCTATATATATATCTTTCTATCTATATCTATCTATCTATCTATCTATCTATCTATCTATGTCCCTAAGGATCACGAACGCTTATGAAAAGGAAGACGAGGAAATAGAAAAAAAAGAAAAAGGAAAATTAAAATAAAAATAAGAATGATTGAATAGAATACCGACGGAATTCGAATACTGACGGAGACGTGATGACCCATGTTGGAGAGGACGATAGATAAGGGAGTCAGACAACCAGATGTCCCGGGACGCAAACAAAGGCTGGCTGGTCACAATGACAGTACACAACAACAACAACAAAGACACGGCCATTACGTCAACACTGGAAAACCCATTACTAACCATGCGGGTGATGGGTGGGTGGTGGCGATGATGGGTGGGTGGTGGCGGTGATGGTGGGTGGTGGTGGTGATGGGTGGGTGGTGGTGGTGATGGGTGGGTGGTGGTGGTGATGGGGGGTGGTGGTGGTGATGGGGGGTGGTGGTGGTGATGGGGGGGTGGTGGCGGTGATGGGGGGGTGGTGGCGGTGATGGGGGGTGGTGGTGGTGATGGGTGGGTGGTGGCGGTGATGGGGGGGTGGTGGCGGTGATGGGGGGGGTGGTGGGTGATGGAGGGTGGTGGCGGTGATGGGTGGGTGGTGGTGGTGATGGGGGGGTGGTGGTGGTGATGGGGGGGTGGTGGCGGTGATGGGTGGGTGGTGGCGGTGATGGGTGGGTGGTGGTGGTGATGGGTGGGTGGTGGTGGTGATGGGTGGGGGGTGGTGGCGGTGATGGGTGGGTGGTGGTGATGATGGGTGGGTGGTGGTGGTGATGGGGGGGTGGTGGTGGTGATGGGGTGGGTGGTGGCGGTGATGGGTGGGTGGTGGCGGTGATGGGTGGGTGGTGGTGGTGATGGGGGGGTGGTGGTGGTGATGGGTGGGTGGTGGTGGTGATGGGGTGGGTGGTGGTGGTGATGGGTGGGTGGTGGTGGTGATGGGGGGGTGGTGGTGGTGATGGGTGGGTGGTGGTGGTGATGGGTGGGTGGTGGTGGTGATGGGGGGGTGGTGGTGGTGATGGGTGGGTGGTGGTGGTGATGGGGGGGTGGTGGCGGTGATGGGGGGGTGGTGGTGGTGATGGGTGGGTGGTGGCGGTGATGGGTGGGTGGTGGTGGTGATGGGGGGGTGGTGGTGGTGATGGGGGGGTGGTGGTGGTGATGGGTGGGTGGTGGCGGTGATGGGTGGGTGGTGGTGGTGATGGGGGGGTGGTGGTGGTGATGGGGGGTGGTGGCGGTGATGGGGTGGGTGGTGGTGGTGATGGGTGGGTGGTGGTGGTGATGGGTGGGTGGTGGTGGTGATGGGTGGGTGGTGGCGGTGATGGGTGGGTGGTGGTGGTGATGGGGGGGTGGTGGTGGTGATGGTGGGTGGTGGCGGTGATGGGGTGGGTGGTGGTGGTGATGGGTGGGTGGTGGTGGTGATGGGGGGGGTGGTGGTGGTGATGGGTGGGTGGTGGCGGTGATGGGTGGGTGGTGGTGGTGATGGGGGGGTGGTGGTGGTGATGGGTGGGTGGTGGCGGTGATGGGTGGGTGGTGGCGGTGATGGGGGGGTGGTGGCGGTGATGGGGGTGGTGGTGATGGGGGGGTGGTGGTGGTGATGGGTGGGTGGTGGCGGTGATGGGTGGGTGGTGGTGATGATGGGTGGGTGGTGGTGGTGATGGGGGGGTGGTGGTGGTGATGGGGGGGTGATGGTGGTGATGGATGGGTGGTGGTGGTGATGGGGGGGTGGTGGTGGTGATGGGGTGGGTGGTGGTGGTGATGGGTGGGTGGTGGTGGTGATGGGGGGGTGGTGGTGGTGATGGGGGGGGAGAGGAGATAGTGTCGCCAAAGATAACAGTCGCAAGGCGTGGTCTGTTGGAGGAGGGGGGTGTGTGTTGGTGATTGATGGGGGGGTGGTTTCTGGTGTTGCCTCCCCCTCATCAACCCCCCCCCCATCGTCCTTCACGTTAACCTCCCCCCTCCCCTCCCCCATCCATAATCCTCCACACCGTCCCCTTCACCAACGTTTCACTAACCTCCCCACCAAATCTCCCTCACCAACTTCCCTTCCCTCCCCCATCACCACCAACCAACCAACCTCCCTCCCTCCCCCTTACCCCACACCAACCCGCCTCGGGGTCACAGAAAACGACATTGGGTCTTCCATGAAAGTCTATTTCGAAAAACATTTGTTACAAATACATCGAGAGAAAAATTATTTGCGCGTCGCTGTCCGGTGAATCAAATTACTTTTTTGTGTGTCCACTGCAACACAAGGAACATTTGTAACTGTTCAGCAACACATATACTCGTCATGGTAAGTTTACGTTCGCGTAGTATTTCACATTTGATTTGTTTTGTTTTGGTTTTTCTTATTGGAGGTACACGTGGATGAAACGTGTTTATGACGTGTGTTGAAGAGAATTCTCTCTCTCTCTCTCTCTCTCTCTCTCTCTCTCTCTCTCTCTCTCTCTCTCTCTCTCTCTCTCTCTCTCTCCATCCTGGCCCCCCAGGTTATCTCCTTCTTTTGGCCTGAGCGGAGTGAGTGTAACAGTGTCGCCAGGATACACCTCCTGCTCAGGTGACCTGCCTCCTGCCTGCCCGCCTGCCTGCTTGCCTGCTTGCCTGCCTGCCTGCTTGCCTGCCTGCTTGCCTGCCTGCCTGCCCGTCTGCCTGCCTGCCTGCCTGCCCGCATGCCCGCCCGCCTGCCCGCCCTCCTGCCTGCCTGCCTGCCTGCCTGCTTGCCTGCCTGCCTGCCTGCCTGCCTGCCTGCCTGCCTGCTTGCCTGCCCGTCTGCCTGCCTGCTTGCCTGCTTGCCTGCCTGCCTGCCTGCCTGCCTGCTTGCCTGCCTGCCTGCCTGCCTGCCTGCCTGCACGCCTGCCTGCCTGCCCGCCTGCCTGCCTGCCTGCCTGCTTGCCAGCTTGCCTGCCTGCCTGCACGCCTGCCTGCCTGCCCGCCTGCCTGCCTGCCTGCTTGCCAGCTTGCCTGCCTGCCTGCCTGCCTGCCTGCCCGCCTGCCCGCCCGCCTGCCTGCCTGCCTGCCTGCCTGCCCGTCTGCCTGCCTGCCTCCCTGCCTGCCAGATGCGTCTCGAGGGTCGCTCTGTGTGTGTGTGTGTGTGTGTGTGTGTGTGTGTGTGTGTGTGTGTGTGTTTCGTCCGTTCGTACGTCCTTTGGTTTCTCTGTCCGTCCGTCAGTACGTCCACACGTTCGTTGGGCTGTCAGTCCGTCCGTCCGTCCATACGTCCTTTGGTCCGTTCGTCCGTCCGCACGTCCGTTGGTCTCCCAGTCCGTTCGTTCGTCCGTCCATGACGCGTGGCCCGCACGCTCCTGCTCCTGCTGCTTCTGCTGCTGTTCCTGCTGCTTCTGCTGCTGTTCCTGCTGCTCCTCCTCCTTCTCCTGCTGCTGTTCCTGCTCCTCCTCCTCCTCCTGCTGCTCCTTCTCTGCTGAGTTTCCCTGTGCATCTCCTGGATGGGAGGGGACTCCGTGCTGTGTCCTACCCCCGCCCCGTACATGTGTCCTACCCCCGCCCCGTATATGTGTCCTACCCCCGCCCCGTATCTGTGTCCTACCCCCGCCCCGTACATGTGTCCTACCCCCGCCTCGTATATGTGTCCTACCCCCCGCCCCGTACATGTGTCCTACCCCCGCCCCGTACATGTGTCCAACCCCCGCCCCGGACGTGCCCACCCCGTCCCGTATCTGTACCCTCGACCCCGGATCTACCAAAGCGTAAATGAATCTAGGGCCCCTCTCCTGTGATGGCCCCAGTCCTGATAACGAAGAAATAAATCGTTATCAGGAGAGATAAGAAAGTGTGTCGTGGGGAAGCCATAGATAATGAAAATCTCATTGTGTGTGTGTGTATATATATATATATATATATATATATATATATATATATATATATATATATATATATATATATATAATATATTATATATGAACAGAATTCTGCGCTACCCTCGTGGGTTCCGCCGTACCTGAGCCCTTGTCTTGTATGGCATGTTGATCGACCTTCCGTTATGTTATTCGTCAGTTGGAATTCCCCAGGTTCGCTCGGGCCTGCTTGGAGCCAGCAAGCAAATTCAGCTCAGTGTGGTGGGATGTTCCCCCCAGTCGGTGCCTGCGAGGCGCATGACCATCAGCCATGAATCATAACAGTGCATGACTGTGCCTTGATTAATGGGATTTTGATTACTCCAATGGTGCATGACATTACAGCCTTGAACCTTTTGTAGTTCGCAAGCGCTGGGTTCGTGGGTTCGAAACCTGGTTTAGTCACAGCTCCAGGGCTCGTTCGTCATGTGTTTTATAACATGAACCGACCAGGCTTCGTTCTGCGTTGCATCAGTGTCTGCATTACGTCAGGGAAGGTCGTGGGCGACCAGAGCATTGCGTTGTGTGTACGTATGGTTATCTTGCCTCGAACATGTACACTTTCGTGTACATCGCCGGCTGTACCGCAAGGTCACACAACCTTAGTGGACTGATAGCGTACATCCTCGGAGCTTTGAGACGAGCTTCGTAAAGTCCGAGATAGAGAAGTTACCCTATGTTGCCAGTGAGGTGTGTGTGTGTGTGTGTGTGTGTCCATTACCACCAAGTTGCGGGGCTATGATTTACGAACAGATGGATCATATTGACCTGACCCCTCCCCTCCTCCCCCCATGAAGGGCCAGGTCAGCCCACATCTGACCTCATCCCATGGCTGGATAGTTCAACCCCATGCCTGATCTCACCCCATGACTGGCCGTAGGTCGGCCCACTCCTTGCCTCACTTCATGACTGGTCAGATCAGTCCACCACTCCTGACTCACTCCATCGTTGACTGGGTCAGCACAGGTGTGACCTAACGCCCCCACGACTGGCCAGGTCAAAACCCAGATATGACCTGATCTACATGTCATGACAGGTCAGGAAACAATATACTTCTTATACAGCGCTGCACATGGCGGCCTTTGCTCTCTCTCTCTCTCTCTCTCTCTCTCTCTCTCTCTCTCTCTCTCTCTCTCTCTCTCTCTCTCTCTCTCTCTCTCTCTCTCTCTCACGTAGACAGATTTCTCTATACATTTCTCCTCCGTCGTAGCATCGTATGCCTCCTCATGGACCATCAGGCTTCCCGTGATCACTCCTTTCCGTAGACTCCCGTGCCGTACCCCTTGCGACGCCCTATGGACACGTCCCCATTCACCTTCACCCCCTCCTCCGTGCAGTGGGGCGGCCCATGGTGGGTGTGGCGTCTGGCCAGTGTCACATATGGAGGACGTGTGCGTGGGGCCCTGCCTCTCCTGCCTGACCTCACTGTAGCTGTGTGATCCAGTGTCAAGCTGGGCACCCCTGTCGGTGCCGCCCCTTCGAGGTGTAAGGCTGGGTATGTTGGTGTTGTATGGTGGCGGAGGGGGTGATGGTAGCGCCCCATTAGATCGAGGTCGTCCTTGTTGAGGAGGTTGCCCTTTTGACCTCAAGGCTCTTGGGCCATTCGCGACGTCGTGTGTGTGTGTGTGTGTGTGTGGGATCTAATATGTCGTGTGTCATCTGTTTGGCTGGCAGTGCCTTACTTTTGGGATGGTGTCTTCCTGTGTTTCACTTCACCGCCGCTTGTACCACATCGCCCGCACCACACCACCATCTGGAGGGTTAGGTCATCGTACTCAGAGGTCGTGCCGTCGTGTCCAAGGGTCGCATCAACTTACTCAAGGCTCGTCCCTTCGTGCTCAGAACGTTAATTGGAGGAGTCGTTGAATAATGGAAATGGTGGGTATGGCACCAACAACGCAGGAGGTAAACACTGGACGTCGTCCGGGGCCACCTGTGCACGTATGGGCTTGTGACAACACTTGAACTTGTATCTCCTGTGTACATATAAGGAGGAGGAGGAGGAGGAGGAGGAGGAGTCATAGCAACTCTGGAGGACTTGTGTAAACTGGTTGACCGGGTAAGGTGACTGGCTGTAGGAGTGACTGCTGCTGGAACTGGGGATCAAGGGACTTTAAAAGGGGGGTCACTTGATTGAGTGGGCTATAGGTGAGTAGGGGAGGCGAAAGGAGGTAGTGGAGCAAGATGTTGAGAGGTGAGGGAAGGTTGCAGGTGGTGGTGGCGGGTGGGCCGGAGGGGTGGGTAGGTACGTGCTGGAGATGTGTGGAGACGGGCCAAGTGTGTGTGTGTGTGTGTGTGGAGCTGCGGTACGACCTCAGACAAGAGAGGCAGGCAGGGGTCCGCGGTATAATGAGGGCTCTGGCCCCCGCAGGCCTGCTCCAGGACCCGCCACCGCAACAACCATGGAAAACCTGGAACGTACGCGAGGAAACTGGTCAGCACAGAAGCACAGCGGAGCCTGTTCCAGGACCTGAGACAGCAACACCCCATGGAAGAACCTGGAACGTGCGAGAAGAGACTGGCCGAGCACAGTAGCACTGCAAAGCCTGTTCCAGCACCTGCCTGCGGGGATCCACCGTCCCCCCTGGAACTCCTGGAATATCCTCTCGCACAGAGGCTAGACCGATCCACCTGGAGAGGAGCACAATCAGGAACGCACGTTTGTAGAAAGATGAACGCCAATGAGTGTTACTTAACATACGTATCACGGACAACGGTTGTTTCCAGGCCGACTGGTATTTAGATATATGACCTTCCTGGATTTAAGTGGTCACTTTACACGCTCGTCATACTTAAGGAGTCACTGACTGTGGTGAGTCGTTCATTGTGTGGGATATTTTGTCCACGTCGCGTGGTAATGAGTCGATGTCTGAGTGATTGTCCAAACGTTCCTGTGGCTCACTGGTGGAGCAGGTCGTTGGAGAGGTGGCGTTGAGTAGGAGCAGAAAGGGGGAGGCTGTACGTGTGTGTGTGTGTGTGTTGGAGGGAGGAGTGGGGAGGGGAGGGGGTGGTCTGGACTTGTCCAGCTGTGGATGGATCAGGTTTGTTGTGCTGTAGGCTGTCCGGCCTGGCACAGCTTGTGTGTGTGTGTGTCTGTGTTCGTTACAAGAGAATTGTACACACACACACACACACACACACACACACACACACACACACACACACACACACACACACACCTGTGTGTTTTTGTGTTGGGTGTCAAAACTTTGTGCATTGTATACACTTGACGAAGTGGATGACTGAAGATACCCGTTTTTCAGCCAACCCTGAAAGAGGAGGATGAACAGCTGGGATGGCTGTGGGCCGGCTGCCCTGCTCGAATTCGGGTCCCCAGAGAGATTCATGGGTCGGAGCGCCACCGCTGTACCACGGTGGCTCGTTCTGTGCGTAATGATAATGATGATAATGATGATAAAGTTGATAATGATAACGTGTTCTTCCTGAGGAGGTGGCTGGTAGTACGGTGCTCCCACCCCAGACCCCGTGCGGTACATTTCTCAATTAAAGTTCATCGTGTTCACAAAGTTCGTGCTCAGCTTTAACTCATTTACGGTTCAGCGTTGCAGGAGCGGCCTCTGTGTCCGTCGGGCGGCGCTCAGACGCGTGCCAGCGCTTACTCCGGTTGGGAGGAGGAGGGGAAGTCGACAGCCACCGTCATGTTGGAGGGGGGGGTGGGTGGAGAGGTGGTAGGTACTGTGTGCATAAAGGCACAGACTGCTGTGTGTGTGTGTGTGTGTGCGTGTGTGTGTGTGTGTGTGTTTGTTGGCCCATTGGTGCACATGGTGTGTGTGTGTGTGTGTGTGTGTGTGTGTGTGTGTGTGTGATTTGGGGAGACGAATGTGTACCGATCTGTAGTACATTAGCACAGCAGAGTACTAACCTCTCTTGTACATTAGAACATCGAAGTACCCGTCTTTTGTACATTAGAGCTCATGTGTGTGTGTGTATACCAGTCTGTTGTACATCAGTACACTACTGTACTTGTTTAGTACATCGTTACATCGCTGTACCGGCCTGTAGTACATAAGTACAGCAAAGCTGGGGCTTCCGTGGTAACCTCAGAAACGTCTCGTAGAATTAGAATTAGATGATAACGCAGGGACGAACACAGAATGAAAGTACAGATATTAAAAGGCGCGTGACTGAAGGCATTTAAATACCATTGTTTAATTTCCATAAAAAAACTTTGAACGTTTTTTTTTATTAAATGCGGATAGAAAAAAAAAAGAAACGTTCGTGTGTCACAACGAACAGGTTTTCCTAGATGGCGTCATAGAGGCATTTCACTGATAAGAGAGATATGGAGGGTTATCTGAACCCCGCTATAACGACCTTTGGTTCTGTGTTATTAGGTCAAAGGGGGGGGGCGTGTTATAAGGTGACATATATCCGGTTGACTGAGGTTTGGAGACAGGCCGTGATCCGGATGATCGGATAAATGACTCACTCACTGTAGGCCGAAGTGAACGGTGTTCCGGTGCGTGCGGTCGTGGCACATGGCCTGCACGTGGTGGTGGCCAGCAGCACGTGGTGTTGGGCACGTGCTGCTGCTGCTGGTCTTGGAGGGGTGGGGGGGGACTGAGCCGCCACCAACATCCGGTCCCGTGGCAATATAACCGTCTCTCTCTCTCTCTCGACCTTCATCCATCTTAAGCTTTGGGTACTTCCAGCTTCTACGGAGCTATAGCTTCCACTCAGCTATAGCTTTAGCTTCACAGCTATTTCCTGAGCGACACTATTGTTAAGATAAAGTTAGTAGCATCATTACTTATATATATATATATATATATATATATATATATATATATATATATATATATATATATATATATATATGTATATATATATATATGTGTGTGTGTGTGTGTGTGTGTATTCTTTTTCTTTCATACTATTCGCCATTTCCCGTATTAGCGAGGTAGCGTTAAGAACAGAGGATGAGGACTGGGCCTTTAAGGGAATATCCTCACCTGGCCCCTTCTCTGTTCCTTCTTTTGGAAAATCAAAAAAAAAAAATGAGAGGGGAGGATTTCCAGGACGTGGATACAGGTCTTCCCTGATTGGCTGACGTTGTCTTCTGGCTCCGCCTCTTTCGATATCGTCACCACCAGTTTTCCCGCCGCTTTTGACAAAGGGATTTTTTTTTTCCTGATCGCTCATTGCATGATGTGTTGCTAGATATTACGGACTCGACTGCTTTCCTAATCCCCTTATCCTGGCCTTTGTGGCTTCATGCCATTTGGGCAAGTGCCCGCATTCACCTGCGTATCGGACAGACGAGTTGAGGGTTCGATGCAGGCGTATATCAGCAGTGCGTCTGCTACCCACGGTATCTCGTCTGCTACACTGTTTTTCGACGGTTTTTGTCTTATCTGTTTCCCCCTCTCACCATATCGCTTATCTGGCATGAAGCCATGATAGTCCACGAAGGCTTGGATAAGGGAATGAGCAAAGCAGATGAGGCAGAATATATGACAACAAATAACGTAGTAAATCACATGGAAGGGTTCCTCTCCTTCTCAAAACTGGCGTGGAAAAAAAATAAATGGAGGTGACGTCAGCGAAAGGGGCGGAGCCTCCTACAACCAGTACCAGCCAATCAGGGAGAAGACCCATAGAGACACACACGGCAAGGTTGGTAAATGGATTAGCATTTAAACAACGTATTTCTTTGACCCTCGTTGTGCCGGAAACGTCACCAGATGAACTTCCAGTTGCTTCCTGTGTTTTCCTACCACCACCGCGGTCCTCCCGCTTGTCAATATGGTCACCAAACCCAGTTGACGTACGCAGCCTCCTGAGACGACGTAACCCTACGTGTGCTTGACCAGAGGAACGTCATGGGCTCCGGAAGGAGACGAACACTCGCCATACTGTTACACACCACGACAGGGGATCGCATCCTCGCGTGGAAACTCAGAAAGATCGAATATTAGCGTGTGTGTGTGTGTGTGTGTGTGTGTGTGTGTGTGTGTGTGTGTGTGTGTGTCTGTGTGTGTGTGTGTGTGTGTGTGTGTGTGTGTGTGTGTCTGTGTGTGTGTGTGTGTACCTCAGAGTATCCTTGAATGATAGTTTTCGTGCTGCTGTGTCTGTATGACCAGTGCCTAGGCATGAGCGTCGTGCTATGATCTCATGTGTACGTACGGAGTGTGCACATGTCGGGCTGTGAGGTTTGTGGGGAGGGGGGGGGGGGAGGTGTGATAGGGGAGGGGGTGTAAGGGATGGTTGGGGGAGGGGGAGGGTTGTAGGACGAGGCAGGAGAGCGGGACGTGCAGGAATGCTGGCTGGCTCCTACCCCCAGCCCCTGCCTCCTGCAAGGCCGCCATTAGTCCTTACCCTCCCCTCACACCCCCGCCCATCGCCTCCCTCCCCTTCCCCACACCGCCGGACACCTCCTCCTCCTCCTCCTCCTCCTCCTCCTCCTCCTCCTCCTCCTCCTCCTCCCCACCCGCACCCCACACACCTCTGCCTGGGGTTCACGCCCCTCACACCCCCTCACCACCAGCTGCAGCAGGAGGCCTCAGTACTCGAGGGGATGAGGGCGGTGCACGTGTAGCGCATGCTTCTGTTGGGCTGGCTGGCACGTACGCCGCACGTGTGTGCCACCGTGTTGACCCAACGTGTCGTGAAGGGAGCGAACGGACGCGGGTTCCCGTGCGTTCAGCATCCGGGAGGTCGGTCGGCCCTCACGTCGGACGCAGGGATCCGTCGTGAGCGTCTGAGCGACGCGTCGTCCTGGAATGTGTCGTGTGGGTCAGGTGCGATGAGGAATGTGAGAGTGGCGAGGCGTGTGTGTGTGAGTGTGGTGAGGCGTGTGTGTGTGAGAGTGTGGTGAGGCGTGTGTGTGTGAGTGTGGTGAGGCGTGTGTGTGTGAGAGTGTGGTGAGGCGTGTGTGTGTGAGAGTGTGGTGAGGCGTGTGTGAGAGTGATGGTGATGGTGAGGGATGGGAATGTAGTGAGAGTTTGTGTGTGTGGTGGAGTGCGGGAGATGGTGTTGGGGCGTGTGAGAGTTTGGGGAGGCGTGTTAGAGCGGTGGGGAGTGTTTGGGAGTGTAGTGAGAGTGTGTGGGAGAGTGTGGTGGTCGGGAGAGGTGAGTGGTGCGGTGTGTTGAGGTAGGATAATGATGGCGTCCTGACACCCCGCGTCACTTGGCGACGCGTCCTCGGGGTCTCGCATCGCTGACCTGTTGCTACGATACGTCGTACAGCTCCAGTCATACAGTAGATACAATAGCTACGACTACAGTTTATACAGCTGCGGGAGGTTAGGCGCACACCATCATGTTGGTGCGTCGGGAACGTGTGTGTGTGTGTGTGTGTGGTTCTGGGAGGCAGGCAGTGTGGGTGAGGAGAGAAAATGCGAAGAAAACTGACCGGGTCGACTGATCTGAACTATTGTAAAACAGGCTGGTCGACGGGCGAGCCAGCCAGCCTAGGTTAAACCTCCGACACACACACACACACACACTTGGAGGAGGAGGACAGGTCAGCAACTTGTACTAGTTAATTGACGACCGCCACACCTGCCCCTACCAGCCAGCCAGCCAGCCAACCCTTTTGCTCACTACCCCCAAATACTGGATTTGCTGACCTTGCTCCTACCCCTCCCTCTTACCCATATCCTCCCCTCCATCCCTGTTCCCCCCCACACCTTCCTCCCTACCCGACACCCCTCCAAGGCGGGAGGGAGGGCCGTAGCATGAGGATGAGAAGCCGCAAGGAGGAAGATCCTGGCTCTCGCCAGTCTATGTTTATGCCATAAACTTGGCCCCCACGATGCATCGAAGTCTCCGTGCCTCGCCCGGGGCCCTCCCAGCGCCCCGCCCGCCACCAGCCTCCAGTGATTTATTGATGTAGGGGTCGTGTCCTGCTGGTACTAGGGCTGATGAAGTCGAGAGAGAGAGAGAGAGAGAGAGAGAGAGAGAGAGAGAGAGAGAGAGAGAGAGAGAGAGAGAGAGAGAGAGGAGTTCGTAGCGACGAGTCCCTACGACGAGATCTTGCCTTGCGACAGGACTTGTCGTAACTCTTTTTTTTCCTCGACACTGTTGTTGTTGTCGCTCCCTGCCCCACCTACGTCGCGTAGCTCTTCAAGGTCCCGAGGCGTGTTCGTCCGCGGATGTTCTCGAGCGTCCGCCCTCACTCCTCGTAAACTTCTCGATGCATAATGGGCCTCCAGGTTCTCTCGTACGTCATCTGGGACCACACCGGCGGTGGTGATGGCGAGTCTCGTCTTTTGTCTCGCGCGGTGGCCTCCTCGTGGTTGCTGCCTCGTGTCATATGTTGCATGGAATTCTTGTACACTGGATTGCTGTCTTCCCAGCATCGTGACGTTTCTGGTCTTCGTAGATGTGTGTCAATTCCCTCTGTTGCCGCCTTAGCATTTGCCATTTTTCCTTTCCTTTTAAACATTTTATAATTCAGGCTCTCTCTCTCTCTCTCAGTCTTTCATGGTAGTTTATGTATTCCATTCCTTCACCTTTATATAATTTTTGTATTTTCCTCCAGCTAATGTATTTCGCTTGCTTGATGGCCACACAACACAGGGGTATTCAAGCTCGTTTCGTATGCATACATGGAATTCTTTGATCACCATCCCTGTGTCATCATCGGTTTGACTCGCCAGAGCGATTGAGAGATAGATAAATAGATAAGCAGTGAGAGATAGGAAGAGCGTCTTTAATTACGGGTTCTCAAAATGAGATTTTGCCAGGAGAACATCATGGCCAGGGCTGTAGGCTTGCGTGTATCGCTCACCACAGGGGGAATCTAGAATCACGAAAGAACGTATCGTGAACTACGTGTTGAATGTTACGTGTGTGATGGAGAGATCGAATGCTCGTGGACAAGAGGAGTCCAGCGCTCCGCGTGTGAGGGAGACAGGAAAGACAGCTACCCTGGTTAGGCTTCCTTCCTCTGACCCAAGCGACTTGTGTCTCCGTCTCCGCCGCGCGTCACTCCACAAACGTCAGATCTCCCCATCTCAACACGTTAACACTTGACCACGCTGTAACTCACACCTAACGCTTGACACCACTGTAACTCACACGTCACACACTTGACACCACTGTAACTCACACGTAACACTTAACACCACTGAAACTCACGCCCACTCGTTCCTTGTGGCCCTACATTGCCTTAGGGTTGATCGCTGGCACATTTTGGCGGAATCTCGCCTTAAGTATTGTGCCTCTACGTCAGTGACATCCTCGCTACCACAGTGTCCTCAGAGAGAGAGAGAGAGAGAGAGAGAGAGAGAGAGAGAGAGAGAGAGAGAGAGAGAGAGAGAGAGAGAGAGAGAGGCTGGGGTGAGGAGTGAGAGAGACCAGGGTAGGGGTGAGGTTCGGGGATGTGAGAGGAGGGTGGGGAGTGGGGACCGACCTTGTATTTGGCCAGATTATTGCCTCGCTGCTCCCCTTCCCTCCCCAGGCCGTAGCTGCCGCCGCACCCATACTGGTGTACATGTACATGTAACACCCTTACACACGATGCATGTATGTAAGCGTGTATAAAACCCAGAAGGCTTGTACGCAGACCCGTGGTTGATAACGTACACACGAACGTTCGGTACTCACATGGTTTGCGGATCTAGGCGCCACATGGGGTGTACAGAGTGTACGCTAGTGTACACCTGGATATCGGTGTGGTACGGGCTCTTGAACACACTCTACAGATCAGTGCGCTCTGATACACGCACACTCATGTAAACACACACACACACACATGCACATAAACCTCAAACCTCACTGAAGGATTATATTTACAGCATGGTATACTCCGAACCTCAGTGGTAAGGGAGAGGTTAGAGGAGGTGGTCCACCTCACGCTTCAGTGGAGGGGTAGGTGTGCGTGTGTAGGGGACCCAGACACATGCCACGTGGTGATGGTCCCGTTGAGAGGCTTGGGTCACTGCTGGTGGTGGCCAGGCAGCCTCACTCGTCCCTTGTGCCTGGTCTCTGGATGGTAGAGCTACTTTCCTCCCTCCCTTTCTCCCTCTCTCCCTCCCAACCCTTTGTGGTAAGGGAGATTACTCCTTCCAATGTGTGTGTGTGTGTGTGTGTGTGTGTGTGTGTGTGTGTGTGTGTGTGTGTGTGTGTGTGTGTGTGTGTGTGTGTGTGAATAAAGACTTGCTACATATTTGCAAGGTTAATTAAGAGACGGGGCAACACAAGCATGAAACTCTATCCCCGTAACACATAGATAATAATCACACACACACACACACACACACACACACACACACACACACACACACACACACACACACACACACACCACTTCTTTCCTCGTCTTCTGATGTTTCTGTCGTCTTGTTCATCTTAAGAAGCACATAACTGCTCCTCTCTTTCTAGTCTTATTCTCTTCATGATTGTGTCCCGCTTGGAACAGTTCTCCTCCATCATGGAGTACTGTCTGTGGTTCTTTGTTCTCTTCCATCATGGAGTACTGTCTGTGGTTCTCTGTTCTCTTCCGTCATGGAGTACTGTCTGTGGTTCTGTGTTCTCTTCCTTCTTGGAGTACTGTCTGTGGTTCTTTGTTCTCTTCCATCATGGAGTACTGTCTGTGGTTCTTTGTTCTCTTCCATCATGGAGTACTGTCTGTGGTTCTCTGTTCTCTTCCGTCATGGAGTACTGTCTGTGGTTCTTTGTTCTCTTCCATCATGGAGTACTGTCTGTTTCTTTGTTCTCTTCCATCATGGAGTACTGTCCGTGGTTCTGTGTTCTCTTCCGTCACGGAGCACTGCGTGTGATTGTAACCCTTCCAGAAGCGCCTGTTTCTGCAGCCTCACTGCCTCATACGTAGCCAGGATGTTATGTGTTCACAACCGACGCTCTGCAGACACGACGCACGAACTTTCTCTCATCATAACGTGTGCTACGGTAGCGATGGCCTGGTGGAGCCGGGGCCTTAGATAGGCAGTTTGCTGAGTGTACGTAAGGCCTGTTGCGGGCCGTCGGTGGCCTCAAACAACCAGACGGATCAGAGAAGCGGTAGAGCAGCTTGCTATCACACCGAACACTTTGGGGTAGAAACGAGCCCCCCCATAAAAAAAAATCCTCTAAATCCTTACTGTATCCCTGAATTACTGTAATGTAACTCTACCGTAAGAGTAAATCCCCTGGGCATGTAATCCCTCCTCCCCCTCTCTCAACCCCCCAGGTCATGTAGAGCGAAAGTTCCAGGTCTCATTTAGTCCAACCTTTCCATCGAAATGTCTCGAGGTCGTTCGCTTCAATTTTTCTTCCAGCCCAAAGGTTTCTTGAAACGTTCCAGCTCTCGGGCGTCGCACAGCCCGGCTTCCATGTCTCCTGTATTGTAGCTAAGAGAGCAAGAGTCTTTGTTCCAGGTTTCCAGGTTCCAGGGCAGTTCTAGGGTCCTGGATTGGTGTCTTCAGGTTCCAGGGCAGTTCTAAGGCCCTAGGTCGGGGTTTCCAGGTTCCAGGGCAGTTCTAAGGCCCTGGATCGGGGTTTCCAGGTTCCAGGGCAGTTTTAGGGTCCTGGCTCGGGGTTTCCAGGTTCCAGTGCAGTTGTAGGGCCCTGGCTAGAGGTGTCCAGGTGCCAGGCGGTACGTCTTACCAAGTGCATGGATGACCTGGTTCCGTGAGGGGCGTGGAGTGACCTAGCCATGGCCGGGTCAAGGGTCACATGCCGGCCCGCCCGGCCGCCTGCCTGGCTGGCTGGCTGGCCGCCTAGCTGGCTGGTGTTCATTTACTGGGTTGGAACCTCGCAGTAACTGGTGAGGGAAGTGGGGTAGGGTGAGGTGTTCTGTAGTGAAGGAAGTGGGGTAGAAGGACTGATGAAAGAGAAAGGTGAAAGTCGGGAATAAAATTGATAATAGCCAAATTTAGAATATTAATAGATATATATATTCAAAGTCTCAAGGAAATAATGATGGAAAGGTATCTTTATAGAATTTAGAGATATATGCGAGTCCAGTTAGGTTGAATAAGTTATTATTATTATTATTATTAATATTATTATTATTATTCAGTGAGGGTTATTCACTCGACCAATACACCAGTCAAGACTTTACAAAGAGCTGAGGTATCACTCTCGAGTGGGCTAAGCCAGGGTTCGCGGACCATGTGCCTCATTGGAAACAAAGGGAGGAGTTAATAAAGGCATATATATTCTGAGGGGAGTCGTCAGGTTAAGCTATCAAGGCTGATGCTAATATGAGGTGGATACGTTATGCTAATTTAGCCGCTTTTAAGCCCGGGTTCCGTCGTGTTTGGGTAACGGGGAGACGGCTCGGTACTCTCTTCAAGGGCCGTCTAAGGCCACACAGCCATCATGTAACCCGGAGTTAACCAGTGTGTGTGTGTGTGTGTGTGTGTGTGTGTGTGTGTGTGTGTGTGTGTGCCTGGATCCAGATGACCAGCTGGCTGGTTGTGATGGTCATATTTAGCTCCCGAGACACCACCGTACTTCAAAGAGAACAGAGTCTCGACAACAACAGTTGCTTCTCCGAACAAAAAGAGGGTTGGCGGGATCTTGCGGACCTTCAAGACCAAAAAGGTGGGGGGGGGGGGGAAACCCAGTGGCATTGCTGTTCAAGGTGGACTCATGCTCCCATGAGTAGTGTACCGTCCTACACGAACGTAAACGCTTGAGATGGGCGAGATTGCAGAGATCGAAAGTGTGCGAAGAGATCAGTCATGGCCCGTAATGACGTGGAAAAGAATCGCTGGGAATGACTGGAATCACTGAGGTTGGGGAGCGCAGACGGGAGAGGTATATCATTGATTTAGTCTCGGAATGTCCTTGAAGTCTTAACCCCCACCAAGCCTATACCCACCCAAATGGTCATTATTTGCACGACAGACCTGGAAGTCTGGACGGCATTGCAACAGCGTCCATGAAGGTATACACGAACTCAAAACATTGCTGTGTAGGTATTTGCGGTCCGCTTTTGTTCAAATCACTGTCTGGTGCCCTTAGACGCAATATGGACTGAACAGTGAAGAGAGAAGAGAGAGAAGAAAAAAATATTGGACAGATATTTACCAGATTTACCAAATTTAATCTGGCGTTGGTGGTTACGTAGACATGCGGGCCGCCGCTTCCAACAGCCTGGCTGACCAAAGGAACAGCAGCAGCAGCTTGGTCTCAGGCCGGGTTGTGGGGGCGATCGAAACCACTGGCCAGGTATGTGTGTGTGAGGTAAGGTAGCTTTACAAGGCTTCATCCCGACCGGGATTCGAATCTGGGTCTCGTCATACTCTGACGCAGTTGTTGTTTAGTTGATGTTGGGGGGGGGGGGGGGGGGGGAGTCAGCCATGTGGGGTGGGATAGTCAGCCATGTGGGGTTGGGGTAGTCAGCCATGTGGGGTTTTTATTATGAGGGGCGATTTTGTGACAGCGCCATCCTTTGCGTCGTATCATGAACCAGGTAATGGTTCTCTCTCTCTCTCTCTCTCTCTCTCTCTCTCTCTCTCTCTCTCTCTCTCTCTCTCTCTCTCTCTCTCTCTCTCTCACACACACACACACACACACACACACACACACACACACACACACACACACGCCACGCCACGCACACCCCTGGCCATAAATTCGAGGGCCAACAGTTTTAATATTTGTGCCTGCCAGCCCCTGCTGGTGTGGCAGGGAGTCATGGGGGCGGCATTATCAGGCGATGGGTGAAAGTCCATGAAGTGTTGGTGGCCGTCCCCAGCGTCGGACCGGACCGGACCGGCCCACACCACGCCCACGCCCACCTCATGACTCGAGCCTATGACACGCCTCTGCCGTGGCGTGCCTGTGGCGCGGGCACTCCGGCCAGCAGAGGAGGAGGAGGAGTATGTCTTAAGGCTCTCAGTTTTCGCACGAGGACAGAGATGTCTCTGGGCACCATGGCTGACGAACGCGCCACCTGGGGGCGGCACCAGTGAAAGTCTGGCGCCTTTCATGTGTTGTTTTTTTCTTTTCTTTTCTGTGTAGGTAGAGGTGAGGAGCCTGCCCCCTCCCGATGCACCGTTGTGGTCGTGCCTTGTTTGGTGCTGTGGGGAGGTGGGGGGAGAGTCGTCGTAGTGGTGGTGAGGGATAGGAAGGGGAGGAGGAGGAGGGCTTCTTGCATGCTAGCAGAGGTCATCAGCTTTGTCCTCTTCACCTCCTTCTACCTCCTCCCTCATTACCTCATCCACCTCTTCCCCTCAACCCTCAACACCGACTTAGGAAGAGTCCTCTTCCACGAATACCACTTTAGGTGTGAGCCTCCGTCATACGTTTCGTTATAAAGTCTTGCGTACGTTATAAGCCTGCGCACCGTAACGGATGCGTCGCTCCTTCGTGCGTTGGGCTCACACACACACACACACACACACACACAGATCTATCTAGCGTCCGTCCATACGTTTGTCGACGACGAGGAAGACCACACGTCGGGAGCAGCTCGCTCGGGCAACTTTTTGCCGGTCCAGAAGACCAGCTGCTATAGCAAGGTCGTGTAAAGTAACCCTTAGCGAAGTTCGGACTTTCCATGGGTCAGTTCCAGCGGTGCGTGGATTCCAGGGGCGTCGTGGCCTGGAACTCCAGCCTTCCTGGGGAATAGGTAGCCTCCTTGGATATGGTATTGGATTAGTTATTGTAACATTTCAAGGCATAATGGTGGAGTGCATCTCTCATTGTCCTCGTTACACACACACACACACACACACACACACACACACACACACACACACACACACACACACACACACACACTCTACTGATGGTATATGATACAATTATCATAACCTCTGATGTATGATACAACTGACATCTTTTTAGTGTATAATACATCTGGTATATCACTTGGTGTACCATACATCTAGTATATCACTGGGTATATCATACAGTAGATACATTTGTTGTTATCTGTTACGACTAAAACACCTGTTGATGTATGATACAGCCACCACATGTGCCGTCGATGTATGATACAGTATATACATCTAGTACTGTTTGATACAGCTGTCACTCCTGTGGTTGTATTATACAACAGACACATCTGTTATACATTGCTCACTCTGTAATGGGTGGTTGGTAGGATTCTTGAGGTCCCCACTTGGCCCACTGTATATAAATTTGTCCCCATGTCTGAGGAACTGCCAGGCTAAACAGTGGGTGACGGAGAGGACCAGTGACAACGCAGTGGGCAGGTGGTTGGTAGTGGGGTAAGGAACGTAAGTGGGCGTATGTGTGTGTGTGTGTGTGTATGTAAGAGGAACTTTTGCTTCTGCGGAAAAAAGAAAATTTGATTGAGCGAACTCTGACTGTGTGGGGAGATTAAAAGAGGAATGGAGAGGGGGAGGGGTGACTCTGGGGCTTCAAAGATGGCCCGTAAAATACGGCTTGGAGGAATGGCTTAGAGGGGATCAGAGAACGAGACTACAACGGCAGGCAAAGGTCACCTGATGATTGGTTTCCAGGGGAAGGTGGGGTGGGTGACATGGGGTCCTCCAGGTGGGCCTTTGGAAAGATCCGTCACCCGATATTTTTCTTCGTCCAGACCTGGTGGTTGTGGTAGGTGGTTGTGGTGGTAGGTGGTTGTGGTGGTGGTTGTGGTGGTGGCAAGGCGGTGTGGTGGTGTAGAGTGTACGTACGTACGTGCCTGAGTGTACGGAGGCTCAGACAGTCGTGTGCAGGACGACGTAGGAGGAAGTCTCGGATGAAAGTATCCCGTCGCTCGACTGGTTTTTGAAAAGCCGAAAAAAAAAAAAAACTGCATCGTTGTGTTTCCTCCTCCAGTCACACACACTCTCTCTCTCTCTCTCTCTCTCTCTCTCTCTCTCTCTCTCTCTCTCTCTCTCTCTCTCTCTCTCTCTCTCTCTCTCTCTCTCTCTCTCTCTCTCTCCAAGACTGGCTACCGTATTATGTTTGTGTTTGTCTTTATTTTAACTGTTCTTACGAATCGTGTAAGCTTAGCGCCACCTCCTCAAGCTTTTCAAAGGAAAGTTTTCGCCGCGCATCTCCCTTTCTTATGCGCGCATATTGATCTTCAAAATGTAAAAGATTGATGATTGTGTTTTTGTGTAAATGTTGATTGATTTACACATTGATGTGATTATAATGACTGTATTTGTTTGTAAAACACGTGACTAAGGTTTGTTTATTTTTTTGTCCACAGGTGAGTTGAAGTGAAAGGATGGAGACGTCAAATTACTTTGGGTGCTTGGCCACAGCCTTGGCCGGGCCAGCAAAGGTTTGTGACGTGGTAATGACACGTTAGTACCAGAGACGTGGTGGCAGGTAATTTTTGCAGTAATTCACACGGCTGTCGGTGTGTTCCTTCTGTCCCCCCCTTCCCCCTCTTTATCATATGCCATGTCTGTCTTCCCTCATGATCTCTCATCTGTATCGTTCTCTTGCGATGACTGTGTGTGTGTGTGTGTGTGTGTGTGTGTGTGTGTGTGTGTGTGTGTGTGTGTGTGTGTGAGGGTGACCCCGGCCCGCCCTGTCCACCACGGTCTCCGGCAGGCAATGGGAAGCTCGTCTCGTTTGGAGCACGAGAGATGGAGGCTGGCGAAGAAGAATGCTCAGTTGTTGTGTAGTGGGTCATTATCCTGGACGGTCCTGGAGCCTCCAGCGGCGAGGGGCTCCTGTTAGAGCCCCGCTGGAGCTTTCAGCGGGGGGAGAGGCTCCTGGCAGAACCTCACTGGACGGACGCATCAGGCTCGACAATGCCTCATTAACTGGTACTACTGCAATTCTCCAACGGGGTCTCGGAGGGCTGGGGTATTTGCACTCTCGTGTGGCATTGTCCAGCTCGCGCGCGCGCTCACACACACACACACACACACACACACACACACACACACACACACACACACACACACACACACACGGAAGATCCCTCGTCATCTCTTCGTCCACTAGTAATTTAAGGAAGACCAGAGTACACCCGACCAGGAGTGGCCTTGGGGGACGTGGCAGATTTCTTGATCATTTCGGCTGTTTGAGGGCGCGTCCCGCAGGCATAGAGACCCACTGCAACCAGAGTGATCAACGTCCACTTGCGATGTTTATCCAGTGGTTCCCTGATCATTCCCCCCTTCCACTGAAGGTCGAAGATGTTTGACTGTTTGCAGGGGGAGGATTGAGCTGTCACACGCGCGCCAGGTGTTTACAGTGTATTTTACGTATCCACTGACGTCTCTCGTTACTCTTCGCTGCTGTTCGTGTGCAGTCTTCCGGCGTGACGTCTTTCGCTTCGTTAAAGCGTCGATAGAGAGAGAGAGCCAGTCGAGCCGTCAAGGATTATTATTTTTTTACCCCCTACTCCTGTACGTAATGATATTACGAACAGCTTTCTGATCTGGAGAACAGATCTTCCTGAGTCGTTCCCAGGAGGCAGTAAGTTTGGAGAGTCACTTCCCACTTGGAGGGGTTTCACCGTGTACATTGTCCAGCTTACTTTCGCCTGCCTTTGTAGAAAGTGATATGAACACACACGCACACACACACGGAAGACTTCTCGTCCAGAGAGAGTGTGTGTGTGTATGAGTGAGTCGTGCAGAGGGTCGTGTGCCATCTCCGTTGCTACATTGTGCTCGCTTGGGGGTCAAGATTTGACCCGACGTAGCGCTCGTAGACACAAACCCTCATTATTCACGCCCGTGATCGGCTAATGTTCCTTTGCGTCTGGTCTTTGTTTTACCCCAAGATCGAACCCGGGGGGAAGGACTCGCCGCCCCGCCCGTCATTCACTGGACGACATGTCCTTGCGTCATCGGCCGTCGTGTGCAAGGCTCAGTCGACGTCCGCGTGTCGTCTTCTCACAGTGTCTTCGACTGATTAGGTGATGCAAAAGTGTGGGTTGTGTTTTGACGGGAAGCCGTGGTCTTAGTTCGGTCCCACGACCCCCTCCTTCCTCCACCCTCCCTCCAACCCTACGTCATGTGCGTTGTTCATAGTACAACATGCATTGTGCCAGGGTCATCGTCCACCCTGTCAAGTACGTTGTTCAGGTCACAACGAAGGTTGTACCACGGTAAGTGCTGACACCACACACACACCTCACCTCCTCCTCCTCCATTTCTTCATGTACATTGTTCAGGTCGTTGTACCACACAAGCATATCTTTGTATCATGTGAATTATTGCCTTTTTTTTCCCTCCGGAGGACATTAAGACTAAGGTGTTGGGTGTCTGGCTTTAAGTAGGCGGTAGATGAAGTGTGGGTGGGGGTACCTTACTGTGTGTGTGTGTGTGTGTGTGTGTGTGTGTGTGGGAGGGGGTAGCTGGGCCGAGGGAGTGGGGTCGGGGAGGGTGCTATTTCCGGTGGGCGTGGCATTGCTCCACCCCTGCCCTGGCCCGAGGCACTGCGTTGGTAGTGTGGTGTGTTGGAGGAGGGGGTGGGAGGACGAGATGCTGGAGTGAAAGGAAGAAAGAGAAATTTGAAGGAGAGAGTTGTGTTGGTGGTGAGGGTTGGTGTTGGGGGGAGAGGGAGGGACGTGGGCTGTTGGAGGGATGATGGAGGGAGAATGTGAGGTGTCCCAGACTTGTGTGGTAGACTGTGAGGGTGAGGTTATTGTTGGAGGAACTGTGAGGGAGAGAAGGAGGGATGGAGGAGTGAGGGACGTGTAGGAAATGAGGGAGAAGATGTGGAAGTAACCGTGATGGAGAGAGAGAGGGAAGAAGAAGGCGGGAGGGAGGTACAGAGAGGGAGGGAGGGAGTGAGAAAGCTGGGCAGTACCAGTCAGTGTTGATCTCGCTGACTTGTGGTGGTGGGTAGACCGACCTGGCCACCAGATCTCTCTCTCTCTCTCTCTCTCTCTCTCTCTCTCTCTCTCTCTCTCTCTCTCTCTCTCTCTCTCTCTCTCTCTCTCTCCTCCCTATTATTATTATTATTATTATTATTATTATTATTATTATTATTATTATTATATGACTCGGGCTCCACGTCCCTCCCTCATCTTTGGAGAGGATTATTTTCGCGTAAATTTTCCAATCGATTGCGAAGTGAGAAGTTGGGACGAGATGGATTAATAATTTGAGGATGAAAAACTCGATTATATAATCCTGTTCCAGCGGAACACCTCCTTCATCACACATGCATTCTTCACTGCAGTATGCAAATTTTCAAGATAGGTTATTTATGGAGGTATTTTTGCTCCTAACCGTAACTACGAATGGTAATTCGTGTGTGTGTGTGTGTGTGTGTGTGTGTGTGTGTGTGTGTGTGTGTTTGTTGGATACATTTGCACATATAAGGTAAAATACAAGTGAAAGGGTTATTGTTTTTTTTTTTTTTTTTTTTGTCTCTCTGAACAATGGGGTTTTCTCCGAGTCCAAAGGTAGATTAGGCAGGCCTGTTGTGATCGGCGTGTGTTAGTTACAGCGAGTTGTTGACCACGTTGTATGCTGGCGGGGCCCCCGTGGTTCAGTGGGAAGATCGAGGGCGTATAGGTATGGGGGTGCTGTGGTCTATGGTAGGTTGAGCTGTGGTCTTGTCTTTGGGTTAAGGGCCATGCGGTGTAGGTGTGGCGGGGGTTCGAGGGTGTGGGTGTAGGTGAGAAGTGAGTGGCGGGGACCCCGTGGGAGTTGAAGGTGTGGGTGGGAGTTCGGGGTGAACGAGTTAGGGGTGGGTGGGGGTGTTCCCTGAGGGCGCGGGCGGGGGTTCGGAAAGGGTGGATTGGGGTGTGGGGAGTGGGCGGGAGGGGTGGAAAGGGCAGAGGGACGTAATGCTTGTGGTTAGACGGGGCGTCGGAGAGGGGTTTTTGGCGGAGTGTTGGAGGGTGCGAGTGTGGCGGGGTGTAGCGCGAATCTCCACCACCACTCCCCACTACCTGTGGTGGTGGGGAAGTCATGAGTTATGTGATGGCGTCGTTGGGGAAGTCATGAGTTATGTGATGACGTCGAAGTCTTCATTTATGTGATGATGCTGAGGTCTGGCCGTGGCGTTGTGGTATCACATGGGGACCTGATGGTCCATGACGAGGTTATCTGGTGGCGTCATAACCTTTTCTCTGGTGGACTTGCGGGACGACAGAGCAGGAATAGTGAAGATGTTCGGGGATAGAGGGATGGTTAGGCCTGACTCGTGTTGGGGATAGTGAGGGAGGGAGGAGAGGGGATCGTTGTTGTGTGTGTTGTTGGTGAGGGATGGAGGTGACTGTGTGATCAGGCCTTGAGGGGAGGGAATGGTGAGGGGGGTGGAAGGAAGGGAGGGGAGGTGTTGTCAGTGCCGGCTCCCACGACTATCATGTGTTGGCAGGCTGCCGTATCGCCATAACCCCTTCCAGCACCACCATCACATGTTGGCATCACCATCCCCTGCCACCCCAGCGCCGACACCACCACTGTCATCTCTATCCCTGATGGTCACTGTCCCCATCATCACTTCACTATCACCAATACTGTCAGCCATCATCATCACCTTCGTAGCCATTGCCATGGGCATTTATAAATTCCTCTCACTATCACCACTCTTCGCTCTCCTCCCACCACCACCACAATCACCACCACCACCACACACCATGTCTCCTCTGGCTCTCCCTCCACCACTGCACCAGCCATACCCCAACGTACCAGCCATGTCCCAGGGGCGGACTGCTGCTGCCTCCCTCCCTGCCTCCCTCCCTCCCTCCCTGCCTCGTGACCTTCCGTCAGTTTTCAGGGAAAAACATGAACTTTGAGACTTTAACTCTGGCGGTAATTGGCATCATCATGACTTTTATGACGATTTCCCACAGGACTCCTGGTCGTTATGCCCCACTCATATATATATATATATATATATATATATATATATATATATATATATATATATATATATATATATATATATATATATATATATGCTGGGGAAAAAAACACACCTGGAAAAGGAAACACGGAGATCCCAAGCGCTTTCGTGTATTACTGCATGTGTTTCTTTTTAGAGAGAGAGAGAGAGAGAGAGAGAGAGAGAGAGAGAGAGAGAGAGAGAGAGAGAGAGAGAGAGACTTTCCGCTTCCTGTGTTACGGGAGCGACGTCACGGTGTTACGTTAAGGAGAACGTCACGCGTCGCACTGTGACGCCCAGGCATGAAATGGTGTCACGTGACGGTTGGAGGAGACAGAACTGGAGCGAGACCGTCAGGTCGTACCGAGGTCTGTGGGCCCCATGGGTGTAGGGAGGGAGGGAGAGACACCGGTCTCATGTGGTACGAGACGGTGCTGCGTTGAGACAGTGCAACGTGAGACACTACCATGGAGCGTGGGAGAGCCCGGCAGGAGACACTTTAGCCGGAGGCGCATATAAAGCCTCAGTGAATGACATCACTTGTATGGTGCGTGTACATAGCGCTGGGAGGCTTGTCCCCCCAGCCTGGTAGCTCCCCGACCTGTGGCCTAGCTGCTCTTGGGTGCATCTTGGTCTCTCTGACTGTCCGAGACTGAGGGTGTATATGTCTCTTATCCGCTGCAGGTGATGAGGGGGAGCTATGGGGGCGACCCTCTCCACTGCAGGCGATGAGGGGGAGCTATGAGGGCGACCCTCTCCACTGCAGGTAATGAGGGGGAGCTATGAGGGCGACCCTCTCCACTGCAGGCGATGAGGAGGAGCTATAAGGGCGACCCTCTCCACTGCAGGCAATGAGGCGAGCTATAAGGGCGACCCTCTCCACTGCAGGCGATGAGGCGGCTATAAGGGCGACCCTCTCCACTGCAGGCGATGAGGGAGCCATGAGGGCGACCCTCTCCACCTCTCTCTTAGTTGTATTCATCTCCCCTCATGATGCGGTCTGTGGATCGGTGGCGTGTAAGGTTCCGTACCCCGACGCTGTAGTCTCACATCCTGTCCCCTGATGATGCTCCTCCTGCATGCGGGGTTGCAGCCTCCGACAGCCTGGCTAAGCAGAGGAGAGCAACAGTGCAGCTTGGTCCTGCACCATCGTGAAGTGTACTGGTACGTGAAGTCATGTATGACACAGGGGAAACAGGAGATGAAGGCCTGTACACACCTCTGGCTGCGTCAGACATCATCGTCTGCAGGTTTGCGTAAGAAGGTAAACCCACATCACCCCTCCATACGCCCCAGGTCGTCGAACATCGTTTCCAATGCACGTCATAGTCACGTAAGTGAAGGTCGGGTTTGTCGTGTCGCAATATATGTTTGCCTCTGCGTTTTGTGCCCCGTCTGATGTCAGCAGAAGGTCGTCGTGGGAAGGATTGATGTCCCCTTCGAGGCTCTCTTGTCCTGCGATGTATAAAGAGTGTTAGATTCTGTGAAGTCTTTGTTTTTATATGGTCTTCGATGGCATTAGTGGGGGGTCGATAGTCCTCTGGGTCTGGCTGGCCTCTTTGTTTATGGAGTTGGGTGATGTTGTTGTTTGCATCTGTTTGTTTACTTACGTGCCTGGGGAAGACACTATGGTTACAAAAGATACTTGAGGGTAGAGTGTTATACACTGTGGATGGACATTAGACAAGTTACTGAGTTTGTTTTTATAAACCGTGAGTCAAAAACTAGACAGCAGGGTTCTCACTTAGTGGATGTTTAGTTCCCTTCCTACTGTGACCCCCTCTTACCGTTGGTCTATAAAGACGAGAGTTCCGTAGTTTATTGTGTGTTTTCTTTTGTCGGTGCCTGAGTGAAGCTTGAGGCGATGGGGTGTTACAGAGTGAACCTTGAAGCGCTGTAACGCGATGCGCTGTTGAAGTGTAACGTAAGACGTTATTGCTTACGGCAGTGTGTAGCCTGAGGCATTATAGCTTTAGCTGAGACATTAGGAGAGTATAGCTGTGGAGAGTGGGAAGGATGAGGCCGTGGTATTGAGTGCGGCGTGGGGTTAAGGGAGAGAGAGAGAAGCTAAGGGTGAGAGTGTTTTTCATGGTAATGACCAGTTGCTTTAAAAACCTCCGCGGGGCAGACCAGAGCGCCGCTGCTCCTCGACTTGCCCAGCACCGCCCCGACCCGGGGGCCGCCCCAACACCCCGTCTCCCCCCGTCACGGGGGCCCAGCTAGCTGTGCCCTACCCCAGCCACAGACACCGTTAACACCCGTGCCTCCCTGCCTGCCTGCCTGCCTGGCTTCACCCACCCCCCCGTCTGTACCCCAGCCTCTCACTAGCCCCAGATCCTCCCTCTCCTCCCCAGTCCACACCACCACCACCACCACAACCACACCGGTAGGCCCTCTGCGTGGCTGCTGCCTCAAAGAGCCGGACAGATCAGGAGACCAATAGTACAAAGACAGTCTGGTCTCTGGCCCGATGTGTGGTAGAAGAGAGATAATGTACCTGGCTGAGCAGGGGGGTAGTGGTAGATAGGCCATTAAGGGAAGGAGGTGGGAGGAGGAGGGGGACTTGGGGTGGGTGTTGGTGGTGGTGGTGGGGTTGTTTAGGGGGGTGGGGTGGTTCGGGGGAGAGGAGGAGGAGGAGGGGGGTTGGACGACATCGTCTTGGCAGAACAAAAGGGGTTTTGGCGGCCACTTCCTGCCCGCTCCGCTCCGTCTTCCAGTTATCGACCGGCCCAGTTCTGGGTCACGTCCAGCCAGCCAGGCCTCCAGTTACCAACCCCAGTCTATTTCCAGCACCTCCGTTGTTTACCTCCCAGCAGCCGCGATTTGCCTCCAGTAACCACGGTTTATCTCCACGAGCCGTGGTTTGCCTCCAGTAGCCACGGTTTACCTCCACGAGCCGTGGTTTGCCTCCAGTAGCCACGGTTTACCTCCACGAGCCGTGGTTTGCCTCCAGTAGCCACGGTTTACCTCCACGAGCCGTGGTTTGCCTCCAGTAGCCACGGTTTACCTCCACGAGCCGTGGTTTGCCTATAGTAGCCACAGTTTACCTCTACGAGCCGTGGTTAACCTTCATTGACCTTAGTTTACCTAGTATTTCACTTGGGTTTACTAGGATGGATGGATGGGTGAGTGAGGTTTACCTAAGATTTGGTTCTTTAGGTTTACACTGTTAATGGAGGAGGTTGATATAAGGTTTCACCCGCTGCTTTATCAAATAGATTCTGGTTCATTTAAGATTTAATAGACCTTTAGTTTACCATATGTTTATGTTAAAGTTTACCTCATATGTAAACTTTAGTCGCCCTGTACTTTACCCCGTGTCTACAAGCTCGGGAGGAGCACCAGCAGCAGTGACAGAACGAGTGTAACCACCTCGATGTCTAATTGCCATTAGAGAGAATTAGTTGACGCGTAGGAAGGGTTAATTAGTGATATGTGGTGCCCGGGGCGCAACGCAAATTCTCCGTCTGGTTGGTTGACATCCGACTACGTTACTGGGGTATGGTGTGTCTCTGGCTTGCTTGAAGGCCCTCTGGACCAAGATGGCTAAATGTGGACCATATATTGTACCTACGTCAGTCTTGAGATGTGTGTGTGTGTGTGTGATGACTGTCTTTATCCATGTGTGTGTGTGTGTGTGTGTGTGTGTGTGTGTGTGTGTGTGTGTGTGTGTGTGTGATAGAGGGAGGTCAGGAGAGAGAGAGAGAGAGAGAGAGAGAGAGAGAGAGAGAGAGAGAGAGAGAGAGAGAGAGAGTGGGTTAGAGAGAGTGCGTAGGATGGTGAAATCACGATTATTATCACGTGCGCTACGTGGTGTAGCGAAGGGTCACGTGGTGTACCGTAGGAGGAGGGGCGTATCCCACACGCAGTATCTGGGTCCCCGTCCCTCCCGCCTCTTGTGTCGGAGTACATAAAGTTCATAGTTCCTCCTCCCTCCCCCCCCCCCTAGCAACCCTCGTTCTCATTACCCCCCCCCCCCCCTAACTGCTTGGGGAGGAATACAGTGCTATGTACCATATAAGGCTTGTAACCTGCACGCTAGAGCGAGGGTACAGTCAACCTTTGTGCTTCTGGTTCCCTCAGTGTGTGTGTGTGTGTGTGTGTGTGTGTGTGGGAAATCCATAAGCCTTTGCGCATGATATTCGTTCATATTGATCTGCATCATACGGTATAATGTGTATCTACGTAAGGTTACAAGATATATATGTAAATCTCGTGTGATTGCAACGTGTATGTCTTCTTCAGGTGTATGGAAAAAGGTGTATTTATTTATCCCAGGATACACTGGCAGGTGTACGTATTGCTTGCTCGTGTATAACAGTACCTTGACTGAGGGGAGTACTTTATGACGTATGTATTTTTGCCCAAAGGAAGGAAAAAAGATGACATTATTTTCCCATACACTTTCCATTGGGGGAGGGGGGGGGAATGATAAATGTAATTGAGTGTAATTTGTCATATTTGTTATGTCTCACGAAGACCAGTTAATTACCTTGACACCAATGGTCTTTCTTTCCCCGCTGACGATTGACGTCACCTGACAGGTTGACAACACACACACACACACACACACACACACACACACACACACACACACACACACACACACCAGCTCCTCCTCAGACGTCAGGCAGGGCGTCATCCATAAGGGCACGGTTGAGATAACGATAAGGCCTTTATCTCGTGCCCTCCCATCCTCCGTCTTCCTGGCCATAACGACCCCCTGGTTGTTCTTCGCAGTTACTCCCAGAACAGAACGTCGCGTCGCAACGCGAGAGGAGGAGCTACCGCACGACGTACGACAGTATACGGAACTGGGAGGGAGATCCGTCGGGTGTTGGTCGCCATGTTGCGTTGCCGGAGTGGAGGATCCATTGCCTCGTCTCTTCCGCGTCTGGGGCCAAAGCGGCTCTCACCGTCGTAAAGGGCGGTGCTGGTGCTGACGGAGGCTACCGCTGGTGGTGGTGCTGTCCACGCCAGCGAGACAGCTGTCCTCGCGAGACACGTTCTCCATCCTGGACGCAACTTGTGTGTGTGTGTGTGTGTGTGTGTGTGTGTTGGGGGCAGCTGCCTGCATTTGCCAAAGGCTTGTGTTTGACGGTGGAGGCGACACTTAAGTCTAAGGGGGGGAGTATACCTTACTGGGAGGCGTGTGGATTGGATGGGTTCGATTTGTGTTGCGCGCTGTTACTCTGTGGCTTGGGTGTGTTGCGCAGGCCTTGATCTGTGGCCTTCCTTACATTCTACCACCTCCACCACAGACCGGCTCATGGTGCCGTTAGCTTCAACCTACCTCTCTCTCTCTCTCTCTCTCTCTCTCTCTCTCTCTCTCTCTCTCTCTCTCTCTCTCTCTCTCTCTCTCTCTCTCTCTCTCTCTCTCTCCCACCACCCACCCCAACCTGGGGTCTTGTCCTTCTGACAATCTTCCCTCCCCCAAGTCAAGCCATCCCTCCCGCAAGTCATACCCCAGAGTTAGGGGTTGTTTCTTCCTGTCCCCCTTCCCCTTTAGGGCTGGGGGCCTTGTCCTTATGACCTCCCCCCCCCTCATATTCGTCCCTCAGTCCTGTCCTGCAGAACCCCCCCCCCCCCCCCCCACATCCCCGTTCCCCCCAGTCGACCTCCAGGACTGGGGGGGGTCATCTTCCCCCCGACACGACACCCCCTTTCCCAGAGTCGTGCCGGGGTCGGGGGTCGTCTCATTGAACGACTCTTTTTTTTTTTCTCCCATACGACCTCATCCCGTCCTCGGGGATGGTGCGTGAGGCTTGGGTAATCGGTCCCCAACACCCCCGACCAACTTAATTGATCGGTCCCCAACATCCCGACCAAATTTATTTAGTGGCTCGGGATTGCCCGGCCGCGGGGACAACTGTGGTCCCAGATGAGGGAGATAACTGGGATGGTGCCTACCAGCTACTGCATCCAGTTTTTATGGGATATTAATAGGTTTGGGCAAAATATTCGTATGTTTTAACCGATATTCATTGGTTTTGTTGGATATTCGGGGATTTTGCCAGGTTTGTGGCCGTAGTTGTGTTATGTAGAATATTTGGTGGGTTACTCTATTACCCAGGGCTCCTCAGAGACACTTGAAGTCTACACCCATGTGGCTATGGCACTCCAGGTTCGGCTAGCTGAGTTTTGAATTACCCTGGACACTGTCAGAATTACTAGGGGGACTTGTCTAGTCTTTTGGTTTTTCTACTGGGATGTGCCGCAGAAAATAGCGCGTCACGTATGTCACTAGAATATCGGTGTCCGGCCCAATCTGGCTTGTATACTGTGGCCTCTGTTGTGGGCCCAGGTGGCGTCGGCGCCACACTTCACTAATGTAGGATACGATGTGTACGGATGCATACAGTGGCGGACCAAAGTCCTGGGGTACGCCGGAACGGTGTGTACGGATGTGTACAGTGGCGGACAAGAGTCCTGGGGTACGCCGGAACGAAGCTGTACCGAGCCGTCCGTCTCGACTGGTAGAGACAGAAGCCTTGGTATGAGTTCGACCAGGCGTGTCCCAGGCTCCCCTAGTTTTAGCCTGTCGGGACAGTGGACCCAGCGCAGCTTCGCCCGGGCGTGTCGTCCGCGACCATGCGTAACGCAAGGCGTCCGTCTCTACGTGTATATGTGCCTGCGTACATGTATGGCTGTACGTATGTCGCGCCATAAATGAATAAAAGAGTCGAGCGACGGTCGAGGAATCGATGAGTGTAATTAGGGCGACGCTCGTCTGGCTGGAGTGCCTGGCTATTGACATTCTTGGGTCTGATTCTTGGGCTTATTTGGCCCCGGCTCCTCCACCCCTTCCTTCCTCCTTCCCACCCGCCCTCGCTGGGTCAAGTCTGCTGTCGTATCTCCGGTGTGTCTGCTGATGTCTGCTGCCGCCTCAGCAGGCTCGTGGAACAGAGGACACACGGGAAATAGGCTGAACAGGACGATAACTTCTCTTAACGCCCCGTTTTCAGATGATGAACAGCTAGGGTTAAGATGCATATCTGGTATTGCAGTGATGCGACGTATCTATGTTTAGTCTCTGATTGCTTCTCTGTGGTCGAGGAGTCTCTTATATGTGGTCTCTGATCTCTCTGTCTCTCTCTTAGATGATCTCTGATGACTGTATCTGTCTCTTTATTTTCCCCCTGTCTTCTTGCCGTCCACTAGCTCTCTGTCTGCTGTCGTACCTCGTCTGTCTCCTGTCTATAACCCCCCACCCCGAACCCTCACGCCTGTCTGGACTGCTCTTCGTCTCCATCTGGTTTCGGATGAGATGTGTCTCCCGTCACCTCCTGTTGTGGAGCGAGGCCTCGGTTCGGCCGGTGTCCACAGGTGCCTTTGAAGGGTCAGGCTTCAAAAGGTGGACACTGGCGACACTGAGAGATCATATCCACCCGCATAACCCAAGTCATATTTTGATGATATTGGTGCAAGGTTATGGGTGCTGGCGTGTCGCTAGGGGGGATGGGGGTGTCGTCCTGCTAGGTGTAGAGAGGTGTGTGTGTGTGTGGTTTAAGGTAGTGTGTCGGGCTCGGGTGTAGTGTGATGCTAAGGGTGTGTCGTGTGGCGTTCTAGATTCCCGTAGGCGATGTTGGTGGACCCCTCCCTCTTCCCTCCGCCGCCCGCCGACACCACCCCCCACTTCCCCTTCCTCACCCGCTAATTGACTTTCTCCCACGCACGCAACCCTCCCAGTACTCCCACATACCCTTGAGTCCTACACGCACTCCTTCCCTCCCTAGTTATTCCCTCCTGCTTTCACACACACACACACACACACACACACACACGTGTTCCCTCCCATCTGGTAGCGTGGTGTTCCTCGCTACCAGATGGTGTGGCGCCTCACACCTGGTCCTCCTGAAGGAGGCAGGTACTCCACCCACGCCCTCGGGTCTCTAGTACTCAAAAGACGTAGTTTTGCTTGGCTGCCACTGGAGAACGTCATCACCCCACCCCCAGCCTCCCCCTTCCCTTCATCCTCCTTCCCACTCCCAGGCCCCTGGCGGCAGTGTGGGAAAGGTGGGAGAGGAGCGGTGGTGTGGGTGGAGGCTCTGAACACACCTCACCCCAGGAGGTTTTTAGGTGGAACAGACACACTGAGTTCCTCCGTCAAACTACATTGCTATTCCCTCTCCCCTTCCATATATCATCTCACCCTTCCATATCCACTACGCATCCATCTCGCCCTCTCTTCCCCCCCCCCCCCCCCTCACGTCTTGCCTTTCCAAATAACCTTCCCCCCCCTCCATCACCAACAGGCACGTCCCATCGAGGCCCGAAACCTTCAACCTCTCCCATCAAAGCCTCCCTTTCCCTTTGTGCCACCTCCTCCATTCTCCCATCCCATCCCCACCCCACCTCACCTCACCCCCCGGGGATGGGGGGGGGGCACCGACATGGGCCAGACTACGGGGTGGGGAGAAGGGGGGATATTGCCTCACCAGTAATGTTGGGAGAATGGCTCGCTTCTGTGACGGTTCCCCTGGTGGGCTGGTGGGCGGGCGGGCCCGCTTGCCTGTTGGGGTTTTCGCGATGGAGAAAATTTTAGGGGGGGGGGATTTTTTTTTTTGTTTTGTTTTTGTGTTTGTTTCCGATCATTGTTTCCTTTGGCTTGGTGTTCATGTGTTTGTATTTTTTTAATTTTGTTATGTACGTACTGATGATAATGGTACAAAATCATGAAAGTTATAATAGGGGTTAATGATAATGATGGTAGTAATAATTATCATTATTATTATCATTATTATTATTATTATTATTATTATTATTATTATTATTATTATTATTATTATTATTTACGAATAGTTGACGCCAGAGGCTGAAAATATGACGTACAGAGTTGTATGTATACATTTGTGTGTGTGAGTGCCTGCACATGTGCATGCCTACATGGTTCCGAGTGTGGTGGGTGTGTGGTGGGGGGTTTATATTTGAGTGCGTGTGTGTCTGGTGCTCTGAGGGGTTGGGGTTGTGGGTGTAGTGGGGTTAGTGTGTGAGTGGGGCCGTCGTAATGGCTCCCTGGCTCAATGACACAGTGGGAAGGGTGGAGAGGTTTTGGCCCCCAGACACGCGAGGTATGGAGAGCTTTTCTTTCATCATTGTATCAGGTCCCAAGGGCTTCAGAGGGCTTTGTATCAGGTCCCAAGGGCTTCAGGGGGCTTTGTATCAGGTCCCAAGGGCTTCAGAGGGCTTTGTATCAGGTCCCAAGGGCTTCAGGGGTTCTGAGGGCTTTGTATCAGTCCCAAGGGCTTCAGGGGTTCTGAGGGCTTTGTATCAGGTCCCAAGGGCTTCAGGGGTTCAGAGGGCTTTGTATCAGGTCTCAAGGGCTTCAGGGGTTCAGAGGGCTTTGTATCAGGCCCCAAGGGGTTCAGGATTTCATAGGGCCTTGTACTAGGTCCAAGGGCTTCAGGGGTTCACAGGGCCTAGTACTCGTATCCAAGGCTTTCCGGGGTTCATAAGGCCTTGTGCTAGTTCCCAAGGCTTTCTGAAAATTCACTGGGCCTTGTATCAGGTCCTAAGGGCGTCAATATTCACATGGCCTTGTATCTGTTTCCCAAGGGCTTCAAGGTTCATAGGGCGTAGTATTAGATCCCAAAGGCTTCAGGGCTTCACGGAGCTTGTTGTCAGGTCTGAGAGCCCAAGGGTTAAGCCTCATGAAAATAAAAGTATTATTATTATTATTATTATTATTATTATTATTATTATTATTATTATCGATGCATCAACAGTGTCTCTGAATTTTTTTTTTTTGGTGACTCGACTCGTAGCGTCATTATTATCCGTTCTCATTAAAGAATTTTATACCAGTTTATATCATTTATAATTATACTTTACCTTCTTGATTATATCGAACATGATTATACCACACCTGAGTCAGCTCTGATATATAGTCACATAGTTTCTTAAAAGGTTTGAGAAACAGTAATGTTGTTACACATTTTGTAGTGTCGTATATATATATATATATATATATATATATATATATATATATATATATATATATATATATATATATATATATATATATGTTTACAAACCTGCTGACGTGTGTTTGATAAACATTTTGCCTCATGTGTTTGATGTTCGTCGGTGGAGACCGACCGAGTCGCGTGGCTTTACCTGCTTCGTTAATTAGTTCATCTTTAATCTACAGGTGCGTGTGTCGTGCGAGCGCTCGGCGCGCGCGCACGCCCCCACCCCTCCCCTCCCCCCCTAGCGGCTGCTGGAGGGGGAGGGAGGGAGGGGGGCGGGCGGTGGGTGGGTGGGTTAAGGAGTGCCAGTGGAAGGGGTGGGTGATTGTGGGGGGGGGGGGCTCAGCTCACCAGTATGGCTTCTGACACACTTCCTCTCTCACACTTGCTCTCACTCTCGGTCTGTGTGACACACTCACCCTTCACGCTACTGCTGGAGTCTCTCTCTCTCTCTCTCTCTCTCTCTCTCTCTCTCTCTCTCTCTCTCTCTCTCTCTCCATCTATCTATCTCTCTATTTATCTCTATCTATCTGTCTTTCTGTCTGTCTGTTTGTCTTTATCTATCTATCTATCAGTCAGTCAGTATATCTATCTGTCTATCTATCTTTATCTCTCTATTTTCTTTTATATTCATTCGTACTGTTGACTGTTCTGTTATCTTGAAGAGGTCAGCTTTTTGCGCTAAGTTGGGTCAGCTGAGGTCACCAGGCACCCGGGTCGTCCAACGCTCCAGTATTGACCTCTTGCCTAATATAGGATTCCGTTATGTGTGGAGTCGAACCGGTGATCTGATGTTGAGAAGAAGACTGTGAACTTAACCCTCTTAAGCACGACGGTACGACCCCCCCCCCCCTTGAGCATGACGGTACGACTCCTCTTGAACATGACGGTACGACCCTTCTTGAGCACGACGGTACGACCCTTCTTGAGCACGACGGTACGACTCCGAATACAGTACAACTCGCCTGAGCACGACGGTACGCCTCTCCTGAGCACGACGGTACGACCCCCTTGAGCACGACGGCACGGTACCTTGAGCACGATGGTACGGCACCTTGAGCACGATGGTACGACCCTTGAGCATGATGGTACGGCACCTTGAGCACGATGGTACGACCCTTGGGCATGATGGTACGACCCTTGGGCATAATGGCCCGGCCTTACCATGAGGTTTAGCTTGAAAGCCAAGGGTCGTAACGTCGTGCTCAAGGTGCCGTACCATCATGCTCAAGGGTCGCACCATCGTGCTCAAGGATCGTACCATCGTGCTCAAGGGTCGTACCATCGTGCTCAAGGGTCGTACCATCGTGCTCAAGGGTCGTACCATCGTGCTCAAGGGTCGTACCATCGTGCTCAAGGTGCCGTACCATCGTGCTCAAGGGTCGTACCATCGTGCTCAAGGTGCCGTACCATCATGCCCAAGGGTCGTACCATCGTGCTCAAGGGTCGTACCATCGTGCCCAAGGGTCGTACCATCGCGCTCAAGGGTCGTACCATCGTGCTCAAGGGTCGCACCGTCGTGCTCAAGGGTCGTACCGTGTCGTGCCATCTTGGCCTGGGGGAGGCCGTATACCATCGTGCTCCCACAGGTGAAGCCGGTAACAACCTCGACCCCACATATAAGGGTCCACTTACACTAGGGAAGGGGGGTCACATCCCCTGTAACGCGAGTTTGAGGAATGTAACGTAACGTAGCGTGTTTCTGGGTGCCACACAGCCCCCGTACGCATCATTGGCTGGCCGGCCTTCTGTTGAGCACATAAGGGACACACACACACACACACACACACACAGTGTACATCCGGATGGTTACATGTACGGGGGCCGTAACGCTCGTCTGGAGGCTCCAGTAACGGGACATTAAACACTCTACTTCCGCTTACTTTTGTGTAACGGTATGGGTGGTGGGAGGGCCCAGCAACAGCGGCCACCTTTGTATAACGAAGTGGTCGGTTGTTATTGTACTGTATAGCGGTTTTTTCCACCCCCCACCCCCACAATTCAACTCCCCCCTTCCCCCCATCACAATTACCTCCCCAACCCCCCCACGCTTGTTACTCCTCGTTACCGGTAGCGCGACCGTGTTGCCGCTGGGTGGGGCAGTTAGCTTGTAACGCTGATGGTCAAACTATTAGGTGTGACAGCATGTAACACTGGTAGTGTTACGAGTGAGATGTGTGTACTTGTAACACAGGTGGTGTTGATAGTGGGTGTAACAGCCTGTAGCACACATAAGGTTAAGTGTGTGTGTAGTGTGTATTTGTGTGTGTAGTGTGTATTTGTGTGTGTGTGTGTAGTGTGTGTGTGTGTGTGTGTGTGTGTGTGGGAAGTGCAAGTCATGCCTCACGGCCACCAGGGGTTGGGGGTAGAGTGGGTGGAGGGGAGGTGGAGCGGTGGGTGGTTGTGGGTGGAGTCACGAAACTCCACCTCTTCCTCCTCCTCCTCCTCCACTTCTTCCTCCTCCACTTTTTCCTCCTCCTCCTCCTCCACCTCTCCCTCCCTCCTGGTTCAGCAAGCATCGATATTAAAATTTCTTTGCTCCTGTGGAATTTAAAGGGGAGAAAAAAAAAAGGAAATTAAATTTTAGTTTTTAAAAATCCGTCACACCATCGCAGACTTGGGCTGCCATTATGAAGGCCTGGCAGCTCGTATCCTGCCACGATTTAATATTAAGATTATTATTATTATTATCATTTTTATTCCCCTTATCTAAACCATCAGAGAATTGGGTCGTTGTTCACATACCCAGGGAAGGTCTAGTAGTTTTTGATATAAAAAATAATAATTTGTTCGTTTTGAGTTTAGATTTTTTTCATGATATTAAAAACTGCAAAATTGAATGGTTGTACCGTCCTGCCCCAAGGATCGTACCGTCGCGCCCTAAGGATCGTACCATCGTACCCAAGGATTGTACCGTCGTGCCTCAAGGATCGTACCGTCGTACCCCAAGGGTCGTACCGTCGTGCCCCAACGATCGTACCGTCGTGCCCCAAGGATCGTACCGTCGTGCCCCAAGGATCGTACCGTCGTGCCCCAACGATCGTACCGTCCTGCCCCAAGGATCGTACCGTCGTACCTAAGGATCGTACCGTCGTGCCCCAAGGATCGTACCGTCGTGCCCCAAGGATCGTACCGTCGTGCCCCAAGGATCTTACCGTCGTGCCCCAAGGATCGTACCGTCGTACCTAAGGATCGTACCGTCGTGCCCCAAGGATCGTACCGTCGCGCCCCAAGGATCGTACCGTCGTGCCCCAAGGGTCGTACCGTCATGCCCCAAGGATCGTACCGTCGTGCCTCAAGGATCTTACCGTCGTGCCCCAAGGATCGTACCGTCGTACCTAAGGATCGTACCGTCGTGCCCCAAGGATCGTACCGTCGTGCCTCAAGGATCGTACCGTCGTGCCTCAAGGATCGTACCGTCGTACCCAAGAATCGTACCGTCGTGCCCCAAGGGCTTAAAATAAAAACCTTCCTGTTCTGATATACCACAGCGTGAGGGGGCGGACGACCATTCGCGTCAAACAGACACGACCCACACACACAGCTTTGTTGGGTGGCGCATCCCCTCAACCGACGCCCTCCTGCAAGCCTATAACATAGTCACCTCAGCCCCAAGACTTCCGTATTGGGTAACATAGCCCGACCCCGAGCCTGGCTGCAGCCAAAACCCTTCCTCAACATACGATACTCACATGTCAGAAATGTCCCTACGATATTTTAAGTCTACGTCTCACCGTTTTCATGTGGAACGTGAGGTATATAATTTACGGTGATTACTTTAGACGTGTAGGTAATTATCGTAACTTAAAGATGATTACAGTAATTCGGCACAGATGTTACATGGGCGCGGTGAAGTGATTGTTACAGTCCACCAGTTCTAGTCTGTGTACATGTCCCAGGGCAGTCTCAGGGCCGTGACGACGCCAACGTCCTGTGACTGGCGTCCCAGGAACGTGTCGTAGGACTCGAGGCGCGGGAGGTGACGCGGGCTGCTGCTGGAGGAGGAGGAGGAGAGAGAGAGGCGCCATATCCTCTTGTTTACCGTGGCGAGGTCGATACGGGTCAAGGGCCCGTGGGTGGGGTCTGGGAACATCGACCCTGGGACACACACTGTCACAGGGGTTGGGAGGGGGGAAAGGCAGCACAGAAAATGGGGTTTGGGTGATTCAGGTTTAATGGCACTAGCTTCCTACCACGTCCTGGGACCCCGTGGGAGAGGTGTGTCAATATGTAATATTATCAAGTGTTGTCATGGCTGGTGTTTATGTACGTATATATATATATATATATATATATATATATATATATATATATATATATATATATATATATATATATAGAGAGAGAGAGAGAGAGAGAGAGAGAGAGAGAGAGAGAGAGAGAGGTGTCTATCTTAATATCTATCTTCCTCCCCATCTGTCCATCTGTACACATAGACAGTTGTTCCAGTCCCTCCCTCCTTCCACTCCTCTCTTCATCTACCCTTCCCCTCCCCCGGGGGGGTGGGGGGGGGTGTCAATGTCGACTACAGCGGCTGAAGGGGAAAAACAAGTGAGTAAATCTCGCTCTAGTAATTCAGAGGAGGGTTTTCCCTCTCTCTGGGGGCGGCGTGAGTCATGTGTGTGTGTGTGTGTGTGTGTGTGCTGAGGGGGGGAGGAAGAGGGAGAGAGTAAGGGGGGTCGCAGGCCGGGGGGGGGGTGTCATAACCTCCTGAACTCTGATCTTTGACCACCTCCAGGGTGGGGTGGGGTTCATCGCCTCCCCACCCGCGCCATTTGGATGAGTACTGAACCCGTGGACGTGTGCACCCTGACCTCACCTCTGTGTCTGTGTGTGTGTGTGTGTGTGTGTGTGTCGATGGGCGGGATTACCTTTGCCTCGTTGGGAAAGATTGCATTGTTGTAGGTGAGCAGGATTACTTGGATGTCTCCTGGGTAGGGGGGATTACTTGAATGCATGAGAGGAAATTACTTTTTTAAGTAAGAGGAGAAGATAAAGGGAAGTTCGTACACAGAACCTTCATATCAGTCGTGCCAGTCCATGGCTTCGCCTCGCACGGCCCATGTCAGCAAGTCACTGACGGGGTCGGGTGGGTGAGGGAAGGACCTGCCTGCCGCAGGTCGTCCAAGGGTCGTGGAGGGGGGTGATGGTCGTACAGGATCTCTGAAGGCGTCCCACCTCCTCTCCCCCCCTTACACACACACACACACACACACACACACACACACACACACACACACACACACATGTTGTTTAAAGAGCCACAACATGTGTGAGGTACGACTCTAACCACACCATGTGCGGCTCTGCCACATTCTTGCCCTCTGCTGCTTACCCTTCCAGTGTCATCTTCCTCCTCTCTCTTCTTCTTCCTCCTCCTCCTCCTCCTCCTCCTCCTCCTCCTCCTTCCGGCCCCTGTCTGACCCCAGCCTACCCATAACAATAATAATTCCCCCCCTCCAGTACGACAGTCTGCGTATGGAGGACTCTGTCCACTCTATTACGCCTGGAATCCGTAGGTGCCGTACGCACGAAAAGCGAGAACGGCCTTAGACGTCCGGTTGGGGGGGGGGGGGGTCCCCCCAGACTCCTCGGCGCTGTGCCCGTGTCGTCAGAGATGCCATGCGATGCGCAGGAAGGAGAGAGAGAGGGGGGGGGGGGGAATTTAACAGTGGCTGTGGTCAGGTTTATAACGTGTGCTGGACCTGTCTGGTTTTGGCGGTGACGTGGTGGGGTCGCCGTGGCCTCCCAACAACGTAGGTCGACCACCGACCCTATCCAGCATCTCTGGGGCCAGCCCCAGCCCGGGGCTACGGGGGTAGAAGACCTCCAGAGCCTCCGCCTGGTAGTACACTTAGGCTTGGCTGGACTTTTTGACGTTCAGCCTTATCTTCCCCCGACGTTCGGCCTTATCTGCCCCCGACGTTCGGCCTTATCTTCCCCCTACCACAAGCAGTGGTCATTATCACGTATGGTTCATGGCTTCGGTGGTCTGGCGTTTGAGCTGAGCCTTAAAGGCAGTCACGCCGTCGTGTTTCTGGGTGAGGTTCGAGCGGTCTGGGCTGTGAGGGGTGAGGTTCTGAGCGGTCTGGGCTGTGAGGGGTGAGGTTCGAGCGGTCTGGGCTGTGAGGGGTGAGGTTCCACTAGTCTGTTTGGGTTGGCTGTCCGTCTTGTTTTCTCTGAGGGGAGTGAGGAAGCCATCGCCATCCCTTAGTGTTAGGGCTTCTGTACGAGAGTTCGATGGGATTATCCTCGTGTATGAGCGGTTACGGTAGGGTACGGTACGTTACGGTGCAGCCATTTTCTCTTAAGATCTTAGACGGTACGGTACGTTACGGTACAGCCATCTTCTCATAAGATCTTAGACGGTACGGTACAGCCATCTCCTCGGAAGAGCTAGGACGGTACGTTACGGTACAGCCATCTTCTCATAAGATCTTAGACGATACGGCACGTTACGGTACAGCCATCTTCTTAGGAGAGCTAGGACGGTACGTTACGGTACAGCCATTTTCTCGGAAGAGCTAGGACGGTACGTTACGGTACAGCCATCTTCTCGGAAGAGCTAGGACGGTACGTGACGGTACAACCATCTTCTCATAAGATCTAGGACGGTACGGTACGGTACAACCATCTTCTCATAAGATCTAGGACGGTGCGGTACGGTACAGCCATCTTCTCATAAGATCTAGGTACGTTAAGGTACGATACGGTACGACCATCGTCTTGTAAGGGCTGGTCGGCACGGTGTACGACCATTGTGGATGAGTCTATACTGTGTAACACGGTCCCACATCTCCCACTCTCACTAGACGTTGCTGGACATTCAGTTCATACTACTTCCCCAAACTTACGCCTTTTATCCCATGGTTTTCCTTAGATACTCTTTTGCCCTTCTCTAATTTGCATATTCCCTCCAGTCTGACCCCTCCAGCCAGGAGCCATCTCGCTGACCAGGTCGTGGGGTGAGGAGGAGGAGGCTGAATTGGAAATTCGGTTGGTGTGTGTGTGTTTGAGGAGAAATGTGTGGATGAAGGACAGGAAAAATGTGTGTGAGCTCAGATATATGCATACTTAGGTACATACACACGTATATGCACATACGTGCATGTGTGTGTGTGTGTGTGTGTGTGTGTGTGGGAGAAGGATGGGGGAGAGGGGTGGATCCAGTGCCCTGAATTGCCTGATTTAGATAAATTGGATGAATCAGGGAATCGCAGCTGCTGCCCCTGACTCATCCCTCACTCACCTTACTCACTGCTACTCACGTGACTGGTTTTGCTCATTCGTACTGCTCGCTGTGTTTCACCTTCCCATGTCACTCATCACTCACTTGTCTTTTCTCTTTTTTTTCTTTTACTCATTCTGTTCATCGACTTTTTCTCTCGTGTATTTTTTTGCGATTCCTCTCTCTCTCTCTCTCTCTCTCTCTCTCTCTCTCTCTCTCTCTCTCTCTCTCTCTCTCTCTCTCTCTCTCTCTCTCTCTCTCTCTGAGGATGTAGGGGAGGGTGTCTTGTGTGTAGTACACTAAGGCTTGTGGAAGAAGGCCTCTTTTATAAGTGTAGCCTGGAGGGTGTAGATATAAGTGTAGCCTGAAAGGTATTGGTGTAAGTGTAGCCTGGAGGATGTAGGTGTAAGTGTAGCCTGGAGGATGTAGGTGTAAGTGTAGCGTGGAGGGTGTGGGTGTAAGTGTAGCCTGGAGGGTGTGGGTGTAAGTGCAGCCTGGAGGGTGTAGTAGGTTACAGCCTAAAGGGTGTAGATGGGCGGGTGTAGTGAGTGTTGGCAGCGGAAGCAGTAATTACAGGTTAGTGGTCGTTAGGGTTGGCTGGCCTGGCCTGGCCTGCACCCTGTGGTCCGCCAGCTGAGAGAGAGAGAGAGAGAGAGAGAGAGAGAGAGAGAGAGAGAGAGAGAGAGAGAGAGAGAGAGAGAGAGAGAATCATATCTCTCAAAACCATTTTCGTCGACCGTACACGTATGACTTGAGCACGACGGTACGACGCTCAAGGACAGAATCGTCGTGCTCATGGGTCCTCATGGTCGTGCTTTCCGGACGTGCAGTCGTCGTACTTCATGCCCGTGCTGTCGTCCTCAAGGGCCGTACCGTCGTGTACAAGGGTCGTACCGTGGTGCACAAGGGCCGCACCGTCGTGCACAAGGGGCGTACCGTCGTGCACGGGGGCCGTTCCGTCGTGCACGAGGGGCGTACCGTCGTGCACGGGGGCCGTTCCGTCGTGCACGAGGGCCGTTCCGTCGTGCACGAGGGGCGTACCGTCGTGCACGGGGGCCGTTCCGTCGTGCACGAGGGGCGTACCGTCGTGCACGGGGGCCGTTCCGTCGTGCACGAGGGGCGTACCGTCGTGCACGGGGGCCGTACCGTCGTGCACGAGGGGCGTACCGTCGTGCACGGGGGCCGTTCCGTCATGCACGAGGGGCGTACCGTCGTGCACGGGGGCCGTTCCGTCGTGCACGAGGGCCGTTCCGTCGTGCACGGGGGCCGTACCGTCGTGCACGAGGGGCGTACCGTCGTGCACGGGGGCCGTTCCGTCGTGCACGAGGGCCGTTCCGTCGTGCACGAGGGGCGTACCGTCGTGCACGGGGGCCGTTCCGTCGTGCACGAGGGCCGTTCCGTCATGCACGAGGGGCGTACCGTCGTGCACGGGGGCCGTTCCGTCGTGCACGAGGGCCGTACCGTCGTGCACAAGGGTGTACCGTCGTGCACGAGGGGCGTTCCGTCGTGCACGAGGGCCGTTCCGTCGTGCACGAGGGCCGTTCCGTCGTGCACGAGGGCCGTTCCGTCGTGCACGAGGGGCGCACCGTCGTGCACGAGGGTCGTACCGTCGTGCACAAGGGGCGTACCGTCGTGCACGAGGGTCGTACCGTCGTGCACAAGGGGCGTACCGTCGTGCACGAGGGTCGTACCGTCGTGCACAAGGGCCGTACCGTCGTGCACGAGGGTCGTACCGTCGTGCACAAGGGCCGTACCGTCGTGCACAAGGGGCGTACCGTCGTGCACGAGGGGCGTACCGTCGTGCACAAGGGGCGTACCGTCGTGCACGAGGGCCGTACCGTCGTGCACGAAGGGTTAAAGGTTCACTGCTGTACCCTGGTGGATTTGTTTTGCTCTGACGTCATCACTGCCCCTCCCGGGTTTTTTTTTTTCCCAGTATTCTCGGTAAACAATTTCGCGTGTGTCAGAACTTCCTGGGAATTTTATAATCCCAGGAAGCTGTAAGGCTTCCGTGTTGAAGGGAGAACTGTAGTGGCCCGGGGCCTGGCTGACTGTAGTGGCCCGGGGCCTGGCTGACTGTAGTGGCCCGGGGCCTGGCTGACTGTAGTGGCCCGGGGCCTGGCTGACTGTAGTGGCCCGGGGCCTGGCTGACTGTAGTGGCCCGGGGCCTGGCTGACTGTAGTGGCCCGGGGACCTGGCTGACTGTAGTGGCCCGGGAACCTGGCTGACTGTAGTGGCCCGGGGCCTGGCTGACTGTAGTGGCCCGGGAACCTGGCTGACTGTAGTGGCCCGGGAACCTGGCTGACTGTAGTGGCCCGGGGACCTGGCTGACTGTAGTGGCCCGGGAACCTGGCTGACTGTAGTGGCCCGGGAACCTGGCTGACTGTAGTGGCCCGGGGCCTGGCTGACTGTAGTGGCCCGGGGCCTGGCTGACTGTAGTGGCCCGGGGCCTGGCTGACTGTAGTGGCCCGGGGCCTGGCTGACTGTAGTGGCCCGGGGCCTGGCTGACTGTAGTGGCCCGGGGCCTGGCTGACTGTAGTGGCCCGGGGACCTGGCTGACTGTAGTGGCCCGGGAACCTGGCTGACTGTAGTGGCCCGGGGCCTGGCTGACTGTAGTGGCCCGGGGCCTGGCTGACTGTAGTGGCCCGGGGACCTGGCTGACTGTAGTGGTCCGGGGACCTGGCTGACTGTAGTGGGCCGGGAACCTGGCTGACTGTAGTGGCCCGGGGACCTGGCTGACTGTAGTGGCCCAGACCAAACTCTCCTCCTCCCTCCCCTCCCCTCCCCTCAACTGGCCATCTGTGCAACGGGAACAATTAAGGACATGCTAAGGGTCACGTGACCCGTGGCAGCTGACTAGGCCCGTGATGGGAGGATGTGGAAGGGGGGGTGGAGGACAGCTGGTGGGGGAAGGGGGAAAGGGGAGGGAAGCAGCAGGAAGTGTGGGAAGAGATGAGGGAGAGGAGGGAGGGAGACATTTCAGGAAGTCTTTCTCGTATCATTTCCGCTGGTGACAGATGCATAATACTGATCCACACAGTTAAGCTGGTGAGGAGGAAGGAAGGAAAAGGAAAAGAAAAGAGAATATAGAACATAACGAAGGCAGTGAGTATGCAAACGATGCGATAAACAGTGTATAAAGCAGAACAGACGTAATAATAGATCATGCGAATGAGTAGATAAAGGCCATCGTGTTGTGTGTGTGTGTATATGTTGCCTGTGTGTTGCTGTCCGCGGGTAGTACAACACACCACGCGAGGCAGTGTTGCGCGAGAGGTACATTCTCATATACTTTCCCCCTCATCTATTTTTTGTTCTTTTGCTCTGGGATTTGAGATAACTTCAGGGTCACTCCCTTCAGGTGATCGTGGCACTCGACCCTCTAACTTATCACGGTGGTTTAAGGCAGTCAAAGAGGACTCAGAACTTGGGAGGATATTTCTCGTGTTTTTGTCTCTTGTTTGAGATGGATCAGGAGATGGGGGTCGTCTTCCTGGCTCCACTGACAGGGTTGGACCTGGACCAGGAGATGGGGTCGTCTCCCTGGCTCCGCTGACAGGGTTAGACCTGGACCAGAGGATGGGGTCGTCTCCCTGGCTACACTGACTGTGTTGGACCTCGAGACCTCGACCAGGGCATGGACCGGTCTCCCTGGCCACACTGACGGTGATGCACCTGGACCAGGGGATGGACCGTCTCCCTGGCTACACTGACGGTATCCCAAACAGCGTTGTTCCAGACCACTGGCATGGAACAGAGGATTTCCAGCCTCCGTCTCTCTCTCTCTCTCTCTCTCTCTCTCTCTCTCTCTCTCTCTCTCTCTCTCTCTCTCTCTCTCTCTCTCTCTCTCTCTCTCTCTCTCTCTCTCCCCCCTCATCCCCCTTATGGTGGTGGGTGGGTGGGGGAGACTCAGTACCCTTGTAGTCATGTTCCAGAGTCGAAAGCGAATTTCGACGTGACCGGGACGGTCACAGGCCTGGCCCTCCTGGTCTGCGCTGATCCACCGTCAGTACGAAAGTACATTAACCTGCGAGGCTCAGATCTTCCCTGCCTCCCAGGAACTTGTCACAGCGAAGGAAGGCAGAGAGAATATTGGCTGTTCAAGACCGGGAACCTCCTGGAGTCGTTCTATACGCCGGAGTAACCAACTGTTCGTCTCGGCCTTCAAGGTTGCTCGGGCTGGGCCTGTGGTGGAGGCTGTGGCACAACCAGGCTGTTGATGTCTGCAGCTAACGTCTGCGGGTGCATTAATAGATGTTGCTAAACATCATTCGACGCTCGGAGCCTCATCCATTAATCACACTCTACCAGTAAACCCATCTACCTTCAATTCCCAGCACCCTTGTCTTTCATATATATATATTTATCTCTTGTGTCTCCCCTGATGATGTGATTATTACACGAAAGTGCACTTGGGAACTTATCGTGTTTCATTTTCCCCTTGGACTCATAGGATATATATATATATATATATATATATATATATATATATATATATATATATATATATATATATATATATATATATATATATATATATTTAAAAGTAAACAGCATATTCATTTCGAGGCCATCAATGCTCTCACTGAGAGAGAGAGAGAGAGAGAGAGAGAGAGAGAGAGAGAGAGAGAGAGAGGCGTGCGTCCTTCAGGATACGTGTCGACAGTTTCCCAGGATTGACAGCTCCAATGCCAAGCTGATCGTCGCAGAATGCAAGACTCAGCCGCCCATCTCTATCGGTGGTGTCTGCTGTGTGGTCTTTGTGGCTCACCTCTTTGTCCGTATTTGTTTGAGTGAGGTCTGGTTTGAATTCGCGTTTGCGTGTGTTTTCCTCTCTCTCTCTCTCTCTCTCTCTCTCTCTCTCTCTCTCTCTCTCTCTCTCTCTCTCTCTCTCTCTCTCTCTCTCTCTCTCTCTCTCTCGGTTTATGTGTGTCCTTGTTTCATTTGTTTGTGCTTGATTTTATCTGAGAGAGAGAGAGAGAGAGAATTCACAAGGATACAGACACCGTCAGTTTGAAGGTCCTGCGTATGACATACCCAACAATATCCCCATCTGACATCCACTTCCATAAAGTAACCCAAGGAATCCTGGAATTACATGATTATGCCCCGGGGGACGAGGGGCATGTCTGGAGTCCCTGGGATTAGGCACTGCATTCCATAAGATCTCTGCTGGAAACGACTGGAATTGAGAGCTATAGTCCCTGGAAGCAATAACTAGAATTCCTGGAATGGATGCCTGCAGCCTTAGCTGTTGGTCCTTGGGAAAGAAGGAGTGTGATATCTCGGATATTGAATACTGGAAGGATCATACAGTTGAGTGATGGAAACAGCTGGCCTGGAAGAGCTTCTGGATTGCCTGGAAAGAGGAGTCCCTTGGGGGTAAGAGGGACAGAGAACTGAAGGATATGATGGTTCTTGTTTCCGAAGAATTAGGAGGGTGGTGGGTTGGGGTGGGGGTTGCTGGAAACAAGAGATCATGTCCCTGGAACTCAGGTTCTTGTCAGTCCATTCCAGAGAAGTTGTCGCTCGAGGGTAAATGCATCGAAGAAGAATATGACGAAAACTTCAGGATGATGTGAGCTTAGCGAGAGGGTGATGCAGAACGCTGAGGGTCCCTTCTCTCCGACGAGAAATCTTGGCCTGGAACTCTTTTCCACGGCAGCCGTTGAGGTGCTCCTTCCAGCTGTGCCCTGGAATGAGGAGGAAGCCCGCTGCCGCCCCCAGCCCACCTCTCTCTCTCTCTCTCTCTCTCTCTCTCTCTCTCTCTCTCTCTCTCTCTCTCTCTCTCTCTCTCTCTCTCTCTCTCTCTCTCTCTTTCTGGAACTTTTATTATTTGCCTTCCTCAGAGACGGTCTTGTCCTCAGGTGCTTCATCAGGTAATTGCCCCCCGAGACTTGCTTGCGCCAGCTTCCCCCCTCGATCTCGCCCTCCTGCGTCGTGATGTTCCTTCTGCCGTCCTTTGTGGCCTGGAGGAGGAGGGTCGTTTGCCAGGTCTTTGTGTGGCCGATGTTTGATGTGTGACTGGTCGGTGGTCGTGTAGAGGTGGTTTGTCTCGTTTGGCCAGGACGGACGTTGGCAGTTGCGATATATGTGTGAGCCTCTCTCTCTCTCTCTCTCTCTCTCTCTCTCTCTCTCTCTCTCTCTCTCTCTCTCTCTCTCTCTCTCTCTCTCTCTCCTTATCCTTGTCTATCCCAGACATTTCCAAACTCCTCTTCTTCAGAAGATCCAGGGGAATATTATTCATACCCACCTTAATAGAGAAGAAAAAAAAAAGATGAAATCCCCTCCAACTCATCTTGAAGTATTAGATTTATAGTTTCATAAAGGATCGTTCATCTCCCCCCCCCCCCCTTCGCCACTTTTCACGTCGTTTTCATTTCGTTCCCGTCGTCAGAGTCTGAGAGAAAAGACTTCCTTTTGCAGTAGAAATTTTTTTTTTTTTTCGCTAATTTTCGTTCAAAGCTTATCTCTTGAGTTTGAGTGCGTGTGACCGAAACCTTCGGGAACGAAATGAATCTCAGTGGATTACGGTATTCACTATTTCAAACTTCGGGTGGGTGATAGATGTAAACTTTGAATGATCAGTGTAAACTTTTGGGTGATGGATGCAAACTTGGGAAAATCGTTGTAAACTTTGAATGGTAATATAAAGTTTGGGTAATGTAAACTCTGAATAGTAGCTGTAAACTTTGGTGATAGATTTGAATATACAGACCTTGGTTAACTGATAGATGTAAACTCTGATTGATATCTGTAAAATATGAAATATAAAATATAAAATATAAAATATAAAATATAAAGTTTGGGTAATGTAAACTCTGAATAGTAGCTGTAAACTTTGGTGATAGATTTGAATATACAGACCTTGGTTAACTGATAGATGTAAACTCTGATTGATATCTGTAAAACGTGGATGATGGTTGTAAACTCTGGCTGGATACCTAATGTGTCACCCGCTCCCCGGCCAAAGCGAGCGCATGCGTGATCCAGCAGGTAACAGGCCAGTGCTGCACGTGCGTGCGGGATGCGACATTTAACGGCGCCGCTGCTGCACGCTCGTGCACGGAGCGGTAGGTAACGGGGCCGCTACTGCACGTGCGGCGTGTGGCGCGGCAGGTAACGGGGCCGCTGCTGCACGCTCGTGCACGGGGCGGTAGGTAACGGGGCCACTACTGCACGCTCGTGCACGGAGCGGTAGGTAACGGGGCCGCTACTGCACGTGCGTTGTGTGGTGCGGCAGGTAACGGGGCCGCTGCTGCACGCTCGTGCACGGACCGGTAGGTAACGGGGCCACTGCTGCACGTGCGTTGTGTGGTGCGGCAGGTAACGGGGCCCGCTGCTGCACGTGCGTGCATGGCGGGGCAGACACGACCGTCATGCGGTGACCATCGCCAGGCAAGTCACGCGAGCCATGAGTCACGCATGAATCAGATGGCGGAGTGGAACAGTTCAGTAAAACACGATCCCCTGTGTCGCCAGACCGGATTTACACCAAGATAGTCACATCTGACCTTACCTTACTGCACCTCACCTCTCTCATGTATACCTTACCTTACCTCACTCATGTATACCTTATCTTACCTTACCTTACCTTACCTTACCTTTACCTTACCTTACCTTTTCCTTACCTTTACCTTTACCTTACCTTACCTTACCTTACCTTACCTTTACCTTACCTTACCTCACTTATACCTTGCGATAGTTTGGGAGGTAGGTCATCTTTCCCCTACAGCTAGGACAAAGCCACTTCATTGAGCTCCTTCGTTCAGTCAAGCTGTTACAGGCCACGGCCCGTTGACCTCTGTATCCAGGTCATGTAGCTCGTAACTGGTTCCTGTATTTAAGGTACTGACTCCATGCTAACGGTACAGAACCTCTGAATTATTACCAGCTTAGCGGAGTCTTCAGCTTCGTATGATTTTTGACACAACAAGATTCCCTTCGAGGGATAACGAGAGCTTCGAATTAAGACCGTCATGTATGGGGTGTGTTGGATGACCAACGCATGCGTCTCCTTGTGTTTCCAGCGAGGCAGGGTTGTGGAACACCCCCTCCAGCAGGTGGAAGGTGTTAGCTTGTGTTTCCAGCGAGGGAGGGTTGTGGAGCACCTCCTCCAGCAGGTGGAAGGTGTTGGCTTGTGCGAGGCAGGGTTGTGGAACACCTCCTCCAGCAGGTGGAAGGTGTTGGCTTGTGTTTCCAGCGAGGCAGGGTTGTGGAGCACCTCCTCCAGCAGGTGGAAGGTGTTGGCTTGTGTTTCCAGCGAGGCAGGGTTGTGGAACACCTCCTCCAGCAGGTGGAAGGTGTTGGCTTGTGTTTCCAGCGAGGCAGGGTTGTGGAGCACCTCCTTTAGCAGGTGGAAGGTGTTGGCTTGTGTTTCCAGCGAGGCAGGGTTGTGGAACACCTCCTCCAGCAGGTGGAAGGTGTTGGCTTGTGTTTCCAGCGAGGCAAGGTTGTGGAACACCTCCTCCAGCAGGTGGAAGGTGTTGGCTTGTGTTTCCCCTCATGTGTTAGATCATCCCACGACAGGATGGCCTCGTGAATATATCGCTGATCATCGCCATAACACTTTCCCTCCCGTCTCCTCTGCCTGGTCGCCTTTGGCAAAAAGGAGGGATGGTCTTTGTGGGCGTGACGTAATGTGGTCCGCGGGAGATCAAACCCGTCGGTTAGAAGCAGTTGGAAGTTTATGTTCGTGAATAAATCGACTGAAATTTATTCCCACATTTTTTGTTAGTGTTTCGGACGTGTTTCTTGTCGTTGGTGCCACACACACACAAAAAGAAAAGACTTACGATTTGCGTCGTGCTGGGAGGAGCAGGAGGGTGTCGTGAGGGAGGTGTAGCGAGAGAGAGAGAGAGAGAGAGAGAGAGAGAGAGAGAGAGAGAGAGAGAGAGAGAGAGAGAGCACTTGTGGAGCTTCTTAACGTCTGCTGTGGCAGTGGTCCACTACAGCACCACCTTCGTTCCACCCGTCGTGTCTCCCATCCTCGCTCCACCTCTCCCACCTCCCGTTGTGTCCCGTTGTCTCCCTATTGCGCCAACGGGTGTGGGTCGCCCTGTGTGTGCCGTTGGGCCATCCAGGACGCCCGGAACTCTTCGTTGTGTGTGTGTGTGTGTGTGTTATAAGCGCCGTGATAAGCGGAGAAATAGTGGCGTGTCTTGACCCAGCATTGTTGTCAGGTTGTGTGCAACGCTTAGGACCAGATGACCAGTGGTGTAGGTGACCTGCATTACTGGTGACCTCTGTCGCTGGTGACCTTTGTTGTTGGCCATGTGTGGACCTGGAGACTGGTGATGTTGGTGACCCCTAGTGCTGGTAATCTGTGGTAACATTTAGTTAGCATGTAGAGCAGTGTGGTGAAGGGTGAGGAGAAGCGGCCATCCCCAGCAGAAGCAGCCAGAGAGAGAGAGAGCATTATCGGAACAATCTGCTAGTCTGGGGGTGTTGCCAGGTGCATCAGACGGGCTGTGTGGTGTCGTGAGCAGGTGTTGGACATGTGTAGGGATGTGTATGGCAGGTGTTGAGGGCCGCGGGGTCTGGCAGACTCGCTGACCATGTTCTGTATGGGCGTCAGCGAACGCTATGACGACTTCGTCCACCGCAGCGGCGTGGTCTGGCGGAGTCTCTCCCGCAGCGGCTCCAACGCCGCCCGTCACCTTAGGTCCCGGTCAGCGGCTGTCGTCGGGCACCTGTGTTGTTCCCACGCCCCCAACACCTTCTCCCGACACGTCCGCGCCCGCACCACCCTCCCGAGGCGAGAGCGGTCCAGGCCTCCTCAGGCTAGAGGCTCGGCACCGCCGGCTGAAGGAAGCGACACCCACGATGTTGCCGACTTGGCCAGGGTCTTCCCGGCGGCTGGCCCGCCCCTCCCCAGGCGGCATCACGCTCCTGCCGGAGGCTTGGCCGCGTCAGGGCTTGGTCACTGCCCCACGCAAGCCTCCCGCCTCCACGACCATGTGCCACGCCTCCACCTGGGCAGGGCGGCCTCAGTGGGTAGCATCATCGAGGGTCGTCGCCGTCGTGGAGATGACGACTTCTTTATGGGCCGGGCATATACCCTGCCCCGTCGCCCTGGCAGCTGGACGCCCTCCCCACCTCCCCTGCGACGCTCCTACTCTTGTACGCCCGGGGTGCACGCCTTTCTCCTGTCGCCCCGCTCGTGTTCCGCGCTGCCTCGACTCCTGAAGACGTGGCAGTCAGAGGCTCTGATCCCGGGCCAGAGTGCCAGCGACCACCCCGGCCTGGGCCAGGATGACGTTCTCCCAGCCTCGCCCAGCCACCACCACCGCCGCCGCCGCCACACCGGGTCCGCGGGCCGTGCTGCTGCCGAACCCACACTGCCCCACCTCACTTGTGAATATCCTCCTGACTCCAACCCAGAACCCCTCTCACCCAGCCATGCCTCCCCTCTAGATACATATGCCCTTTATACATCCTCCCATCACAGCTCAGACGCCCCTTACTCCAGCCCCGACCCCCACTACAACCCTGAGGCCCTCTACAGCAGCCCTGGACCTCACTGCAGCCCTGAGGCCCTCTACACCAGCCCTGGACCTCACTACAGCCCTGAGGCCCTCTACACCGGCCCTGACCCGCCCTACAGTCGAGCCACCGGCCAGGACACCAAGCCCTTCGAACCGTTGTGTCGACAGACTTGTGGTCCACGTTGCAACTCGGACCCGCCCAGCAGCGGCCGTCGTCCGTATGATCACACACGATCCCCTTACAACACGTCTCTCCGTATCCCCGCCCACGCCCCCTGCGGCCGCGACCGCCCCTCCCACACCCCCACGCCTGGCCACTCCCACGCCCGGGGTGCTCGGCACCAGGTGGCAACTGATGAGGGAGGTGCGAGTGGCGAGGGCAAGCAATGGGCAGGCGACTCCCCTGGCCGCGCCCCTCACCAGGTATGGGGCCGAGGGCGTCAGGTCCTCCAGGTGTACGTGACCCAGGTCACAGGTCACCTGGCGGCCGCTGTCAGGTCCGCTGCAGGTCAGTGAGGGGTTTTTTTTACTGGGGGTTTCGTGGTAGGGTATCGTGTCCCTCACAACACGCTCACACAGAGAAGGGGCATTATGAGACAGACGAGAGAGGGATGTACACTTTTTTTCACAAGGTTCCTCATGACCATTCGCGGTGACATGGGCTTGTCTCTAACCCCCCCAACAGAAACTCGCCTTGTTGAAAGAACAACTGATATATCTTAAACGAAATTTTAAGAAAATAGAAATGTAGACTCGCAGGGGATGTGTTAAGATCTCAAAATACTGCCCTAACCTCACAACATGACACACGGCAATTGCCACACAGTACACTATCAGTGTGACATTAAAGGGAAGATGTAATGCTTGCGTGAACTGATGTTCCCCCGCCTGCTGTGGTGTAGAACATGGGAATGATATGCCACAAGGAATCGGGACCAACGCGGGGTTCTCAGTCAAGTACCTTTGAAACAAAGGCAGACTGGTACCTTTAATGATGTCAATTACGAATGATTAGGCCTCATTAAGAAGAAATTATACCTAATTAAATTCAGTAATCACAAAAATTAGTTCCTCCTTGCTCGTGTGAGATTTCAGCCCCTCCACCTCCCCTATCTCTCTCTCTCTCTCTCTCTCTCTCTCTCTCTCTCTCTCTCTCTCTCTCTCTCTCTCTCTCTCTCCCATCAGAGGTCACCACTGCAGTGGAACCGGAGGAATAAATGCCACTCCTCGTTTCTCCCACAAACTTTCCGTGGCAGTATACCGTACAGAGACGACGTGGCGCTCCTTAGCGGTTGTGGCCAGAGGGAGTGGTAGGTGGGTGGGGTGGAGGCCTTCTCCATCAACACCGTGTGTCTCTGTGGTTAATAAGACGGAGAATTGTGGATTCTGTCCTCCAGCAGGTGACCTCGTCATGGACCATCACTTCTCCTGTTTTTGGAGGGTTTTTTCCCCAGTACTCTCGTGCGTAGCAGTTTGGCCTAAGGCCAAAGCTGCTGTGTTGTTCCACTGTTCAGTCAGGCTGTTGGAGACCGCGTCCCGCAGGTGTGTTTAGCCACCACCACCACCACCACATCTTGGCCTTTGAGACATTACCTACAGCCAGACCGAGCTGGTGGGGGAGGTGGTAGAGACGAAACCCCATTCCTCCCCGCCAAACCCAAAGTTCGTAATGAGATGAATAGGTTTACAAACTGTATTATTTACTCTTATTTTCATCGAAATATTTGAAATTATGCTTTCTTCATTGAAGATACTGCATTGCATTCATATATATATGTATGTGTAGGTATGTATATTTGCGTGGGTGGACGTATGTATATACATGTGTATGGGGGTTGGGGGGGTTGGGCCATTTCTTTCGTCTGTTTCCTTGCGCTACCTCGCAAACGCGGGAGACAGCGACAAAGTATAAAAATATATATATATATATATATATATATATATATATATATATATATATATATATATATATGTATATATATTCCTTCATTAACGTAATCAGGGGTGATTTATCCGTCATCTCCCACCCACTGCCACTCCCACCCCGGTATATCGGAGGGGAGAGGAGGTGGGGTGTGTGGTTGGACCACCAGACGGGGGAGTTATCACACTAATAGTCGTTAAATTAGGTTAATGAGAGGCGCCAGGTAGTAATGAGGGGGTGATTATATAAGTGGCTGCAGAGGTTTGTGGACGTGGGATCCTGTCGATAAGGGAATTAGATGACTCCCACCGAGGTGATATATATATATATATATATATATATATATATATATATATATATATATATATATATATATATATATATATATATATGATGTAGGAGGGAGATAGGAGGCTGGAAAGGCCATAGAGTCGATAGAACTATGGTTAGGACTTATTACCACTGAACCTACCGTGGGCATTATATAGGATTGGACTATATGGATTTGGTGAGGGTGTCTGATGCCTATAATAAGACTTTAGAATGTACACGGAAGACCAGAGACTTTATATAGATGCACCATCGAACTCAGAATTCGGGCTATTGGAACTATAGGATTACTATAGGATAGATATTCGGAATATTTTTTAGGTTTTCTAAGCACAGGCCGTACGTAGACCTGAGTGCGGAGAAGTGTGGAATTCTTATTGATCTCTGTATATTGTGATGACTGTTTTGTGGTGGTCGAACTAGAGCGGTTACCCTCCACCATTGGCGGTTTGGAGAAGAAAACGGATTTTATGATGTTAGAGAAAACGGAATTTTTAATCGTTTTTAGATTTAGAAAACGAGAGTGATTTATTTCCAGCTTAAGAAAATTGGATAGATATATGTCATTAGTTATAGAAGACGGAAATTATAATTATTCACAAGTATAGAGAAAATAATTCAGTTAATATTTCGTTAAGGTAGTGTTTGTAATAAAGTGTTTGTGAACCGATCTTATTTTCCAGTTGAGAAATTCTCTTCATAATTCACTACGAATAAATTTAGGTATATAAATCGTTCATAGATAAATTTAGATATATAAATCGTTCATAGAGTCGATGCACTCCTGTCCCTAAGGTTTATTTGTAGACCTTGTGCCCCTTAATGATTAAGGCCCAAAGTCGAGTATCATTCATGTTTTCACGTGTGTTTATATATGTGTTTGGGTGTTTGTTTCTTTGTGTTGTTTTGGCCTCGTGTTTTATAGGCAGGTTTTGCCTCCCATATTTACATATTGATGTTCGTGTTAGTTTGGAGTGTGTGTGTGTGTGTGTGTGTGTGTGTGTGTGTGTGTGTGTGTGTGTGTGTGTGTAATATCCTGCTTAGAATTACCCATTGCACCGTACGGGGGATGGGTGGGTGGTGTACACTCGTGGGGCCAATTTTTTTTTTAACTTACTGCATGTTGTCATTTTTGTCATTCATCATTCATGTTATTCCATTCATTGGCTGTTCATGATGTTAGAATACCTGGTTTTTTTTTTTCTACATTCTTTCTGAAGTCGTACTTAATTTCTATGTTATGTTCTGGAAGAACTGTTCACTCTCCACGTCATCACACTGGTTTAAAAACTTGAAGAAAGAAAAAAAAAAGAAATGGTTGTGGTCAAGTCACTCCTTACTCTTCTCTCCTCCATGATGGACGTATTTATGGCCTGTAGCCACTCGGTGTAAACCAGCTGTCTTGATTCTGGTGTCATCTTTGGTCGCCCTCCTTTAGACCTTCTCCGTTATCTCGCTGCCCTGCTGAAGGTGCGGTGAACCCAACTTTTGAGAAATGTATTGTAGTTTTGACCTTCTCCACGTAGGAGGTAGAGGTCATTGTCCAGGTCAGAGGTCAATGTCATCTGAGCCTTGCTAATCTAGATTACCTTTGGCGTTAGTAGATTACATTATTATTATTATTATTATTATTATTACATTATCACTGAATTTTGATTGATTTGATTTGATTTTTAAAATTCTCATTCTTATCATCTCATTTTTGGCCCATTTGTAAATTGACTGACACGTGTTCCGTCACCGATTTACACCAGGGTATGTGTTTTACAACCCTCCCCCCTCCCCCTCCTCTTCCCCCTCCCTTACCCCTCTTCGACCCCCACCTTTTATTTACATATTAGACCCCCACATTTTATTTACATATTCGACCCCCACATTTTATTTACATATTCGACCCCCACATTTTATTTACATATTCGACCCCCACCTTTTATTTACATAGTCGACCCCCACATTTTATTTACATAGTCGACCCCCACATTTTATTTACATATTCGACCCCCACATTTTATTTACATAGTCGACCCCTACATTTTATTTACATAGTCGACCCCCACATTTTATTTACATATTCGACCCCCACATTTTATTTACATATTCGACCCCCACATTTTATTCACATATTCGACCCCCACATTTTATTTACATATTCGACCCCCACCTTTTATTTACATATGTTTACCTCTCTTTCAGCCAAAGGTGGGAAGACGAATGGGGCGGTACGGGGCGTGTCCGGCGGAGGGGGCTCTGGGGCGCGGACACCCCCGGCAGAACGGAGTAAGAGCAGCAAGTTCTCGGCGCTGGGACGGCTCTTCAAACCCTGGAAGTGGAAAAGAAAGAAGAAATCCGAGAAGTTTGAGGCCACGTCCAGATGTGAGTCGCCATCTTGTATATCTGAGATATATGTTTATAAGTAGTTATATATATATATATATATATATATATATATATATATATATATATATATATATATATATATATATATATATATATATATATATGCAAAATTTGCACTTAATGGTGTTGGGGTTAGGTTAGGTTAGATGTAGTTGTATGTGGTGAAGTAGGATGGTGGTTCTGGTGGTTGCATTGTTAGCGATTGTGGTAGGAAGGTGGTGACTGAGGAAGGTGGTGACTGGTGACTGATAGATGGTGGAAGCGGTGGTGATACAGGTTGGATGGACTGTAACAAGTGGAATGGACTGTATATAAACAGAAAGGGTGTGTGTGTGGTGGGTGGTGGGTGATGAAGTGTGCCTTGTAGACTGTAACACGTAACTGAGAACTGATCGTAACGGATGACCGTGAGAGGTGACCGTCACATCATAACATGCGTCACAGCCAGTCACTGTTAGACTGATATAAACACACTTAGCAGGGTCGTGTCTTCCCTGATCTGCTTTTATAAGCAAGGAAACCTGAGCAAGACCTTGAGGAATGTTGGTTCGAGGACGACTGCTTTGCTGGAGGTATACCTCAACCTTGGGCTGTAGACAAAGACGGTGTGGGGGGTTAGGGGGGGTAAGGTGGGTGGGACAGGTTTACGGTATACCTAATCTGTGGCAGGTAGACTAGAACTTGTCAGGGGTCGAACAGGAAACTGTAGGGTGTTAGACTCCTTGTACACCATGAATGTCCTATTGTACATCAGGATGTCCCCTTGTACAGCATGATGTCCCTTTTTACATCAGGATGTCCCCTAGTATATCGTGATGTCCTCTTGTACATCAGGGTGTCCCATTGTACAACATGATTTCCCTCTGTACATCGTGATGTTCCCTTGTATAACATGAGTTTCTACATCAGTATCCCCTCTTGTACATCAGGATGTTCCTTGTACAACATGATGTCCCTTTGTACATCAGTATCCCCTCTTGTACATCAGTATCCCCTCTTGTACATCAGTATGTCCCTTTGTGCATCGGTATGCCCTCTTGTACATCAGGATGTCCCTTTGTACATCAGCATGCCCTCTTGTACGACAGTATGTCCCTTTGTACATCAGGTTGGCCTCTGTACATCAAGCTTTCCGCTCGTGGGTTGTGAAATGCACGAGGCATTAGGCAATCACGTCATGGTTATTTTCTCCCCACCTGAGTGGTTACGAGCGTCATGCAGAAGGCGTCTCGAAGCCCAGTACAAATGATGATGGATCAGACACATGCCATGTCTCTGGCGCATACATTGAGGGGGTGTGGATTCATTACCGTGTGATTTGGCCCTTTTATCAAGTGCTAAATAGCAGGTACTAATGTTGATGGATGGTACAGTATTTTTTGTTATTCTGTTGCAGCTTTGGAAAGGAAGATTTCGATGCGGGTCAACAAAGAAGAGTTAGTACAAAAGGGCATTCTTCTGCCCGACTCCCCTACCTCACCTATAGCGGAAGGTAAGTCCCCCCTGTCATTGTGTAAAGAAAATAGGTCTGGCAGTTATCCTGACATCAGAGAAAACGAGATTCTTTCGAGCACGGACTGAGCTTTGCTGGAATCCTTGCATGCCGTGGTGTACTAAGATGTCCATTCTCTTCTTTTAACGAAACTTAGTGTCTCTGTTTCGAATGCTTCGCTGGACTCAGCCTTTATTCATCACTAAGGAAACGTAAAAAAGGTTGTAGTTGTCTCTAAATAATTTTGTTTCCCCTTTTAAGCTCGGAGTTTTCCGTCGCTACATTCTTTCTTTGTCTGTGTAAGTGGCAAAGACTTTTTAGATATATATGTATTCATGAATATCGAATGCAACGTAAAGAAAAGAATATACTAATTTCCCTTCCGTACACATGAAACCTAACTTGGAAGTTTCCGTTTGCGTCATATCTTTATCCAACAGTGTCTTGAAGGACAGCAGCCATCTGGGGCAGGAGTTATGGTCGACTGTGAAAGCCTTAAGATGGTGGTGGGTAATATGCTCGCAGATGGCCATGAATTTAGATTTAGAATCAAATGTGGGATGTAAAGCACATACAATATGGGGTGGCTCTGTGGGTGCCATATTTTTTTAGTTTTTTTTTCTATCCAAAGGAAAAATAAATATGTTTGATGGAGTGTCGAATGAAAATGGTTGGTACTCATGTTGGTGAAGAAATGGTGCTCGGGATATGGTAAGTGGTGTTGGCGCCGCTGGCGAGCAGGAAGGTATCGGGTTACTTGACCAGTTTTTCCAGATAGTCAACAAAAGACGCACGCGTTGCGTCGGTCACGTGTCCTGCCTGTGTACGATAACTGTCAAGCTGGGGGGGGGGGATAAGCTTTTTTTCCCCCCATCCGTACTTCTCCAAAGAGGAGGAGAGCACGGAAATATATATGTGTTACTGAGGTGGTTATTAATAGTGTAATGTATATTTTAAAACTGGTGTTTATACTTTAAATGCCGAATGTTGTGTTTAAAGTTTTCACAGTGTGAGGGAAAAGAGGAGTTACCTTTGGCACTTGTGTGTGTGTGTGTGTGAAGGGGGGACGAGTGATGGGAAATGTTTTAAGCGTAGCACACTGCAGATGCGCTTGGCCGACCATGTTGTGTAGGGGGGAAACACCTACTGTTTCTCCTCCTATGGATGAGTTCTATGCCGGGGAAACTTGCTTAAGAAACTCGTCTTTTTATTATCTTATTCCGTTTGGAAGCCATTTTCATTTCTGCTCTGACGTAGCAGAGTGTATATATGATTGATTCCTCTCCTATATAATTCCTGGTACATATAATTCCTCTTCATAGAATTACGATTGTCTGTGTTGTATTTTTTTTTTAATACGTGATTATCGCAGACGCCTGGACCATACTGGTCCTCATCCGTTCGTCAATTTTCTTTTTTAATGTAATTTTTCACATTTCACATTCAGCCGATCCAGGAAGTCTGTCTCCTCCTCACCCTTGGCCGTTGTAACACTTCCTCCCGAGAACCCGCTCACCTCCCTGACGGTTCTGTGTACCGTCCATACGCTGCCCGTCCTGCTGTCCCACGACCTTCCCCCGTCCCAGGACACCTTGCCCCCCCCCCCTTTCTTGTACTACTAGCACCTCTCGCCCTCGCTAGGGTCCTAGTACTTCAGCCCCCCTCACCCCCCCCTAGAACCTGTCGTTGGCGCCATTGATTTCAGGTGATGAACGCCCGCCGCCTCCAGTCTGGCGTAACGGCCGCCATTGTCGGCCGGCTCCTGTTCCCCCGCCGCCGCCCCTCCTCCTCCTCCTCCTCCTCCTCCTCCTCCTCCTCCTCCTCCTCCTCCTCCTCTCAGGGAAACAGACCCAGATCTCCCATCCTCTTCCCCCCCCCCCGCAACAGCCACAGCTGGCTCCGCCCCCCCCCCCCCATCCCCTAGCTCCACCCTATCACCTGGCCCCGCCTCTTTAACCCGGCTCGCCCATCACCTGGCTCCACCCCATCTTCCCCCCTCCCCCCCCCCCATGACATACGTACCTCAGCCCCCATCATTTGCCTCCTCCCGTTTTCCAAGCCTTTACCCCCCCCCACTGCCTTTGTCACATCACCCCTTTCCCTTCCCTCCCCTCAGCCCCATTATCTTGCTCCGCCCCGTGCCTCCCCCTCTCCCATCGCTTGCTGCTACCCCCTTCACCTGACTCCTCCCCTTCACATGACCCTCCCCATCACCTACTTCCTCCCTGAGCCCTTTTAGTAAATTACCCCTCCCCCCTCAGTCACCTGGCTCCACCCTCCTGCCCTGCCCCCCCCCCCATCATCACCCCTCCCCACCACAGGGCTGCCCCGCCCCTTACCATCACCCTCCCCATCACCGGTTGACCAACACGCCCCCCATCATCTCGCCCCATCCCTCCCACTATCTATTACCTCCCCTCTTACCATAGTCTCTCCCCCCCCCTCACTACCCTCCACCATTAGTACTGTCCCTCCAACAACGAGTAACCACCCCCACCACCACCACCTCTTCTCCACCACTTACACTGCCTCTCTCACACACTATCCACACTCCCCTGGGTAACCACCCCAACCCCCCTAGGGTGATTTCTCCAATTTTCTCAGTTTTCCCAAATCCTTCTCTGCAAACCCCCGTATTTTGCTGTGTCGTTTCCGGAATAAGAGAATAAATAAGGAAATCCCCAGCTGGTTAATCCGGTGGCTTTACATTTCTTCCGAAAGAATAAACATTTTTAAAAGTTTTCCGATGCATACGAAATAAGTCTCTCTCTCTCTCTCTCTCTCTCTCTCTCTCTCTCTCTCTCTCTCTCTCTCTCTCTCTCTGCGTTACGATGCGTCTGCTTGAGCCAGCAGTCCTGTGTGGCGCGCCCCGCCCCCCCCTCCCCCATGGGGTGCGTTGGAGTGCGTGTCTTGGGGGGGGGGCAGCAGTAGTCCCCCTCCCCCACCCCCAAGGGTGCGGTTAGAGTGCGTGATCGCTCGTGTCCAGGATGGTTTATACTAAAGGCCCAGGGGCCTCACGGCCGCCGGTGACTGAGAGTCTTGGGACGTCCCGGGACAAGGTCCAGACCCTGTCCCACACCGGACCCACTCTCCTGGGTCTTGTCCTCCCGTGGACCGAATCCCAGTCCCTGTCCCACCACGGAGCAAATCCCGGGCCCTGTCCCACCACAGATCAAGTCCCAGCACCTGTCCCACCACAGATCAAGTCCCGGGCCATGTCCCACCACAGATCAAGTCACGGGCCATGTCCCACCACAGATCAAGTCACGGGCCATGTCCCACCACAGATCAAGTCACGGGCCATGTCCCACCACAGATCAAGTCCTGGGCCATGTCCCACAGTAGACCAAGTCCCATGTCCCATGGAAATGGTGGTTGGCACTGGCGTTCATTATCCTACAGGGATATGTCTTGCCCTGATGTCCCATTGTCCTCCTACCCTAGGGGCTCCTCTCTACCCTCGTGGCTCGGCCAGCCAGAGCACTCGGTGACGCCTCTGATCACTCAGGTTGTTCGAGGCGGCCGCGACGCGCAGTAGATGTGACGTTGTTCATCTGTCACCACCCAACCTTACCCCTGTGTTGATATTAACACCTTTACTGCATGAATAGAAAGTATGAGAAAGACCATTTCACCAATTTTTATTCCTTTTTTTTTCACAGAAATCCGTCTGGCGGATTTGCCAGTCCCGTAAATCCGTAAAAACGAACCCCAGCAGACAAATCCGCCCCGTAAATCCGTAAATATGAACCCCAGCGAACCTTTTTTGGAAATTATCCCGTCGATGACGTCAGACAGAGGTGCTCCGTGTGTGTGTGTGTGTCATCTGTGTAGCTATATTACAGATGGACAACATTAGCATTGCAGATGCGCCAGTGTTGGGTACGCTGCCGCTGGGGCGAAGAGAGAGAGAGAGAAAAAAAAGAGACAGAAATTATGAATCATTTATTATTGTTTTTTATTTTTTTTTTTATTTATTGATGCTCTTCCATGATGGAGTAGAATAGTCAGCGGTTGTGATCTGCAGTGACCGCTAGCCAGAATAAATCTCCCAATTGCTCGAATTTTTGGGAAAAAATTGTTTATTTATTTATTTATTTATTTATTTTGATAATCATGATTATCCAAGATTGATTTGTCGTCAGGTAGACATGTTGATCACCGACGTTAATCCTTCCCTGGCTTGTGGACATGTTAATCCCCCCCCTGGGAGGTTAATCCTACCTTTGGTCTATTGGACATGTTCATCACCTAGGTTGATCCGCCAAACCCGACATGTTAAATTGGCGAAGTTAATCCGGCCCTTGGCCTGTGGACATGGATATTCCCCCCCTGGTTAATCCTCCCTTCTCCCCTCCGTTACTCCCCCAGGATTAATCCTCCCCAGCCTTTCCATATGGTAATCCCTCCCCATCAAGTTAATCCTCCCTTTCTCCTTTGAAGATGTTAATCTCCGTTGTAAAAATCTCTGTGATTCTCTCTCTCTCTCTCTCTCTCTCTCTCTCTCTCTCTCTCTCTCTCTCTCTCTCTCTCTCTCTCTCTCCCATCGTGCACGCGCCTCACCACCACGAGTTACGCGAAGCGTACATAACGCGTCCCAGGCTTTTGTGTGTATAGCACGCGCCGGGTGTCTCGCTTGGGATGTACGAAGTCCCTGACGTCACTTCTCCTCTATGTATGTAGTCACACACACACACACACACACACACACACACACACACGCGACGACGCGACGTCACATATGATCGTATGTGGATTCCAACCCCGTAATCTCACGGTTCCGATCTTGGGTATGCAGTGTTGGACACTGCGATTTGTCTCAAGTGTTTTCTAATTGTACTTTCTGCTGACGATATATTTTTTAAGGGTTTGTAATTTATATATATATATTTTTTTTCCTTCTAAGGGTATAGTTTAGATTTGGTTTGAATCAGGTCACGTGTTCGGTTTGGTTTGGTTAGAGTTAGGTTGTGTGCTTTCTCAGATAGGTTTAGTTGTTGTTTGAGTTGGTTTAGGTTAGTTTAAGTTTTTGGTTTGGTTCAGTGAGGTTAAATCAAGTTTGGTGTGGTCGAAATTTGGCTGCGTTAGTTTTTGATGGTTTTGGTTTGGTTTAGTTTAAGTTGGTTAGGTGTAGCTCGGTGTGGTTTAATTTGGTTAGGTGTAGCTCGGTGTGGTTTAAGTTGGTTAGTTGTAGCTCGGTGTGGTTAGGCCAGATGAGGTCTGTTGTCAACACCATTTCCAGCATCATTACCACCAGCTGTGAGGACCCGGTCATCTGGCCGTGCCCCCCCTCACACCGTGAGTGAGTCAATTTTGCCGCTAATTACGTGATGACTTAAAAAAAAATTCCTGATTAATTTCGTAGTTAATAAGAAAGTCTTAATTTTTTTTTCTGTTTGTGTCAAGAAGAAAAATATGTATTACATTCAACCGTCATCATTCCGTGTTTGTGTTGCTTGCGTCCGTCGGTCTGTTTATGCGTCCGTCCGTCCGTCTATGCGTTCGTCCATCCGTCCGTCCATGCGTTCGTCCATCCGTCCGTCCATGCTTTCGTCCATCCGTCCGTTCATTCGTTCGTCCATCCGTCCGTCCATACGTTCGTCCATACGTCCGTCCATGCGTTCTTCCATACGTCCGTCCATGCGTTCGTCCGTCTGTCCTTCCATTCGTTCGTCCATCCGTCCGTCGAGAGCCACATTACAACCGGGAACATAAACACGTTCGTAACTTGAAAACTGTGAGTCCGATCCTGATGAGACTTGACCCAGTTCTTCCCCAGCATCTGACCCATTTGACAGCCGTATGGCCCATTCCTCCAGTCTGGAACATGGTTGAGTTATGAACCGTTAAGGTTGGAACCTAGTCTGCCCCTTGGTCTCTGGCTACGGAATTCAGTGATGGTATGTCATGTTTTCCAGTCAGTTTTCCCGCATATTTTTATCTCACTGCCAGACACTGTTCTGCACTGCAGGCGACGCGCTCCGTGGAATTACGGTGCACTGCAAGCGACACACTTGGTCCGTACTACGGAACTGCGCTAGCGCTGCGAGTGACACCAGCGTCTGCCCACGAAGCGTAACCCCATGTGTCGGAGGTCGCACTCAAAGTGTAGCCCTTGTATCGGAATCTGCGCTCGAGCGGGAGCCTCAGATGAGCCCGCATGTGGGAGATGGGATGCGGAAAATTCGGTTCCGATAACGTCGTCAATAATGAAGGCACCTTCCGCTGTCATTTGGCATTAGAATGGCTTCCGCCGGTGTCGGAGATCCGTCTTCAAACCCTCTCCATAGCTCGCCCCTGGGATTAGAGGAGGTCGGCGTTGTTGTGTCTTTGATCAATCATGCTGTTTGAGGCCGTGGGCCCCGGAGGCCTACTGCCACCGCCTCCTCCCTCTTCCCTTCCTTCCTTCCTTCCTTCCTTCCCCCTCCAGCAACCCGTGGCTTTTCATGGCGGTGTGCGCGTGTCGCCCACGCCTGTATGACGTCCGTAAGTGGGAACTAAACACCTGATTTGCATGCCGTCTCCCCAGGTGTCATTACCTGTGACCTTAGCATGGATGCTGTGTGTGTGTGTGTGTGTGTGTGTGTGTGTGTGTGTGTGTGTGTCTTGCCTCCCCACCCCCTCCCCCCTCCTGACTGACTGTACCACTGACCCATCCGCTTTAAGTCAACTCAGTCCTGAACGGTTGTCGGGTTGGAGTCGATGATGAATCTGGTGGTGACCTCTTGTATAAGCCGGAGGAGCAGCCTCCTCCACCTCCACCGCTCCTGTGAACATTACGACGCATGGGACGAGATAACGTGATAGCTGGAGTCATCAGTATCAGTATATATATATATATATATATATATATATATATATATATATATATATATATATATATATATATATATATATGTGTATGTGTGTGTGTGTGTGTGTGTATGGTAGTGAGTGTTGGGGAATATGTGACCGGGGCCCAAGTGGAAGAGGTGAAATTCAATTGGCACGGCGGCATACAGTCCAATCTCATGCAGCTGGTGCATGTACACAGGACCTCCCAATAGATTACTCCCTTCTTCCGTTCATGAATATTTCGTATTTCTCTTTTTTTTCGTCCCGAATCGTCACTGTTGTTAACGTGTTTGCTCCATCCTGAAGAAAATGGTATACGTGATCTTGGCGAACCACTTGAGGCCGTCGTAGACTTTGGGCGAACTGCCTCTCAGGCACTGTATCTACATCTTCACTGTATTTCCTACAGTCTGGTCTTAGATGTATTCCCTACACCCTGTGTGTGTGTGTGTGTGTGTGTGTATGTGTGTTGTGTACACGCGAAACTGGGTCATAGGGGATCGTAGGGCTACAGCCAGGCTGTAATTCGAGTAATAGGAAGGGTATTACAGCTACGGGTCTGGGGTTACAGCGTTGGGTAACGTCATTCGACCATTAAGGCAAGGTTGTAGGGCCATGTTACATCACCCAGAGTACAGGGGCCAGGCTACAAGACTTCAGACCATACAGCGCCGGGGTTACAGGATACGACTGTGCGTGAGAGTACAGTACGCAGCAGCAGTAGAACACTACGAACCGCTGTACTGGCAGGTGGGGGGTGAGGAGGAGGGGGGGCGTGTGGCCGTTTCAGGGCTACAGACTACAGGACGCAGCCGTAGGCAACAGTGTTGTAAGAAGAGCAGCAAGGCTAGAGAGAGAGAGAGAGAGAGAGAGAGAGAGAGAGAGAGAGAGAGAGAGAGAGAGAGAGAGAGAGACGCGACGTGCTGGTCCGTAACAGAAGGATGCCAATGGCGGCCGCATCTGGCCTTCCACACAGTCGGTATAGTAGACTTGGAGGTGGGTGGGAGGGCGGGCGGCCGGGGCATTTTCTCCTGTCCAATCCTTCCCTTTTCCCCTCTGTCTCCTCCGCAGCCGCTGTGTATCCTGCGGCATCCTGTGCACGCGCGCGCGCGTGTTTGTGCGTGTGTGTGTGTGTGTGTGTGTGTGTGTAGGATGAGGGGGAAGGGGAGGGGAAGTTGGTGCTCCCTGACCATTGGCGTGCATGGGAGGGTCAGGCACGGGTGGAGGTGTGTGGGATGTGACACGGGTGCATGATGTGCTTGGTGAGGGCTGGCCGCCGGGAGCTTGGCGGAGGAGGAGGAGGAGGGGGCGCCCCTCCTCCTCCCCCCCAAAGCTCCCGGCGCATGACAGCGAGAGACGAGCGTCGAGGGGTAGCCAGGTGCCGCCGCCGCCACCGCCACCGCTGCTGCTGCTGCTGCCGCCGCCGCCGCCGCCGCCACCGGTGTAGTCAGTCAGTCTCGCCACCTCCTGCAGGCCGCCCGCCCGCCCCGCCTCCGTCAGATAGCGCGTGTCGTTTCCAGAGGCCCCTCGTCCCTGGGTGTTCAGCCCTGCCCACACCCCCAACCGTCCCCCCTTCCCCCCATCTCGATCCGACCTCCGCGCTGTTCTCAGTGTTTCTGTGTACCGTGTACCGCGCCGTACCGGTGGTCCGTGCCGACCGCCTCGCTTGTACCACACTGTACCGTTGGTCTGTAGTGACTTCTCTAGCTTGTACCTCACTGTACCGTTGGTCTGTAGTGACTTCCCTAGCTTGTACCTCACTGTACCGTTGGTCTGTAGTGACTTCCCTAGCTTGTACCTCACTGTACCGTCGTTCTGTAGTGACTTCCCTAGCTTGTACCTCACTGTACCGTCGTTCTGTAGTGACTTCCCTAGCTTGTACCTCACTGTACCGTCGTTCTGTAGTGACTTCCTTAGCTTGTACCTCACTGAACCGTCGTTCTGTAGTGACTTCCCTAGCTTGTACCTCACTGTACCGTCGTTCTGTAGTGACTTCCCTAGCTTGTACCACACTGTACCGTCGTTCTGTAGTGACTTCCCTAGCTTGTACCTCACTGTACCGTCGTTCTGTAGTGACTTCCCTAGCTTGTACCTCACTGTACCGTCGTTCTGTAGTGACTTCCCTAGCTTGTACCTCACTGTACCGTCGTTCTGTAGTGACTTCCCTAGCTTGTACCTCACTGTACCGTTGGTCTGTAGTGACTTCTCTAGCTTGTACCTCACTGTACCGTCGTTCTGTAGTGACTTCCCTAGCTTGTACCACACTGTACCGTTGGTCTGTAGTGACTTCCCTAGCTTGTACCTCACTGTACCGTTGGTCTGTAGTGACGCCTCTAGCTGCTTCTGGACTGTAATGCTCTGTATTGACCGTAGCTTGTATCATACTGTACCCATGGTCTGTAGTGACCCCTTCACTGTTATACTGTTGTGACTGCCTGGCTTGCACCATACTGTACCGTTCTGTAGTGACTCCCTTGCTTATACCATATTGTACCGTGTCTCTCCAGTTACTGTTCCTGTACCATACTGTACCCTGCGTCTTTAGTGAGACCTATTCCTGTACCATCCTGAAGATGGTTTGTAGTAACCCCACCTTGTACCGTACTGTACCGTGACTCCCCTGGGGACCTTACGCCATACTGTACCGTGACCCCCGTCACCCTGTACCATACTGTACCTTTCGTCTGTAGTGACCTCCCACCGCCATCCTCGCCTTTACCACACTGTAATTACTCTCGTGCCTGTAATAGCGGCCTGTAGTTCTGTAACCCGCTGTACCGCCCTGTAATTACAGTCCGTGTGTCATAGTCGTGCATGTACCGGCCTGTAGCCACTGTGTATACGTACATGTCGTTTTGCCAAAGTGTTCCACCCCTTAAACACGACGGTACCACCCTTGAAAACGACGGTACGACCCTTGAATACGACGGTACGACCCTTGAGCACGACGGTACGACCCTTGGATACGACGGCCTGGGTTTTTTTTTCTAACTTGCTCCTTTAAGGTTAGGTCAGAGTCCATGCCACCATGCCCAAGGGTCGTACCACTGTGAACGAGGGTCAATATCTTGTATGCATCTACCTTCCCTGTCTTTGTAATGTTAATGAATGACGATTGGGATATATATATATATATATATATATATATATATATATATATATATATATATATATATATATATATATATATATATATATATATATATATATATATTTGCCATTGTCTATCTCGATGTTCCGTGTGTAAGTAAATGTATAAGTCACCCCAGCCTTCCGCAGTGCAGAGGTGGATCTGTAAATCACAGTTTGATTTACGTGTAAATGATGGCTGGGATTTACCGCGCCACAGAATGCTTTCCAAGTGACCGGAATATTGATGATGGAATTTGAAGTATAATATATATATATATATATATATATATATATATATATATATATATATATATATATATATATATATATATATATATATATATATATCCTTATTTGTGGTGGAATGCACCGTGTTGCACGTACCCATGTCAATATATAATTCACCATTTTTGCAATTTGTAGAGTTGATGTAAGGATTGTATATATATATATATATATATATATATATATATATATATATATATATATATATATATATATATATATATGTATATATATATATATATATATATATATATATATATATATATATATATATATATATATATATATATATATATATGGTAAACTCAGCACCGATATATCGGGCAAGATGTATGGAAAATTTGTGTATACTGATCTAATTTTCATACCTAATGATGTATTTTAACTATAAAGGTATTTGATTTTTCAGTGGTAGATTTAACTTATTTTTATCCTCTCGTGGTTAGGTTTAACACTTTGTAATGTTGTCTCCTAAGGTAAATTTAACTCAGGGTATTTCTTTTTAACATTTCTTTTTCAACCAAGGTATATTTTTAATGTGTTATTATTATCTGTGACGTTAAATTTAACATTTTTATCCCTAAGGTAGGTATCCTGGTTTGATGTATTCTATCCCCATATTTAACCTCCCAGGCATTTCAACCCTCGTGTACCCTTAAGATGTGGACACTATGTAAATTAACATGTTAAATATGCTCCTGTTTATATTTTCAACCTTGATTTGCATGTGATGTTTATTTTTCTGTATCTTGGGGAGTGTGTAATATCACGACCAGCAAGACGTAAGAACAAGAGGCCTGACTTAGCCTTAAGTAGGAGCCTAAAGTAGCATCTCTTAAGTAGCAGCTGACTTAGCCTTAAGTAGGAGCCTGAAGTAGCATTTCTTAAGTAGCAGCTGTTACGGAACGGAGCATCGTGGTAGCCTTAAGTAACCTGCTCGCTCCAAGTAGCCTAGTACAGAACTGCTGTAGTCTGATGTTGATGTAGCCTTCAAGGCCTTTAAGTGGAGGTGGGATGGTAGCCTAAAGTAGCATTAAGTAGTTGCTTGAAGTCCCCCCCCCCCCCCCAGTGGCCTTTTGTATGGCTAGGAATGGCTTGTAGTGTGTAAGTAGTCAGTTGTCGGGACCAGAATCCAGGCTACAGTAACCTCAGATAATGGCGTCAAGTGCGTTAAGTAGCACCCAGCCGTAGTCTTAAGTAGTGGTACTTAACAGCCCCTGAGGAACGGGTTGAAGTACCCTTAAGTAGTAGCCTCAAGTGTCGCCTCCCACTGGCCTTAAGTAATGGCCGGGACTACCCATAAGTAGTAGCCACAAGTATTGGACTCGCTGTAGCCTTAAGTAGCGGTCCTGAGTAGCCTTAAGTATGGGAGTGTAGTCGTTCTAAGTATCAGTCTCCAGTAGCCCCTTAAGTAGCCCTTAAGTTGCCCCTTAAGTAGCAGTCACGCTGCTTCCCCCGTGGGAGACGCTTCACATCAAAGTCATTTACATATCGACAGAAGAGAGAGGGAGTGGAAAAGTTGTAAATAAAAGTGTTTAAGCGTGTTTACAGTCAGGGCGGTAAATTAGGTTAGGTGTAAATTGCGTTGCGTCGGGGAAAATCGAGGTTGAAATGACTGTGTAAACAGCCATATGCAACTTTGTAAAATACGACGGGTGGTTATGGCGGTGTAAAACATGTGTGGTTATGACAGGGCGCGAAACTATGTAAATATGATTTTTTTTCAGGAATTACTGGACTACAGATTGCCGAGGTTTTTTGTAAAAAAAAAAAAAACGAAAAAACAGATGGCGTACTGTTAAGGGAATTTTTTTTTTTTTTTTTTTTACTTCGGCCTGTAAATGAGGCGAAGTATTTGGTAAATCTCTGTAAACCAGACGAGTTCAAACCCGTTAATGGAACAATGTGTAAATAGAGGTGACTTAGTATAGTTTTTTTTACATGGTATTGTAAATGAGAAACATACTTGATCAAACCTTGTAAATCAGGTGAAGTAGAACGTGTAAATAATGTGAAACATGTAAGTGTTGTCTTCAAGACATAACTATTTTACATTCGTAAACAAGTACGCTCACGATTCGCATCCTGTAAATAAAGTTTCGTACCATCTTTTCGTGTTTGTAAATCTGACGATTTACTGAATGATCTTGTAAATGAATCGACATGAGTGTGTCAGCTAGACGGAAGCTGACGTCTTGTTATCAGCTGTAGCAGTCATGGCTCCCGGGCCCTGCTGACGTCCTGTCTCTCACCTGCTGACTTCCTGCTCCCACCTGCTGACGTCCTGCCTCCCACCTGCTGACGTCCTTCCTCCCACCTGCTGACGTCCTGCCTTCCACTTGCTGACGTCCTTTCTTCCACCTGCTGACGTTCTGCTCCCACCTGCTGACGTCCTGCCTCCCACCTTCTGACGTCCTGACTCCCACCTGCTGACGTCCTGACTCCCACCTGCTGACGTCCTGCCTCCACCTGCTGACGTCCTGCCTCCCACCTGCTGACGTCCTGACTCCCACCTGCTGACGTCCTGACTCCCACCTGCTGACGTCCTGACTCCCACCTGCTGACGTCTTGCCTCCCACCTGCTGACGTCCTTCTCCCACCTGCTGACGTCCTGCTCCACGCAGCGCCCCTCGCCAGGTGTGAATCATTGCCAAGTGTCGTCGTCGTTGTCAACACTGGAGGAGTAATGTGCTCCCCCCCCCCCCATTTTTTCCCCTCACCCCCCCTTCTGCTGTGTCTACTCTCACCAGCCTCCTCCTCCCCCCTCCTCCCCCCCCTCACCCCTTGCTGTGTGTCTCCTCTCACTTAACTCCCCCTCCTCCCTCACCCCTTGCTGTGTGTCTCCTCTCACTTAACTCCTCCTCCTCCCTCTCTCTCTCTCCCTCCTCCCACCACCACCTGCTGTGTCCTCTCACTGGTACACTAACAACACGTCATTCACAACAACCCCCTACCCTCACCCCCTCTCTCTCCCTCTCTCTCTCCCCCACACAGTTGCTCACACACTCTCACACAACCCCTCTCCCGGGCATTCCTCTCCCACCAACCCAGAACTTCACATCTTTTTTTTTTACAGCCGTGCCAACAGCACCAGTGCTTGTTACCAGCTGAATTGCCAACACAGGAACCTGGTGTTACTGCTTCTGGAACGTCTTTGTGTGTGTGTGTGTGTGTGTGTGGCGTTTATCTTGTGTTCACTGATGTACACGATAGATTTATTTTGATAGATATTTGATAGTATACCTCCAGGTGTGGTAGTGCGGTCTTGTCTCATTGTTCGTGAGTGAGTGTTTTGATATTGAACGAAAACATGAAGTTGTTCTCGTTAGAAAAACATGTCTTTGTTATTCATGTATTGATGTGTGAGTAGCTTAAAGAAATATATCTCGTTATACATGTATTGATGTATGAATAACTTAAAGAAATATATCTCGTTATACATGTATTGATTTATGAATAACTTAAAGAAATATATCTCGTTATTCATGTATTGATGTATGAGTAACTTAAACATATCTCGTTATTCATGTATTGATTTATGAATGACTTAAAGAAACATATATATATATATATATATATATATATATATATATATATATATATATATATATATATATATATATATATATATATATATTTTCTTCTCGTACGGTAAAATATACTTTTGCCACCACGGGAGTGGGTCACCATCTTCCACAGTAAGATTTTTTGCCAAGTCTTCTCAGTGAAGGATCGAGAGTTGAATATATAGATTAGCGAGAATGTGAGGTAGGAATGGTGAGGTCTTTTCGAGGAGGAGGGATGTATTGCGCCACTTAACCTCATTTATTTTTTCTTTTTTTTTTTTAACAAAAGGATCGTGAGTGAGGGGAATCTCTCTCTCTCTCTCTCTCTCTCTCTCTCTCTCTCTCTCTCTCTCTCTCTCTCTCTCTCTCTCTCTCTCTCTCTCTGGAGAGGGTTCCCTCTCCCGTCGTCCCTCTGCCGACTAAACAAATCCCTCCAAAATGTTGTTAGAAACACGCCCCTCCAGGCGCCCTCCAAAATGTTGTTAGAAACACACACCCCAGGCGCCCCTCCAAAATGTTTGTTAGAAACACGCCCCACTGGCGGGGCTTAGGAGGGGAACTAGAAGTCCTTCTCCAGGGTAATGCCAGATTTTCACCCACGTCCGTCTGTATACAGAGCCAGTGTTCCTGCCTCCCAACAAATGGTGGTGAGGAGGGAGCTTGAGGAGAGGGAAGTGGGGGGTTTTAAGTACCTATATCTTAAGACCAGAGCCTGAGGCTTGGCTCTCGTATAGCGTACGCGGATAACCTCCCAGAGGCGTGTGTATGTACGTACGTTCTTGTTGGTCATTCGCAGTAGGGAAATGGACGGTAATGGCTTCTGCTGGAGGATAATGTGTGGCTTGTGGGATCCCTGTGGTGTGGTGGTGGGATGTAGTGGGGAAAAAAAGATGTTCTGGAGTGTGTGTGTGTGTGTGTGTGTGTGTGTGTGGTGTGTGTGTGTGTGAGTGTGTGTGTGTGTGTGTTTTGTTATATGGCTCACTAGGTACTGCGTCTTGGACATTGTTTGTGGGGGGGGGGGGGTCGGGTTTGTGTGTGGTGGTCGGGTTTGTTTGTGGGGATCGGGTTTGTTTATGGGGGTCGGGTTTGTTTGTGGGGGTCGGGTTTGTTTGTGGGGGTCGGGTTTGATTGTGGGGGTCGGGTTTGATTGTGGGGGTCGGGTTTGTTTGTGGGGGTCGGGTTTGCACAGGTCGTCATGGCTGTGGCAAAGTATGCAGTAAACAACCGGGGGGCTGTTTGCTGTACAGTGGGTTTGTTTGTGCAGATTTGATTGTTTGTACGCTATAGCGACTCATGGGACATGTCCTTCTTTTGGGGTCGTGTCCCGAGACCCGTTTTCGCGACAGCCAGAGGTTGAGACTACTGCAGACACCCCAGACAGACAGTAGAGTCATAGAAAACGTGGAACATAGACATATAGTAGGGGGAGAGAGGGGAGTTGGGGGGTGGAAGAAGAGGAAAATGGGTGGTCGGAGGAGGTGGGTTGGGTGAGGGGGAGGAGGAGGAGGAGGAGGTTAAGGACCATGTCGGGTCGTCTGGCAGGGAGACGTAGGTCTATTTCCCCCCCCCCCCCCCAGGGAAAGTCAGGGAGGAGGAAGGGATAAGGGGGAAAAGTCAGGGAGGAGGAGGGAGGGATAAGGGGGAAAAGTCAGGGAGGAGGAGGGAGGGATAAGGGGGAAAAGTCAGGGAGGAGGAGGGAGGGATAAGGGGGAAAAGTCAGGGAGGAGGAGGGAGGGATAAGGGGGAAAAGTCAGGGAGGAGGAGGGAGGGGGAATCACCTACAGCTGCCATGACTGTGTTGCTGAGGGGGGAAGAGGAAGGGCGCGAGGGGAGGGGAGGAGGTTGCTAACCCCCCTCCCCCTTTTGTCCGTCACCCCCCACCCCACCACCCCCTCCCCTATTAACCCCAGCCTTCCCCAGTGATCCCCCCACGCCCCCCCCCCCCGCCCCTCCTCACAGTGCCTACGGGAAGTCAAATCATTTTATTTCCCTTCTGTGTAAGAAGACGTCGACTCAGTTACCCCGTTTTCCCCATCATATTTCCCTAACCATTTCAGAGCGGTGGGCCTATATGCCAAGGTGTCAGTAATTTGGGGGAAATGATTGAGAATCGAGAGTGGAAATGATCAATTTTTTTTTTTTTCTTATTTTTTTTTACGTGTTTGAGACGTGACCGAGACGTGACCTCGTCACCACCACCGCCTCCTCCCATTTGACTGACAGGCGTAGGTAATGGGGGTTGAGGGCGGGTGTCATACCACGACGAGGCATGTCAGACCCTTGTCATGGCTGGCGGGGGGGTAAGGGGGTGTTCTTCACACCCCCTTACCACCTCCCTCTCGCCACCATGGCCTGGCTTTCCAACCCGCCAACCCTCCCTCCTTCCCTCCCCCTTGAGACTGAGGCCAGAGGTGAGCACACGCGTCCTTATTCCTTGGCTTCACAGGGAAGTGAGTCCTGCGCTGGACATGTATTCCCTGCGCCTGAGCACGCGAATCCTTACAGATGCCAGACTCGTTTTCTATATGCAAGGAATCGCGGGAGTATGTAAATGCGACGTCTTCCCGTTTTCTGTTTCTCCAAACGCCTATGAGAGACCCATCTCATGTATTATATATATATATATATATATATATATATATATATATATATATATATATATATATATATATATATATATATTATATTAAATAGATAGATAGTCATGTGGCTGGGAATGGAACATTAGTAATATAAATATAGATATACTGGACTTTGTGTGACGCTCTCTTATATGGATCGTATTTGCAGATCTTCAGGGAATATACGGTAATGTGTCCATTCCTTGTACCGTCGATAGTGTGTGTGTGTGTGTGTGTGTGTGTGTGTTTGTTCGCCCACCCCGAAGGACGCCCTCTTCTGGGAACCATCCCCTCCTCCACCCACTCCCTCCTGCCCGCATAGTCGTGGTAGCGCACTCCTCCACGAAGCTCTGAATATATAAGACGCCCAAGTGACAAATCCAGCATGCAAAACAGGCGTGTTTGTTCCGAGGAGATCACACGGGCGGGTGGCTGGGCAACTGGTGGAGAGAACACGGCAATGTTAATGTCTACAGATGGGCCAGAGCAAAGAAATTTGGAATCTAGAGTCATGCAAGTATATATATATATATATATATATATATATATATATATATATATATATATATATATATATATATATATATATATATATATATATCCTAGCCTAAGCCAGGTATCCAGTTTACCGACCAGCTTCTAGAGAGGGATGAACAGCTGGGTGAACTGCGGACCGACGGCCGAGATAAGGATCGAGTCTCATGCGCTCTCGACCCCCGGGCGGGCGGGCGGGCGGCCCGCGAATGCGTCAAGGCCAGTGACGCTGAGCCGCTACGCGACGGGGGAGAGTTCCCATGGTTGCTAAAATACGAGATCTCCACATCGTCGTATGATCTGCGTCACGCGTGCGCGCTCCGTAGCGCAGAGCGCGCCCCGTGTGGCCTGTGTCTTTCTGTTCTACGGAAAGATGGACGAGTTGGCCTCAAAAATTGCGTCATCTGTGTGCCAGAACGGCGCAGGGTGGGTTGAGTATGGATTCCCAGAACAGCGTCAGCATGAGAGGGAGGGAGAGGGCGAAGGGGTTGGGTTGGGCGGGGGGCGGCGGGTTGGTTGAGGGGGAGGCGACGCGGGGCCCCGTTGCAACAAGCTTCAGGGAAACATTACGACGAATTCTTGGAAACCCGTAACGCGGCGGGTGTGACGCGGTCCAGTGGAGGTGCCTAGCCCCCCCTCACCGCCGCCGCCCCTAGTGTGGGGGTATTACTGTACCTTCAGGTGTCACACGCCCCTCGACACACAACCATACAAGGACTCGTAAAAAAAAATTGAACGGCGTTGGTTTGTATTGACAGCGAGGTGGTTACGGAGGAGGGGAGGAGGGTGGGGGGGCGTAGTGTTGAGACAGCTCGGAGGTCACTACTGTGGGTAGGGAGTTTTAAAGGGTCTTAGCTAGTAGTGAAGAGGGTGGGTGGGAAAGTGGAAGAGAGGGTTGGAGGTACCTCCATGTAGGTCCACCTCCACCCGTAAAGATCGGGTGGTGGAGGTCCACCTCCAGCCTCAAACTCCGCCGAAAGCTCGCGGAGGCAGAGAAGGAACTGGGATAAACCCTGGTATAAACCATCTGTAAAAACTGTTCTTTTAAACCGTGGTGGTGGTGGTGAGCGCCAGAGAGGAGGACAAGTCCTCATACAGATGTATACATGTATGGAGGGAAGGCTTCCTTGTGACGTACATGTATACGTATGTGTATATAAGGATTGTAGAGTATGCATGAATATATATGCTTGAATGTTGGCTCTTTTATATAAGGATGGGTCTCTCTCTCTCTCTCTCTCTCTCTCTCTCTCTCTCTCTCTCTCTCTCTCTCTCTCTCTCTCTCTCTCTCTCTCTCTCTCTCTCCACGCATCACCTGACCTAAGTACAGGAGACTTAACCCCTTTCCAACGCATATACACCCGTCCTACATAACAGACAAACTTTTCCCAATAGTTTTTGCGTAAAAAAAAGTACCCTATGAATGCATAGTTTGTAAACTTTTTTTTTGGGTGGGGGTAAACAAAATAGACATTCAATTTACTTGAAAAAGAAAATAATGGATCAAAGAAATTTTTTCGGAGGTACGCAAGATAAACTCGTATTGTCCACATTGCAGGAAAGGCAAATAGTGGAATATGCAAATGTACAAACATCTCTAATCCCACTTATATGCAGATTACTTCTAAATATTCTTCTGCACTTTCAGAGCGAACCTGAGGTAAATGATTTACCTTATAATCCCCGTCGCTGTAAATCATATTTACAGGACGTAGGTAAATCAGTAATATCCAGTTGGAATTGTGTAAATTGTGTAAGTGTTCGTTGTGGTGAGAGTTAAGGGTAAGGCGTGAGTTTGAGGGAAGAGTTGAGGGTGAGTGTGCGTTAAAGAGAGAGTTAAGGGGAGAGTTGTTAGAGGCACGTGAGCGCATGGGTCATCATATATATATATATATATATATATATATATATATATATATATATATATATATATATATATATATACATATGAAGAGAGAACATAACTCTCGTAGCCAACATAACTAGTGGTAGACACACAGACAGACAGACAGACACGCACCCACTGCGTAAAACCAGGGTCTGGGACACAGTTCTACAACCACCCACTGATGAGACCACCACTACCACAACTGCTATTCCTACCACCACTACCACCATCACTTATGGTTCCGAAGGACTTTGGCAACCATCCGTAATTAACTCACCATCTTCATGTGTGCGAATTTTGTCAGTAATTCAAATTATCAGTGTGATCTCAAATCGTCTTGACCACTTGTCACATCTTCGGAAACGTGAATATCTACTTTTGATTTCAGGGTGACATGACATTTTGGTCTCACTGTACCAGGTGATCACCCGATTCGCATAGCGTCATGTACTGTGTGTGTGTGTGTGTGTGTGTGTGTGTGTGTAATGATCGTCCCTCTCTAGTTTGGTCGGGCCAAACCGTCGTGAATCTACGGTGCGTTCTTTGGCTGGTATGTTTCGAAGGGAGTGCCATGATTGGTAGCGTCCTCTGGGCCCTTTTGTTTTTATGATTTCAGTAGTTTTTTTTTTTTTTATGTAATATCTACGTTACTGATGACTGACACTCTCTCTCTCTCTCTCTCTCTCTCTCTCTCTCTCTCTCTCTCTCTCTCTCTCTCTCTCTCTCTAATATCAGAGGAACGTTCGTTCCTGAAGTGTTCGCCAGAAGCGCAACACTTAAGTTTTTGTCCCCGCGCGCGCGCGCGATCCGCTACGAGAACTTTGGCCGTCACTTGTATAGGACTGAAGGCCCCCTGGTGATTTCTGGCGGGGGGGGTAGAGTGTGTCATGCACGGAACACTTCAACGTCGGATTTCCTTCGTTGATGATGATGACGTCTGCATGACGCCTCTGGGGGCCCATCAAATGGCGTAAAAAGAGTGTAAAACATGGCCTCTTTTACGAGCCTTTTTATGGCTGTGCAGGTTTGTAAACCATGGTGTAGGCAGCTCTTCCGTCCGCGTGCATAGAGGAAAAATAGACTCGATTCTATAAACCCCAAGTGCCTGTATATCTTAGCCTAATAGCGCCTTAGATATAAGACTCAAAGGCTTGTATATAATATACACGAGCCTAATTGGCCACAGATATAAGGCTCAGAGGCCTATATGTCTCTTTATAAGCCCCTGATGTATAGATCACCATAGATATAAGCCTTCCAGGCCCATACGTGATATAGAAGCTAACAGACCTCCCATATGACAAGTCTTTCAAGTCTTATATATTATATAGGTACTTATAGACCTCTTGAAAGAGTCTATATAAGGTGTTAGACTTGCTCGCGACCTTGTGACCACTGAAGAACATCCCGTCCTCCGTAGCCAGTGGGAGGAGGCGGGGTTTTATGTTCATATCTTAAGGACGCCACTGGGGAAAAGATCTCGAAGGATTCCCCCCAACTCTCTCTCTCTCTCTCTCTCTCTCTCTCTCTCTCTCTCTCTCTCTCTCTCTCTCTCTCTCTCTCTCTCTCTCTTTACGGGTGGGTGGGGATGGATTCCCCCAGCCTGAGGTTTTTGGGAGGAGAGTTTTTTTTTTTATTTATTTTCATTTTATACAAGAGCCGTCAAATTCCTTTTGAAGTGTCGTCTTAAGAGTCGGAATGGAACAGGATTATATCCTATCGGGGCACGTCCCCACGGGGCTGGCCCCGGAGGGAGCCGACCCCGCCGCCCCGGAAGGGGAGAGGATCTTGACAAGAATATATATATATATATATATATATATATATATATATGTGTGTGTGTGTGTGTGTGTGTGTGTGTGTGTAAACGTTTGTGACGGAGTGACACAATGCATTTAGTTCATAGACGAAGCTGAGGGGAAACATTTTTCCCGGACTGTGAACGTTTTCAAGAGCCTCTCATTAGGGAAAACGTTTTTTTTTTTTTTTTCTTTTCCTCCCAGCTCTCAGCTGATTATGAACGTTTAAAAGCGTCCTTCATTAGGTTAAACTTTTACTTTCAACTCCCTGTTGATTATTAACTTTTTTTTCAAAACGTCTCTCATTAACGCGAACGTTTCCTTTACCAGCTCTCAGCTGATTGTAAACGTTTTCACACGACGAGCATTTGTTTGTTTACCAAGAGAGAGAGAGAGAGAGAGAGAGAGAGAGAGAGAGAGAGAGAGAGAGAGAGAGAGAGAGTCTTGTGCCCTACACTCTGAAGCCATGGCCTGGGACTCTGATTTTGGGGCATAAATGGTGTTCCGGTCCGGGAGGTAATGGCCCAGTTAAATGGATTAAAGGGAGTTAAAAGGCACCATTTAAAAAGGATGAGACTCAGTGTCACCCTGGCTAAAGGGGATTGAGTTAGGTATCCCATTTAACCAGCTGTTCGCCACCTCCCCCCCTCTCCCCTTAGAACATGACGGTACGACCCCTTGAGTGAGGGGTCAGGCCAGAGGCTCGGACCATCTCACCCATGGGTCGTACCGTCGTGCTCAAGGGTCGTACCGTCGTGCTCAAAGGTCGTACCGTCATGCTCAAGGGTCGTACTGTCTCACTCAGGGTTCGTACCTTCGTCGTGCTCCATAGATTCGTGCCGTCGTGCTCTATAGAGTCTCGTACCGCCGTGCTCAAGGTTTCGTACCGTCGTGCTCTATAGAGTCTCGTACTCCCGTGCTCAAGGGTTCCGTACCGTCTTGCATCGGGGGACGGTAAGGACGAAACAGGTTACCGGTGTCTTCACCAGGGGGAATTGGATTAGTGAACGTACGTCCGTCCCTCCGTTTCGAAGACTTGGTCGAGTGGCAGAGCGACCTGGTCTGGGCCCGCCTGGTCTGCTCCCACTTGGTCTAGTCCCACCTGAGAACACCCACCCAAGAAAATGAGATTGGACGAATTGAAATCAGCTTAGGAAACATTGACGAGCGATATATATATATATATATATATATATATATATATATATATATATATATATATATATATATATATATATAGATAGATAGATAGATAGATAGATAGATAGATAGATAGATAGATAGATGTAGATAAGTTGTCATTATACAGATGTGTGAGAGAGAGAGAGAGAGAGAGAGAGAGAGAGAGAGAGAGAGAGAGAGAGAGAGAGAGAGAGACAGACAGACAGAGAGAGAGAGAGAGAGAGAACATTATTTCCCAATAAGTACAAAACTCTCACACATTGAATACACGACTCTCAAAGTAAGCATTTTCTCCTCCCTCGACAGATGATAAATACATCGGGCGGGGAAATCGCCTTAAAGTATTACTGAATTTGAGTCGATTTTTTTTTTCATCTGTCCGGGGTCAATATAATATTCCCGATGCGTTTTTTTTTTCTATACAAATGAGACAAAAACGTATTTATGTCGGTGTAAATAATTTCATATAAGTTTTTTTTACTATTCGATGCAGAGAGATTGTAAATCATCCAGGTACATATTTGTAAAATGGTTTCCACTTGTGGTAAATACTTGCAATATTGTATGTTTGTATGTTTACAGGAGAGTGTAAATTTGACTGATGGCTTTCAAGGCATTGTAGTTATCCCCAGATCTCTGTAAATAAGACTTAAATCCATGTAAATACGTCCTTCGGCTCTCGGTAAGCTGTGGGTTCATTGCACAAGGAATGTAAATCGTTTAAGACAACAAATATTTGTAAAATGAAGATGTCAATAAGCGAGCCATCACATGTAAATTGAGTTACATTGTGTAAATAGCAGGGAAGAAGAATATCCGTAAAAAAAAAAGGAGTAAATGATAATTTACAGATAAGGATCCGGGCATTGATTGGGGAGGTCATCTGCAGGGTGGTCACTTTTTGACCTTCCGACCTTCCAGGTGACCCCTGGTGACCTTGACCTCACGGCTGAGTTCCGTTACGCTGGTCGCCCTCAGGAGGAGGAGGAGGAGGAGGTGACCTTGCGTTTGTGGTATGTACGTCGGCCTTGAGCGCAGCGGTACGACCCTCTCTGTAAACGTCGGCGTATACGACTTAAGTACGACCCTCGAGTGTGATGGCTCGGGTCATTCCCGAGGAGGCTGGGTCGTTATACCAAAGGTCGTACCGTCGTCCTCAAGGATTGCACCGTCGTGCTCTAGGGTCGTACGGTCGTGCTCAAGGGTCGTACCGTCGTGCTCAAGGGTCGTACCGTCGTGCTCGAGGACTGTACCGTCGCGCTCAAGGGTCGTACCGTCGTGCTCAAGGGTCGTACCGTCCTGTTCAAGGATCGTGCCGTCGTGTTCAAGGATCGTACCGTTGTGCTCAAGGGTCGTACCGTCGTGTTCAAGGGTCGTACCATGATGGGTGCTCAAGTGGTAGGAGAATGTGGTGGGAGGGGTGGTGCCAGCCCGCCCTCCCGCCCGCCCGCCCGCCCGGCCGACGCACCCACCCAGCCACCCACCAACTACTACTGTATTGATCCTAGGCTCCGCCCCGCTCCCCGCCCACACTTGTTGAACTAAACACCGCCCGCCCACGCCCCTCCCCCCTTAAGCACCTCCCTTTTACACCCTTGCAGGAGAAGGAGGAAGGGCCTGGCGCCGCCCAAAAGGGCAGCTGTAACCCGGCCCACAGCCACCGCCCCAAAAACCAGTACCAACACCTCCAGTGCCAACATCGCCGCTGCCACCGCCCGCGCCAACCTGCGCAACGCACTCAATCGTTAGGCACTCCCGCTCCTGTTGCCATCCTGCAGGATCCCTCCCCTGGTCCGCCGAGTCCTGCCCCCAGGCTCGAAGGATCCGTGGGGGGAAGGGGGGGGCAGCAGCAGCGGCGGCGCCCCCTGGGTAAACCCTACCCTCTCCGGGCTCCAGCCATCCCCCTACGACCCTCCCTTCCTCCCCAGCGATGCTGACAGCCAGAGTTTCGACGGTGGGGATTCGGCCCCCCTCACACCCTCTCCTTCCCTCCTCCACCCACCCATGGTAGTGACCTTCATCTCCGGTATGTCTGAGATTCAAGGTCACCACCCTCCCCTCCCTCCTCCTCTCCCCTCTCCCCTACTCCTCCTCCTCCTCCTCCCCTTCCCACATTTGCTCCCCGATGGCCCCCCCCCCCCACCTCACCCCCCCACCCCCACCACCCTTCACTGGGAAGCCTTATTCATGATACTCACTACACACTCGCCTTTAAACCTGCCTCCTCCTCCTCCTCCTCCTCCTCCTACTCCTTCCTCTTCTCCTCCCCCTCCCTCCTGCCCCCAGCCGTGGCATACGCAGGTATGCTGGAGGAACTTGAAGGTCACGGGTAATAACCCCGGTTCCCCCCCCTCGACCCCCCATGGGGTGTTGGGGGGGGGGGAGGTCAGAAGGGTTCCATTACAACTTGGCCACAATCCAGGTCGGGAGAGTTGAGGGAGAGCTCTCACAATCCAGGTCGGGAGAGTTGAGGGAGAGCTTTCACAATCCAGGTCGGGAGAGTTGAGGGAGGAGGCATTTCCCCAATTGGTAGCAGACTCCACCCTGTGTCGGGGGGCTGGTGTTCTTACCACAGTGGTGTGTGCAGGTTACTGGCCCACCGTCATCCAGTGCAGTTCTGACCTCCACTGTGGAAAGTCCTTGTTGGTGAATGTAGGACTCTAGGCCTATGGGCTGTTGAGGGTCAATAGTGGGGTCAAGGTCAAGTTCTAACTACCGATTGAAAGGTCTTCATTACCCGCACGTGCTGCTCATGGTCATTCCTTTGACCTTACACGCCCTCGCCGCGTGTATGACCCCGTGTCAAACACGGTCACTTCGTCTCCGTAGGGAGAAGGTTGACCACCCAGCCTTGTGGTAACTGCAGGGTCACTGGACCTTCTTAGGGTCTAGAGGTCGACAGAAGGTCACTGTGATAGCCCCTTCGTAGTAACCAGAAAGGTCACACTGCCTCCCTTTCAGCTACAAGGTTACCACCCCACCCACTTCCCCCTCCCTGAATGGCCCAATGGTCATTCTTGTATCCACCATGAGATCAATGTCTTTGTGGGGAGCCCCAAGGTCACACGGCCCTTACTGCCGACCTTACTGACGCCTCAGGAAGTCCCTGAGCACGACCCGTACGGACTCCTGAGGTTGGTGGCCAGGGGGGCCGCTCGTCGTGCCCCCGAGGGAGTCGTACCGGCGTACCCAAGGGTCGTACCGTCGCCCTCAAGATATTATTACCCCATACCATACGTGAGGACAGGGGGCCCCCGCCCCGCTTGGCTGGTATCAGTGTTTGGTCTGTGGAGAACTTGGGAGTATTTTATGACTCGAATTGTTATTGTCCCTTTGTGGAGTTTTGAGAGGCAGTGGCTCGCACACTGTGGCTTGAGTTTTTGTCTTGCAGTGCGTTTGATTGGCGGGGGGAAGGGGGGGGGGAGTGAGGAGAGGGGGGGGTTATTTCAGTGGGATGGAGAGAAGAAAGGAAGAAGGTCAGTAGGATGGAGGAAGGTGCATGAGGGAGTGGGGATGGCAGTGTGGAGGACGACTCCACATGCCAGGATTTCCCTTCCCTCCACTTTATATGCCTCCGTCTATCCCTCCTCCGCACACACACACACACACACACACACACACACACACACACCTAGTGTCCTCTCCCTCCCAACCCCATAGTATATCTCTCACTTGCGTCCTTCCTCTCACCCTTTGTTTACCCTCACCACTCTCACTCTTTTCTTCATCTGAATCTTCTTCCTTCCCTTCTCCATTTTGCTCCTTATCGTTCGCTCTAGGTGACCCACGTCCCTCCTCGCCTCTCCCTCCCATTTATCTTTCTACTTGCTGGTTCCTCTTGTTATTGGCCTCCTCCTGGTTCCCTGCTTCCGTCGCTTGTCCCTCTTCTTCTTCCCCTTCCTCTTCCTTCCTCTTTCTCCTTGACTCTCACCCTTCTGCCTAGCCGTCCCTGCAACCCCTGTGTCATGCCCTAGCGTTATCAGTACCTCACCGCGTTCCTCCCGTCTCCTCCTCACTCCTCCTCCCGTCTCCTCGCTCTTCCTTGTACCCACCACTGTCTCTTTAGCCCCGCGGGGCCGCCGCTGTTGTTCTCCCGCCCCTCGGGGCCGTCCTTGTGGTTCACACGCCCCACAGGGGGGCCGCCGCCCGCCGCCCGTCCCCCTGAAACCGAACCCGTCCCACGAGGGGTTCCATCCCAAGCTGGTCGACCCCCTCCCACACTGCCTCCTTCAGGACTGGCCCGCATCAAACCAACAGCTGCTTCTCACCTCAATAAAAAAAAAAAAGGATTTCGTAATATACGTATATGATTATATACTAGGCTTTAGTTAGTGTTTTTTTTTTTTCCTTCAGTTACCTCAAGTCTGTTGTGTTCAGCTTCAGTCATAAGCCAGATCGGAGCTACTCAGAGCTCAGCAGACCTAGCGACCAGGGAGGGGGGGGGCCCATACCCGTAATGGCATTAATTATTTACAATGGTTCGTGAAATTGGAAGAGTCAGGAAGGAGCCTGGGCTTCGTGGGGCCGCTCTGTTGCTTGCGCCGTGACCTTTAAAGCCTTTGTTGAATGCTGCTATGTACAGGATTAAGCTGCTGTGGAATGGAGGATGGGCATTGTAAGACCTTCCGTGGTTATGCAGTCAGAAGAAAAGAGATTGTGTGGCGATTGGTATTCATACCTGCCTGCTGAAAAGGAAGTCGAGTCTCTGTAAGATGATTGGCCACGAGTCTCTGTAAGGTGATTGGCCACGAGTCTCTGTAAGGTGATTGGCCACGAGTCTCTGTAAGGTGATTGGCCACGCATCTCAGTAAGATGACTGGCCATCGTAGTTTTGGATTGGGAAACACACACGAGGTGAATGATCCATCTTACTCACTCGGGGGTACCGAAGATGAGTCGTGTTCCTCATTCTTACTCACTTACGTGCCATGAGGAAGCCAGTGTGTTTCTCACATCCTCACCGCCTCAGACGCCCCTCGTATGTTGCGTGTTCTTCACTTGGAACTGATCCACGTAGCACGGACAGGCCATGTCTGGGACTTTTACACTGTAGGCTCCTAATGGGGTCATTTACATTTACATTTTACCCTGGGTTTACGGGTCTGAGGGAAGGTTTGTTGTGGTGGGGCGGGTGTGAGGGGGGTTTTCAACTGAGGATGGAGGGTGAGCCAGAGGGAGTGGTGTAGGGTATTAAGCCAGAAAGAGAGAGAGAGAGAGAGAGAGAGAGAGAGAGAGAGAGAGAGAGAGAGAGGGAGAGAGAGAGAGACTGGGGTGTTTAGCCTGGGAGCCACAGTTGGGGGAGAGGAGGAGGAGGAGGGGTTTGTTTGTTGAACCTGGGGGAGTGGGAGTTAAGTCAAGGTATAAAAAAAAAAAAAGGTGGGGTGATAGGTGGGGAGCTAGCTTTTTGAGAGGAGGAGTGGGGAGGAGGAGGGGCGTGTGGGGTGCGTATGACGACCTCCCCAGGTGGGCATTTCGTCCTCCAAGTGGGGCGAGAATCGTTCGCGGGTTCCCCCCAGCCTTCCCCCCGCCCGCCTCTCTTTTCGCCCCCCCTCACTCGCCCGGCTTGGCCTTGTTGCTATGCCTCGCACTGTCTTCGATTCCGCTTGTTTGCCGGTGTTTGCTCCCCACCCCCCCACCCCCCATTGTTCCGGCGTGCGAAATTTTGTTTACCCTTGACGCCCATGATGGTTGGTCGGTGTTTGCTCGCGTCGTTCTGGGCCTGTGACTTTCATCGTGTTTGTTTGTTGCCTCAAGTTTCTGTTGTTTGCCCCTGAGGTGTTGTCATGAGGTATTGTTTGCTCTCGAGGTGTTGGCATATGGTGTTTACACGTGCAGTGTTGCCGTTGTTTGTTTGTTTTTCTTGCAATCGCAGTGTTGCCACTTGACTGTTTACACTTGCAGTGGTGCCAGGTACGGTACTGTTTACAACGGCAGTGTTGCCACGTGTTATTTACAATTGCAGTGTTGCCACTTGGCGTCGATTTCTCTCCCAGGGTTTACCGCATATTTGGCTCTATTGCTGCAGTGGTAACCCATGCTGAACTACTGCAGTGGTAGCCTTGGCAGGACAACTGCAGTGGTAGCCTTGGCAGGACCACTGCAGTGGTAGCCTTGGCAGGACCACTGCAGTGGTAGCCCATGCAGGACCACTGCAGTGGTAGCCTTGGCAGGACCACTGCAGTGGTAGCCTTGGCAGGACCACTGCAGTGGTAGCCCATGCAGGACCACTGCAGTGGTAGCCTTGGCAGGACAACTGCAGTGGTAGCCTTGGCAGGACCACTGCAGTGGTAGCCCATGCAGGACCACTGCAGTGGTAGCCTTGGCAGGACCACTGCAGTGGTAGCCTTGGCAGGACCAATGCAGTGGTAGCCCATGCAGGACCACTGCAGTGGTAGCCTTGGCAGGACCACTGCAGTGGTAGCCTTGGCAGGACCACTGCAGTGGTAGCCCATGCAGGACCACTGCAGTGGTAGCCTTGGCAGGACAACTGCAGTGGTAGCCTTGGCAGGACCACTGCAGTGGTAGCCTTGGCAGGGCAACTGCAGTGGTAGCCTTGGCGGGACTATTGCAGTGGTAGATAGATCCTGTGTTAAGAAAGGTTGTAAGACTGCCATGCTAATGAGTTCCGTACTGTGAAAGATGGGAGATTGAATGGGCTATGTTAAGATTGCTGCCCATGCTGTAGGAAAGACGCGACCTGCTATGCTAGAGGGTTGCTTGGCTAAAGAATGACCCGCTGTGTTAGCTAGCCTCTAGCATGACCCGCTGTGCTAACTAGCCTCTAGAATGACCCGCTGTGTTAGCTAGCCTCTAGAATGACCCGCTGTGTTAGCTAGCCTCTAGAATGACCCGCTGTGTTAGCTAGCCTTTAGAATGACCCGCTGTGTTAGCTAGCCTTTAGAATGACCCGCTGTGTTAGCTAGCCTCTAGAATGACCCGCTGTGCTAACTAGCCTCTAGAATGACCCGCTGTGTTAGCTAGCCTTTAGAATGACCCGCTGTGTTAGCTAGCCTCTAGAATGACCCGCTGTGTTAGCTAGCCTCTAGAATGACCCGCTGTGTTAGCTAGCCTCTGGATGAATAGCAACCTCTTTGCTAGCTATAAGGTAGCTAAGCTATACCCATATAGCCGAGCTAGCTAGGTTATAATCTCCTTCCGTGGCCCATGTAGGGCACGGTGTAGGCACGACCCCTCACCCCGCTGTCCCCGTCACATTGAAGACGGTAGGGATTTGAAGACGGGTTCACGGGACGGGATTCCGTCAGTTTGTCTGTTGGTACCCAGGGTTCGAGAATGGGATTTGAGAGTTACCCTGGGGTCTGGTCCCGGGAATGGGGTGTAATCCTCCTCAGAATGGGGTGTAATCCTCCTGAGAATGGGGTGTAATCCTCGTCAGAATGGGGTGTAATCCTCCTCAAAATGGGGTGTAATCCTCCTGAGAATGGGGTGTAATCCTCGTCAGGATGGGGTGTAATCCTCCTCAAAATGGGGTGTAATCCTCCTCAAAATGGGGTGTAATCCTCCTCAAAATGGGGTGTAATCCTCTTCAAAATGGGGTGTAATCCTCCTCAGAATGGGGTGTAATCCTCTTCAGAATGGGGTGTAATCCTCCTCAGAATGGGGTGTAATCCTCGTCAGGATGGGGTGTAATCCTCCTCAAAATGGGGTGTAATCCTCCTCAAAATGGGGTGTAATCCTCGTCAGGATGGGGTGTAATCCTCTTCAGAATGGGGTGTAATCCTCGTCAGAATGGGGTGTAATCCTCCTCAAAATGGGGTGTAATCCTCCTCAAAATGGGGTGTAATCCTCGTCAGGATGGGGTGTAATCCTCTTCAGAATGGGGTGTAATCCTCCTCAGAATGGGGTGTAATCCTCAAAATGGGGTGTAATCCTCCTCAAAATGGGGTGTAATCCTCGTCAGAATGGGGTGTAATCCTCCTCAGGATGGGGTGTAATCCCTCAGGATGGGGTGTAATCCTCTTCAAAATGGGGTGTAATCCTCCTCAGAATGGGGTGTAATCCTCCTCAAAATGGGGTGTAATCCTCCTCAAAATGGGGTGTAATCCTCCTCAGAATGGGGTGTAATCCTCAAAATGGGGTGTAATCCTCCTCAAAATGGGGTGTAATCCTCGTCAGGAGGGAAATTAAAAGGGGGGGATTATATGGAAGGAGACACGATTTTAGAAGGGTGGGTGAGGGGGATTACTTACACAACCCGGATTTATCCTTGTTTTCTCCACTGGAAATACAGCTTCAATGGTAGGATTACCTCAGAAACCCATTGGTTTCTCTGCCGTCTCCCTGTGGTTTCACAGCTCTCAGGGTATCTAAAGATCTCAGATGTTTTCTAATACCCCCAGGAGGATTTATGGTCTCACAGGGTTTCTGTGGTCTCAGAGTAGGGCTTAGCACGGTTTCAAAAACTGTCAATAAATGAGAAGAAAAAAAACATATCTTTTGTGTGTAAAAAAACAGACAGACGGACACAGGCCCAGCTTGTACTCAGCCAAACCCGATTTTCTTGCACTAACTTCAGATAGACAGAGTACAGAAACTGTAATTTGTACTGAATATAGAAACCAATTTGTACAGAATATAGAAATTGTAATTTGTACCGAATATAGAAACTGCAGTTTGTACAGAACATAGAAACTGTGATTTGTACCGAACATAGAAACTGTAATTTGTATAGAATATAGAAATTGTAATTTGTACCGAATATAGAAACTGTAATTTATATAGAATATAGAAATTGTAATTTGTACCGAATATAGAAACTGCAATTTGTACAGAACATAGAAACTATGATTTGTGCAGAACATAGAAACTGTAATTTGTATAGAATATAGAAATTGTAATTTTGTACAGAATATAGAAACTGTGATTTGTACAGAACATAGAAACTGTAATTTGTATAGAATATAGAAACTGTAATTTGTACAGTACATAGAAACTGTGATTTGTACAGAACATAGAAACTGTAATTTGTATAGAATATAGAAATTGTAATTTTGTACAGAATATAGAAACTGTAATTTGTATAGAATATAGAAACTGTAATTTGTACAAAACATTTTTTTTTTTTTTTTTTTTTTTAAACTATTCGCCATTTCCCGCGTTAGCGAGGTACAAAACATAGAAACTGTAATTTGCTTCGCGCACCTCGAATTTGGGGCGCCAGAGCGAGGCGAAGTATCGAGGTTTCCTTCAACCATTATATTGTATAACGTAAAAGAACGAATGCAAGACAGTGCCGGAGGTGTGTTGCCGCGCGGGAAACAATTGTGTGCCTCCAAAATCCGGATTCACAGGCGTGAGGGGAGGGAGAGAGTAGAGCGGGGCTGGCAACGGTGTGTGAGGGTGAGGTGAGGTGAGGGGCGGGCTGCTGCTGCGTTTCGCCTGCGAATCCGGATTTACGTTTTCATGTGAATCCGTTGCACGACCGTGTATGGATCGTTGTTTTTGCGTCTCTCTCTCTCTCTCTCTCTCTCTCTCTCTCTCTCTCTCTCTCTCTCTCTCTCTCTCTCTCTCTCTACATGCTTTAGTGTGTGTGTGTATTTCCGCGATCGTGTGTGTGTGTGTGTGTGTGTGCATCGTATCTCGCGGGGTAGAAAAAAAAAAGAGAAAAAAAACCCTAAAAATGAAGTAAATTTAACTGAACCGTCTGAGGTCCGTGAATACCCGGGAGCTTCTTTTGTGAAGAATTCCTTCAAGAGAGAGAGAGAGAGAGAGAAGGAAAAAGAAATGCATTCAAAGCCAGGGAGCAGGTAAGGAGCCAGGGACCTTCGTGAAGGCATGAGAAGTGAACATCTGGGAGGGAGACTGACTGTGTTGTGGGGGGGTGTCTGGGGTCTCTGCGAGGGGGGGTGGCTGGTGTTTACCAACAGTCAAACTGGCTGGGTGGTTTGGTGTTTGTGGTGAGGCGCTGCTGGCCTTGGTTGAACGATTATGCTACGACTACGACCAGTTACTACTACTACTACTACTACTACTACTACTACTACTACTACTACTACTACTACTACTTCTACTGCTACTACTACAACTACTACTACGACTACTTCTCCTACTACTGAGAGAAAAGACAGATAAGTGAATGATAAATGAAAAATGCATAATTAGTAATGCAGTTGTGAAAAAAATTATAAATACAGATTTGAGCCATGAATGTGGCAGATGTGGCCTCAGACAGCCAGAGTGATAACGGAAGCAACAGTTTAAACGCGGTCCCAGACCGTGCTGTAGGGGTAGAGACAAGCCAGGATAGTGAGGGTTACGTCATATATATATATATATATATATATATATATATATATATATATATATATATATATATATATATATATATATATTCTTTTATACTATTCGCCATTTCCCGCATCAGCGAGGTAGCGTTAAGAACAGAGGACTGGGCCCTTGAGGGAATATCCTCACCTGGGCCCCTTCTCTGTTCCCTCTTTTGGAAAAAAAAAAAAAAAAAGTGAGAGGGGAGGATTTCCAGCCCCCCGCTCCCTCCCCTTTTAGTCGCCTTCTACGACACGCAGGGAATACGTGGGAAGTATTCTTTCTCCCCTATCCCCAGGGATATATATATATATATATATATATATATATATATATATATATATATATATATATATATATATATATATATATATACTCAGAGAGAGAGAGAGAGAGAGAGAGAGAGAGAGAGAGGCTCAACATGGGAGGGGGTCAGTGTTGGTTGGATGGTGTGTAAGGTAGATGGAGAGGACATGGTGATGGAAGGAAAGGAAGAAGCGCGAGGGAGAAAGCGGAGTGGACAAAGGAAGAGAGCGAGGGAAGGATTTCGTCAGAATGTACTAAGAGAGAGAGAGAGAGAGAGAGAGAGAGAGAGAGAGAGAGAGAGAGAGAGAGAGAGTGGGGTAGTGTGTGGGTGTTGGGGGGGAGGTTAGAGTACACTAAGGAGAAAGAGAGAGAGAGAGAGAGAGAGGGGGGGTGTGGGTGTTGTAGTGGGAGGGGGGAGTGTTGTAGTGGGAGGCCGGGGGGGATGCGGATCGACACCACAGATCGACTGGGAGTCGACTGTTGAGTGTCACTACACACTGGAGGGCCTCGCGTGTCGCCAGCGTCCCCTTGAACACCACTAGGATCATACTACACCCCTGATATACACCTCACTACACCCCAGATATGAACCTCACTACACCCCAGATATGAACCTCACTACACCCCTGATATATACCTCACTACTTCCCAGATATGAACCTCACTACACCCCAGATATGAACCTCACTACACCCCAGATATGAACCTCACTACACCCCAGATATGAACCTCACTACACCCCTGATATACACCTCACTACTTCCCAGATATGAACCTCACTACACCCCAGATATAAACCTCACTACACCCTAGGTATGAACCTCTTTACACGCTAGATATACAACTCGCTACACCCTAGATATACACCTCACTACACCCCAGATATACTCCTCGCTACACCCCTGATATACACCTCGCTACACCCCTGATATATCACCTCTACACCCTAGACATTAACCCTGCTTCATCCCAGATATAAAACCTCAGTACAACTGATATACTTATCAGCACACTCCCAGATGTACACCTCATTACACCCCAGGTACTTCATGTGAATGAGGGACTCAGGTTGGGTGTACCTAATGTGGATGTTGACCCCTGTCTAAGGCCGACGGACAGACAAACAGACGCTTGAAGGACCCCAGCCCAACAGACACAATCAACTCCCAGGCCCCCGACGCAGAGACAAGTGCCACAACCAATTAATTTACAAGATGATTAATTTGCTGCACCCAACTTGACATTTCCCCGGGAGGAAGAGGAAAAAAAAAAAGAAGAAAAGAAAGCTGTTATATTTTTCTGTTTTCCCTTGTGTTTCTTTGGCATTCGCCTGCGTGCGTTGTGGTGTCTGTGTGTTTCTGTGCCCGCTTGTCTATTTGTACTTCAGAGGGGGAAGGGGTTCTGTGCTCTAGGGGGCCCCATCTCTTCTACTTCCTCGAATATGATATATACAACTTTTCTAACCTTGTGTGTGTTATACGCTGTCCACATCCATGACTCACTACGTTCCGTTCACCCGCCACTCTTTCTCAGACTGTGAAAAAAGGGACCAGTTTACGGCCTTATCTGGACAAGTAACTTGCTTAATTTTTGTATGACAGTTTGTTTGGTCTTTGTCCTGGACCATGTCGGAGACCATTGCTCTATCCACATGATCATCAAGTTGGCCGAAGAGCTTAAAGGTTGTAGACAGACCACCTCCCTCACTTTTTCCTCTCTTCCATGGTGGCCAGGTTGAAAAGCCACTCGCCTCTCCCTCGAACTCATCTACCGCCACCTTCTGTTCTCCTCCCGTGGACCATCTGTGTCACTTCGCTGTCCTGCCTTAAGTGGCGCTCAACCACACCTGGGGGGGAAAGCAGATTGTGGTCTTGTCTCGTCACTTGGGCTGCGAACAGATGGATGACTATTGCCTCAAAAAGCTGGTCTGTTGTTTGCCAGCAGACACCTGGTCTATTGCGATGGTCTCCTGCTGTGGGGACTTGTCTGGAGACTCCAGGGACGTGGTCGACTCCACAGCTCCTTCACATGTACAGATTCCTTCAACACACACACACACGGCGGTTCAGTGGCTCCGTCTGGGCCCAACCCCTCCTCCATTTTCTGATACTGTTGGTATCCCTCCTTACAGTGCTACCCCATGCCTACGACGCCATTACCTCCCTCTCTCTCCTTGGTTCCCGTCAGCCCATCGCCACCACCATGTAACGCCGCTCTCTTCGCCTCTTTACAGACCCGCGCCGAAGCAGACAGTGTTCACACATCAGAAAGATTGAGGTTCCTACACAGTGGTTGGGGAATGGTGGTGCTGTTCTTGTAGCGGTCTGCACCAGCTGGGGTGGTCTCGAGGGTTGATTGTGGTGCCGGACTGCACCCAAGGGGTCGAGGGATGCCTGGTGGCAGATGACGGTGGCGGGAATGGTGCCGTGTGTAATCGGCTTTTTTCCCCCCCAGTACAGGGAGGGAGTTTCTACACTCATGGGGCCCCATGTGTGTGTGTGTGTGTGGTGTGTCCTCCCAAAGGTGGCTCCGATTACAATAGAATTGTAAACAATATATATTCTGCCTTTTACAGTAATAAACTGCGATGCATACAGCCCAATACCTTCTGCTGGTCCATAAAGTTGAAACTGTAACAGGCTGGTGTTAGAGTTACGACTGTAAGAAACAAGACCCTATTGAAAAGGCAGGATAGTGATATGCCTCTTTTTGTGTGTGTGTATATAGACACATATGCTGTGATTGTCGTCTGCCAGTGCGTTCACTACCGGCATTTCGTCCATACCGCCATTCTTCATGTTGCTGTAGTTTAGAATGTGAGATAACGCAAGTACCCAGCCATCGGCCTCTTGTCTTATTACGAATTTCGCTATAGCTTGTCTTACCAAACCATAGACCACTTGTCATATTAACGAATTTCGTTATAGCCGGGGCTGTTTACGTTGCCGTAATAGAACCCTCCCGTCTTCGAACGCTAATCTTCCAGATGGCTCATCGTCCAGATGGCTCATATCGACAAATGGTCTTAATGATCATCCGTTTTCCCCCAGCTGGCCAATCACATTCAATTACCTCCTGTCTAATTTCCCTTATCATTGTTTAATTCCCCCCCCCCCTCCTCCCCTCTCCCTCTCCCCTTTACCATTGTCTTATACAGTGGATGGGATTCATTGTCTGACGTGTGGATGGGGGGGTCCCCAGTTCCCCCCCACAACCCCTCATCCTTGGTTCGCACAGAAAGCAGGTCATCTTGGGATGGTCTGGTATGTGCATCGACACTGATGAGAGAGAGCCTTTTTTTCACCTAAGTATCCCCTTGGGTCATCTCTTTTCCAAATTTCGTTTTCTTAAGTGGGTGCCGTACGTTTTCTTTGAAGGGCAAGGGTCGTCTTCTTTAATTAATTGTACAGGGTGTCTGAGGGTCGGTCGGTGGTCGTTTTTCTTTAACGCTTCGGCACGTTTTCTCTGAAGGTCACGGGTCGTTTTCTTTCATTCTTCATGCCTTTTTTTCTCTCTTTCTCTCTTAAGGCCAAGGGTCGTTTTTCTTCAGAAGGGCAGAGAGGAGACTCTTATAATCCATAGGAAACTTTTCCATACATATTATGTCGGCCTTGCACACTGACCGGGCACGGAGGTCTTCACTATGAGATAACCACCTCTGGGGTCAGGTCAAAGGTCACACTGTTATATTACCCATAGGTCGTACTATTCATGGGTCGTACCATCGTGATCAAGGATCGCACCATCGTGCCTAGGGGTCGGACCGTCGTGCTCAAGAGTCGCACCGTCGTGGTCATGGGTCGTACCCCTCCTTCGTGCTCAGGGGGTCGTGCTGTCGTGCTCAAGGGTCGCACCGTCGTGGTCAAGGGTCGTACCCCTCCTTCGTGCTCAGGGGGTCGTGCCGTCGTGCTCAAGGGTCGCACCGTCGTGGTCAAGGGTCGTAGCCCTCCTTCGTGCTCAGGGGGTCGTACTGTCGTGCTCAGGGGAACGACCGAATCACCAAAGAATCTCAGGGAATTGGAGCCATCATTGTTTTTCCCTTTTTCAGTTTTCCCCCCATCTTCTTTTTCCAAGCTGATAATAGTGTTATTGCACCTCTCTCTCTCTCTCTCTCTCTCTCTCTCTCTCTCTCTCTCTCTCTCTCTCTCTCTCTCTCTCTCTCTCTCTCTCTCCTTGGTTCCAGGAGTCTGTTCCAGGGGGGGCTGAGTGCACGGGCATGTTTCTCTCTCTCTCTCTCTCTCTCTCTCTCTCTCTCTCTCTCTCTCTCTCTCTCTCTCTCTCTCTCTCTCTCTCTCTCTCTCTCTCTCTCTCTCTCCACTAAAGTCCCTGTGGCCAGGCAAGGTGTGGCGCGATCTGCCAATCGTAACAATGGCAGAAATTTCTGCTTAGGAGGGAGTCCACTGGGCAGTTTAACTTTAAGGTGAGTTTTTTTTTTTTTGTTTTGTTTTGTTTTTTGTATTTTGGCTGACTGAACACCGATTCAAGTTGTCTTTTTTTTATTTGTAATTCTCTCTCTCTCTCTCTCTCTCTCTCTCTCTCTCTCTCTCTCTCTCTCTCTCTCTCTCTCTCTCTCTCTCTCTCTCTCACCTGACAGCCAATCTTCTGCTCTGAGTAGGGCAGTGGTGTTTTGTTTTGATCCTCGACTTGCGTTTTCTATATGAATCATTTCCATTTTTCTTGTTTTCTGCCTCAGTAAAAGCTGTGCCTTTTTTTGTCCAAGTTTTTCGTATGGTTTTTTATTTTTTTGTAAGTCCGTTTCTTCCGGTTCATTTTGGGAGATATTCCATTGCTAAGTGAACCTATATAGGCCTTTTCCCAAGAGTTTTGTAACATGTTTTCTAATCCTATATGGGGAGCGTCGTACTGTTTGTTAGCCTGAACTCTTTGCCAGTTTGGAATATCAGTAGTCGCTCATCTCACACACACTCCTATAGTGCTCTGACACGCAGCAATGATTCCCATGGTGTGGTAGACAGTGATTTCATTATTCCCCATTTTTGCTAGCTTGCTATCAAGACTAAAAACTGCATGATGACTCTTCTACGTCATGGTAGTCGTGTATGTCCTGTGGGTTGTCCATACTCGATTATGCCTCACTCAGATTGTGGTCAGATCTGTGTGGTTGTGTGTGAGATGGTCACAGAATAAATCCACACTGGGTGTTTTTCTTTTTAAAGACAGAGTCTCTTGTGTTATATCCTCCGGTTGGTTTCTGTTGTTCGGTATCTGAAGGTGGAGGAAAACTCCTTACACACTCTGAAATAGTTCCATTCACTGCAGGTGTTCGTCCGAGCTGTTTCCAGTGGGATTTCCAGCTGCACTATTGTATCGTGTCTTGTAGGTTCGGGTCTTATAACACGATTATGCTTGGGACTTGGTTTTCGAGTTTATTGAGGAAAGAGAGAGTATTTATATATATATATATATATATATATATATATATATATATATATATATATATATATATATATATATATATATATATTCTTATGTGTTTTTGATGAATATTTTAATGTTTTTTGCATCTTGTGGTTTATATATTAGGGTAATGTGAAAGTTATATGGTTTAAAGTCTCGACAAGGAACACATCTGGTGCTTAACTTGAAGATACAGAGATTCAGTTGTTATGTGTGTGAGGTTGTTGAACGTGCAAGGCAAGACCCCAGGTTCTTGCAGTCCTTTCACGGTAGTGTATATTGTGATTTGTATATTTGTGTGTGTGTGTGTGTGTGTGTGTGTGTGTCTTTACAATGGTGTCACCCCAAACTTGCCATACCAGAGGTGCCACAGGGCGTGGCAACACTTGGTTGTTGGTTCAAGTCGCCGCAGCGATAGTCGCCATCGTGCATGGCCAGGGTCGTTCCTCTGATCCACGGAACTGTTACGTTGCGCTGCTTTCCGCGAGTCCATGTGGATGGGTATCAACCCTTGAAGAACCCCTGAAGCACGATGGTACGACCCTCGAACAACACGACGGTACTACTCTTGAGCGCGACGGTACGGCCCTTGGGCACGACGATGCGACCCTTGAACATGACGGTACGACCCTTGGTCATGCTAGCCGGGCCTTTTGACCTGACTTGAGCTCAACAATCAGGTCAAGTGCCAGGCCCCATTATACACAAGAAGGGGTCGTGCTCAGAGAACGCGCCGCCTTACTGTAGGGGGTCGTACAGCCTTGTTCGAAGGGTCGTGTTCAGCGGTGGTGGTACCGTGTGGCATCCGAGGGATCGTACCGTCGTACCCCAGCGGGGGGACCCCGTCTTGCTCCCCCCCAGAGGGAATTGTGAAGAAGTCTCGAGAGAACTCTACTAACGACCCCGACTGCTGATTGGCCGGCCGTGTTTGTTTGGTTTTGCGTCAGTTCAGCGAAGTTTGACGCGCGGGGCCCCGGCTGCACCGACTTATAAAACTTGAGGGTCTTAAATGCCTGAGGTGGTACTTACTGGAGGAGGGCCATGCTCAAGGCTCAGGGCCTCACCTGGGTCGAGGATGTGGCCTGTATCACTAAGGGGATGGACGTGGTGTGTTGGACTGGTAGGGGAAAGGTGGGCGTGGTATGTTGGACGGGCGGAGGGGGTGGGCGTGGTGTGTTGGACGGGTAGGGGAAGGTGGGCGTGGTATGTTGGACGGGCGGAGGGGGTGGGCGTGGTGTGTTGGACGGGTGGAGGGGGTGGGCGTGGTCTGTCAGACGGATGGAAAGAGGCGGGCGTGGTATGTTGGATGGGGATGGGCGTTTATGTTGAACGTGTGTGGGGAGTTAGGCATGGTGTGTTACACGATTAAGTGGAGTTGTGCGTGGTATATTGGACGGGTGGAGGGGGGTGGGCGTGGTATATTGAACGGGTGGAGGAGGGTGGCCGTAGTATATTGGACGGGTGGAGGGGTATTGGGCGTGGTATACTGGGCGGGTGGAGGGGGTTGGGTGTGATATACCGGACGGGTGGAAGGGGTTGGGGGTGGGCGTGGTGTGTTACACGGGTGGAGGGGGATGGGCGTGGTATACTGGGCGGGTGGGGGGTTGGGCGTGTGGTTAGCATGAACCAGTTCACGTCGATAATGTTATTCAGTTCCCTGGCCCCTTACCCACTCCGCTGTGGCCCGTGTATTTACATTGGTGTGTCCCGTCTACGGATCTGTCTTCTGTCTCTCTCCCTCTGTCTGTCCTGGAGTCTTGGTGGTTGACCACGGGACGCTGTGCTCCCCTACAGTGTCTGTGGGGAGCTGGGGTGTGTGTGTGTGGGGAGGGGGTGTGTTGGTGTAGATATTAACCCTCAAAAGGTTAAAGTTTAAGGTCGGGGGCGGCGGAGTGACGCGGGCAATAGCTTGTTCCGTCTTAATGCTGCTGTTACTGCCGCCACGCCCCTGGTTACGTCTCTTCCCCCTTCAGGGGCCTCCCTTTGCTTCAGGTCCTGGACCCTCCTGCTGCTGCTGCTGCTCCTCTTCCTCTTCCTCCGTGTCCAGGGGATTGGGGGAAGGGTGTTTAAGGGGGCTGCCTTACCTCGCATGTCCCACACGCTATACCAACGTATATATATTTTTTGTACACTGTTGTCTCCTTCGTCCCCTTGACTGTGGCGTTGCTTGATGGCATCTCTGCTGCTGCTGCCCTCCTCCTCCTCCTCCTCCTCGTCGCCAGCAGCAGCAGCAGAACCCCCCCCCCTCCACCCCCACAACCCCCCACTTCCCTCCCCCACCTCCTCCTCGCGGGCGGCTCCCCTCCCCTCCCCTTCCTCCCCCACCCTCCTCCCCACAACACGAGCAGCGTGTGGTATCCTGGGGCTGCGTCCAGTGTGCTGTGTGCTTTGGTGATCGCGTGGGGTCATCGTCGGCGACTCCACCTTCCGCGGACTCCCCCGCACTTCTCGCCCCCCTGGAGTTTTAAAAGCGTCTCGCAAGAAATGGTACCTCAGGAGTCGTGAAGAGGAGGAAACAACGACACCACCACCTCTCGTTCCCTCCCTACCTCCCTCTCTTTCTCGTAGCGCCTTTACTTCACCCTCGGACGAGAAGGAAAGAAGGGGAAAGGAGAGAGAGAGAGAGAGAGGAGTTGTTTATAGGGGTTTCCCGAGACATGGGCTCCTAAACTCGTCCCTCTCAAGTGAAAGGTTTGTGGAGCTGTTGGAGAGGGGGAGGAGAGGGGGACGTGCTTTCGTTACGTGAGTGTTGCGGAGGGGGGGAAAGTGAGTGGGGTGGGGGTGATGGTGGTGGTTATAGTGTTGCTAGGTATTGTGTTGCGATATGTGTGAGGGTGTGGGAGGGAGGGAAAGGGATGTGTGTGTGTGTGTGTGTTGCGTTGTGGGCCTCCTCGTGAAATTGGGTGGGGGGGGGGGTCATTGGGGTCTGTGACGGTGTGGTGCAGTTGGGGGAGGGAGGGGGGGTGGGGGGGTGAGCCACAGGGTCAGTATCGTAAGGTTTCACCCCCACCTCCACCCCCCTCCTCCTCCTCCTCCTCCTCCCCCATGGGCGTGTGAAGTGATGTCAGCCGTCAGCCACCTAGTCGTCAGGAGCGTGTCAGCCCAGGTGTTAACGGCCATGTCAGCCTGGGTTTGTCAGTGATGTGTCAGCCGTGCCTTAGGGCTGGTCACGGGCTGAGGGTTGGCTCGCCGTCAGCCCGACCTGGTTGGCGGTGTCAGCAGCGTCAGCATGCTAAGGCCTGTGTGCTGTGCTGTGGGCCTTATTGATCACTAGCGGCGGCGGCGGCGGCGGCAGGAGCAGCGGTGGTGGCGGCTGTGTTTACCTTGGTGTGTAGTAGGTTGGGATGGGGGAGGGAGGTACATTCCCCCCAGCCCCCGAACCCTGGGGCAGCCCCCACAGCCCCATGCCTGGGGTTAGACCCCAGCATGACACTCTAAGGCAGCTCCTAGTCCCAGACTCTGGGGTAGTCCCCAGCCCCACACCCTGGACCAACCCCCCCAGTAAATACTGATTCGTCTGGACCAACCCCCCCCCAGTAAATGATAATTTATCTGGACCAACCACCCCCAGTAAATACTAATGCATCTGGACCAAACCCCCCAGTAAATACTAATGCATCTGGACCAACCCCCCCCCCCCCAGTAAATACTAATGCATCTGGACCACCCCCCCAGTAAATACTAATTCATATGGACCAAACCCCCCAGTAAATACTAATGCATCTGGACCAAACCCCCCAGTAAATACTAATGCATCTGGACCAAACCCCCCAGTAAATACTAATGCATCTGGACCAACCCACCCCCCCCCAGTAAATACTAATGCATCTGGACCAAACCCCTCAGTAAATACTAATGCATCTGGACCACCCCCCCAGTAAATACTAATTCATATGGACCAAACCCCCCAGTAAATACTAATGCATCTGGACCAAACCCCCCAGTAAATACTAATGCATTTGGACCAAACCCCCCAGTAAATACTAATGCATCTGGACCAAACCCCCCAGTAAATACTAATGCATCTGGACCAAACCCCCCAGTAAATACAAATTTGTCTGGACCACCCCCCCAGTAAATACTAATTCATATGGACCAAACCCCCCAGTAAATACTAATTCATATGGACCAAACCCCCCCAGTAAATACTAATGCATCTGGACCAAACCCCCCAGTAAATACTAATGCATCTGGACCAAACCCCCCAGTAAATACAAATGCATCTGGAACAAACCCCCCAGTAAATACAAATGCATCTGGACCAAACCCCCCCAGTAAATACTAATGCATCTGGACCAAACCCCCCAGTAAATACTAATGCATCTGGACCAAACCCCCCAGTAAATACTAATGCATCTGGACCAAACCCCCCAGTAAATACAAATTTGTCTGGACCACCCCCCCAGTAAATACTAATTCATATGGACCAAACCCCCCCAGTAAATACTAATGCATCTGGACCAAACCCCCCAGTAAATACTAATGCATCTGGACCAAACCCCCCAGTAAATACAAATTTGTCTGGACCACCCCCCCAGTAAATACTAATTCATATGGACCAAACCCCCCCAGTAAATACAAATTTGTCTGGACCACCCCCCCCATCCCCCCAGTAAATACTAATTATACACCTGGGGGAAGGGGCAGAGTTGATTAAGTGGTCATTAAGTGAGGAAGGACGTGCATGAGAGAGGGGGAGCCATGTTGCCAGGGGAGGTTTTAACAATACTGGGGAGGAATTCTCCCCATAGACCTACGAGAGGAAGGGAGTGGGGGAGTTGATGTGACGAGAGAGAGGGAGTGGGGGAGTTGATGTGACGAGAGGGAGGGAGTGGGGAGTCGATGTGACGAGAGGGAGGGAGTGGGGGAGTTGATGTGACGAGAGGGAGGGAGTGGGGGAGTTGGATGTGACGAGAGGGAGGGAGTGGGGGAGTTGGATGTGACGAGAGGGAGTGGGGGAGTTGATGTGACGAGAGGGAGGGAGTGGGGGAGTTGATGTGACGAGAGGGAGGGAGTGGGGGAGTTGATGTGACGAGAGGGAGGGAGTGGGGGAGTTGATGTGACGAGAGGGAGGGAGTGGGGGAGTTGGATGTGACGAGAGGGAGGGAGTGGGGGAGTTGGATGTGACGAGAGGGAGTGGGGGAGTTGATGTGACGAGAGGGAGGGAGTGGGGGAGTTGATGTGACGAGAGGGAGGGAGTGGGGAGTTGATGTGACGAGAGGGAGGGAGTGGGGAGTCGATATTACGAGAGGGAGTGAGTAGGAGGTGGGATTTAATCGTGTCTGTGCCACAGTGAGTTACTTTGCAATCCCCCAGGATTGGGTGGGTTGATAAGGCCGGTTGTGGAGGCTGTTTACCTGGAGTTGCCCACCTTAAGTCAGTGTTAGTATAGTATTAGCTTCCTCAGCGCCCCTTTGTCACCACTAATTTGTACCCCTTTCGCTCCCCCCCCTTAACCCCTTAACCCCTTTCCCCTAGGAGCACATGGCGTTCGGCCACCCACGCCTTCCCCCGCCCTAGTATTGAGCTCCCCCCCTCCCCCCCTCCTGCCCTGCGGCACGCCAGCCTTGGAGTTGGTTGGTCAGACGTGGCTGCATTCCCCCGCCCTCTGCGTCCATATACCACGCCCGCTGTGACCTCACTACGCCCGCTGTGACCTTACCTCGCCCGCTGTGACCTTACCACGCACGCTGTCACCTCGCCACGCCCGCTGTCACCTTACCACGCACGCTGTCTCCTTACTAGACGCTCCTTGTAACCATACCGCGCCTTCTTCCTGTGCAACACGTCTTGTACACGTACACCACGCCTTTCAGATATAGCTATACTGTTCCTTCTGTTTTCTATCCCCCTCTTCCCCTATCCTGCCCCGCACCCTACATCTCATACCACGCCCTCTGAACCTACACCACGCCTTCTGGTTTGATAGAAATATGCCATCTGAACTTACGCCAAGACGTCTCTTATCGCCTACCACGCCCTCTATTATCATGCCACGCCCCCTACTATCTTGCCGCGCTTCCGACTGCCTTTCCACACCCCAACACACTTACACCAGACTTGACCCACAAGGTCAGGTCAGTGGCCAGGCCATTATACCAGTAGGTCGTGCTGAAAAAGCCTCCAGTCTTACCATTATGCTCATAGATCGTACCGTCGTGCTCGAGGGTCGTACCGTCGTGCTCAGAGGGTCGTACCGTCGTGCTCAGAGGGTCGTGCCGTCGTGCTCAGATGGTCGTACCCTCGTGCCCAGAGGGTCGTACCGTCGTGCTCAGAGGGTCGTACCGTCGCACTCAGATTAACATTGCGCTGTTGCTTTCAGTACCACCTGGGCGTTCGAGCGTGTGTTCCTGTGTCTTGTCTTTCTACAGCCGTATATTTGCGTGTAGATACACACGCCTTAGCCTCAGTTAATCTCCTCCACCTCGGCCATACATCTCTAACCATTATATAGTTCGGCTATAGGAGTTCCTCTCTCTCTCTCTCTCTCTCTCTCTCTCTCTCTCTCTCTCTCTCTCTCTCTCTCTCTCTCTCTCTCTCTCTCTCTCTCGGCTGGACGGGGCTCCGATGCTGCAGTCCGCGTGTTGAATGCGTGAGAGAGTGTGTGTGTGTGTGTGTGTGTGTGTGTGTATGTGTGTGTGTATGTGTGTGTGTGTGTATGTGTGTGTGTGTATGTGTGTGTGTGTGTGTGTGTGTGTGTGGTTAAGCCTCGACGCCCGGGGGACACACACACACACACCCACACTCCAATACGTCCAGCCTGAGTGCGTGTGGGAGGGCAGTACGCTTCGAGGCTCAGGTCACCGTCTATATTTAAGGTGTGGGGCGATGCACAGCGGGCAGCCCGTGACGTCATGGGACGGCCGTGTGCCAGCGGTGTGACGCTGATTGGATGAGGTCACCGAGATTGGAAACCTTGAACGGGAACGGTGTCGTTACCTAGCCCTCGCCCTCCCCCACCCTGGTGGCTCCCATTGGCCAGGGTCGAGTGTCGTTTGAGGTCAACTGTTATGTGGGTTGTGAATAGGACTGCCGCCGCGCACCAGGATTCGAACCCATGCTGGGCCCAACCCACCACCCTCCTGTTTGTGTCCAGTGCACCTGGTAGCGTATTCATATGGCATGTCTGGGGCTGGCGACTCTCCCGGTAAATTACTGTAAATCCAGAAGTGTAAATGACCGTAATTAAGGACGTAAATGAGGATTATGATGTCGTGTTCTGTGCTCACACTACGGTGAATCTGCTGTGTCCTAACCCCAACATTATGGGGGAACCTGGATGATAAGTTGGATTGCCGTCCCCCCGCTTCATCCACGTCCAACCTCCTCCCACCTCAAACATCCAACACTCCCACCCGAATCTCTGACATTCCCCACCCTCGCCCCTCCCACTTCCCTCCTCCTCCTCCTCCTCCTCCTCCGTAGAACATGCGGCCCATCCATTAGCAAGTATGATAGGAGTATGACAAGGTGGGTGTGAGTGTGCTTAGTCAAATTCATGTCTGGTTGCGAACGTGTTCGTCTGTGTGGCCAAAGGCAGACATATCTACTCCGTAGGTCGGATGTCTAGAAAGCAGTGGCGTACTCCCCGTTTTCTACATGAAGCCTAAACACCGCCATGAAATGGGAAATTTATAAGCGTTGTTCAACGTGTCTTAAGGCCTGACAAGCCAAGAATATTTGTCAAACATACTCCTTTTTTTTCACGTCGACCTTTGACATTTAACCTTTGACCTTCTGACATTTGTCTTTTAAATCAAGGAATTAAAAAAAAATATGAACTTAGGGGAGGAAAAAAAAAAAGAAGGGTTTTGTTGACAAGCTGGAGCAATCAAAATACAGATGTTTTATTCACCAGCGCGAGAATGAAACAAAATATACACACGCAGGTTTTAGCGTAAAACCGGGTTTAACGAGGCGTCATTGCCAGGTCTCATACTGTTGATTAATGCACTATGTGTTCTGTGGAAATGACGGAAGACCGTGTGTTGCGAGCTGTAAAGTTGCCCAGGGCTGGGGAAAACTCCTCTTGTGTTGCTACTTATATAAAGAATAAAGTCTCTCCACCTCTTTGTCCCAAGTGGACGACGACAACTTTGTAAAGAAAACGGTAGTGTTGGCCTCTCCCGCTCCCTTTCCTTCCCTCTCCCCTGTAGCGCGCGTGACGTCACGGTTTCCCTTAGATGTGTTTTTTAGGTCTGATGATGTTTACGATGCACGTCAGTTTCTCGTTTGTTTTCTTCGAAGATCTTCTTGTCAGCGTAGAGCGTTCTGCATGCGAGCGAAGGCCCGGAAGTTTCCTGAGTAGCGTTGCCTTCCATAGAAGCCATCCGTCGCCTTCCATGATTTCCAGATTTTCAACCATTCCAGCACCTCGCCCCTCCTCACCCATCACCTTAGCTCTGGTTTACACCTAATATGTTTACGTTTCCTCGTGTGGTTGGAGTTTCGTGGACGTTTATGAAGCTGGATTGTCCTTAAACGTTTCTCTTCGTTTCGTCTGTGTATCTTATTTGCTGATACGTGGGGAAATACATTTTAGAATTTTCTTCACGTCACGTAAAGATGCTACATTAATGTTGTTGTTGTTATTATTATTATTATTATTATTATTATTATTATTATTATTATTATTATTATTATTATTATACTCGGAGTAAAGACGTGGTACTTCTATACGAGGTTAAGAGACGGGGCAACACGAGTGTAAAACTCACTCCCTGTAACACACACACACACACACACACACACACACACACACACACACACACACACACACACACACACACACACGGGGGGGGGGAAGGTGGGTGGAGGTTAAAGGAGTTCAGAGGAAGCCTCACAAACAGGGAAAAGAAAATTATCACATATTTGTCAGGTGGAAACCTGCCTGAGGGGGATTACTTCGTTATCTTGGGCGGGGTGTCTGCTGTGTCTGTCTACCACACTCATTATTATTCCTGGTGACGTCAGGCAGAGCCGGAGGAGGAGGAGGGTGGAAGGGGGGGACGTCAGAGGCAGAGGAGCAACAAACACACACGTCGCTGAATGCATGTGGAGGAAGTCAAGGTTGATGAGAGCTGATGATTGGAATCTCTCTCTCCCTCTCTTTCCTTCCCTCCCTCCCGCCATGGCAAGATTGTCGAGTTAAGGCGTCGGAATCTCTCTTTACTGTGTCAACGCTCGATTCCTGGAGGCTGGTGTGTGGGGTTGGCCGAGGGGTTGTGAGTGGCCGTGGGGTTGGTCGGGGGAGGGGTGGTAGCCGTGGGGTTGGCCGGGGGGAGGAGGAGGAAGGTGAGGATTACGGAAGCCGTACCGGAGCGTGGCTCTGCTCGCCAGGTAAGTCCGGACAAGACCGACACGTGATACATTAAACCCCCTCCCCCCCCCCCCCCTTCCCTGTGGTGCTGGGGGATAGGGATGGGGGGAAAGTGGAGCTTTGAGTGAGGTGAGGGGAGGGGGAGGGAAGTGTGTTTCGGGAAATTGGGTTATTGGCGATGGTGTTACCGGAGTCCTCCTGCCAGTGGTAACACCGGAGGCGAGAGGCGTCACCTTCACCGCCACCCAGGCTACGTCATCGTCAGCCATCGTCAGCGGACGGGGGAAAATATATAACGCCCCACCTTACCCTGCATCCTCGTGGAGCGCGATCTTGAACCTTTGGAGGCCCCCCTTGCTGAAGGGGAAACGAGAATAACCCAATTGTAAAAGATGTTGGCGTTGGTGTAGCTGATGGGTGAGGCCGGCTCCCACGGCCCTCAACCATACACCATCGGGATGGCCCTCGACACTCCCGGATCATCCTCGGACCTCGGCCGTACCAGGCCCATAACTCGTGCAAGTGACGCAGAACAAGACCTGTCGAGAGGACCAGGACCAGCCGTGGAAACCTGGGAGACCAGAGGGCCCTCTCCCCAGCAGGAGAAACACACGTACCTTCCCTCCCCTTTTTTTTCCAGAGTCCCCTTCTGACGTGACTGATAATTGTGAACCGGTGAGAAATGGAAAGCTGGTGTTGAAGTGCGTTGCGCGGCGCGCGGAACTGCCTCCCTGAAACGTGGCAGCGAGAGCTAGCCCCGGGGAAGGAGGAGTGTAAGACAGTGTGGCTGTATGACCTGACCTCTGGCTCCCAGGTCAGCAGGGTGTCAGGAGCCAGGGTCATGAGGTAGTGTCGCAAGTGGTCGCAAGTCGAGAGGTGACAGTAGCAGGTGTGAAGGGGTCAGGCCTTCCTCCTTAAGCCTGCCATGACTGCCTTCAGTGGACCCCCAGCACCATGGGGTCTGCCTACTGCTGCCATCAAGGATGTTCCCCAGGTAAGGCTCACCTCTCCTTGTGTCTCTGCACCCACGCCCACCTACACCTCTGGTGCCACACCCACGCCCACCTACACCTCTGGTGCCACACCCACGCCCACCTACACCTCTGGTGCCACACCCACGCCCTTACACCTCTAGTGCCACACCCACGCCCCTACACCTCTGGTGCCACACCCACGCCCACCTACACCTCTGGTGCCACACCCACGCCCACCTACACCTCTGGTGCCACACCCACGCCCACCTACACCTCTGGTGCCACACCCACGCCCACCTACACCTCTGGTGCCACACCCACGCCCACCTACACCTCTGGTGCCACACCCACGCCCACCTACACCTCTGGTGCCACACCCACGCCCACCTACACCTCTGGTGCCACACCCACGCCCACCTACACCTCTGGTGCCACACCCACGCCCACCTACACCTCTGGTGCCACACCCACGCCCACCTACACCTCTGGTGCCACACCCACGCCCACCTACACCTCTGGTGCCACACCCACGCCCACCTACACCTCTGGTGCCACACCCACGCCCACCTACACCTCTGGTGCCACACCCACGCCCACCTACACCTCTGGTGCCACACCCACGCCCACCTACACCTCTGGTGCCACACCCACGCCCACCTACACCTCTGGTGCCACACCCACGCCCACCTACACCTCTGGTGCCACACCCACGCCCACCTACACCTCTGGTGCCACACCCACGCCCACCTACACCTCTGGTGCCACACCCACGCCCACCTACACCTCTGGTGCCACACCCACGCCCACCTACACCTCTGGTGCCACACCCACGCCCACCTACACCTCTGGTGCCACACCCACGCCCACCTACACCTCTGGTGCCACACCCACGCCCACCTACACCTCTGGTGCCACAACCCACGCCCACCTACACCTCTGGTGCCACACCCACGCCCACCTACACCTCTGGTGCCACACCCACGCCCACCTACACCTCTGGTGCCACACCCACGCCCACCTACACCTCTGGTGCCACAACCCACGCCCACCTACACCTCTGGTGCCACAACCCACGCCCACCTACACCTCTGGTGCCACACCCACGCCCACCTACACCTCTGGTGCCACACCCACGCCCACCTACACCTCTGGTGCCACACCCACGCCCACCTACACCTCTGGTGCCACACCCACGCCCACCTACACCTCTGGTGCCACACCCACGCCCACCTACACCTCTGGTGCCACACCCACGCCCACCTACACCTCTGGTGCCACACCCACGCCCACCTACACCTCTGGTGCCACACCCACGCCCACCTACACCTCTGGTGCCACACCCACGCCCACCTACACCTCTGGTGCCACACCCACGCCCACCTACACCTCTGGTGCCACACCCACGCCCACCTACACCTCTGGTGCCACACCCACGCCCACCTACACCTCTGGTGCCACACCCACGCCCACCTACACCTCTGGTGCCACACCCACGCCCACCTACACCTCTGGTGCCACACCCACGCCCACCTACACCTCTGGTGCCACACCCACGCCCACCTACACCTCTGGTGCCACACCCACGCCCACCTACACCTCTGGTGCCACACCCACGCCCACCTACACCTCTGGTGCCACACCCACGCCCACCTACACCTCTGGTGCCACAACCCACGCCCACCTACACCTCTGGTGCCACACCCACGCCCACCTACACCTCTGGTGCCACACCCACGCCCACCTACACCTCTGGTGCCACACCCACGCCCACCTACACCTCTGGTGCCACACCCACGCCCACCTACACCTCTGGTGCCACACCCACGCCCACCTACACCTCTGGTGCCACACCCACGCCCACCTACACCTCTGGTGCCACACCCACGCCCACCTACACCTCTGGTGCCACACCCACGCCCACCTACACCTCTGGTGCCACACCCACGCCCACCTACACCTCTGGTGCCACACCCACGCCCACCTACACCTCTGGTGCCACACCCACGCCCACCTACACCTCTGGTGCCACACCCACGCCCACCTACACCTCTGGTGCCACACCCACGCCCACCTACACCTCTGGTGCCACACCCACGCCCACCTACACCTCTGGTGCCACACCCACGCCCACCTACACCTCTGGTGCCACACCCACGCCCACCTACACCTCTGGTGCCACACCCACGCCCACCTACACCTCTGGTGCCACACCCACGCCCACCTACACCTCTGGTGCCACACCCACGCCCACCTACACCTCTGGTGCCACACCCACGCCCACCTACACCTCTGGTGCCACACCCACGCCCACCTACACCTCTGGTGCCACACCCACGCCCACCTACACCTCTGGTGCCACACCCACGCCCACCTACACCTCTGGTGCCACACCCACGCCCACCTACACCTCTGGTGCCACACCCACGCCCACCTACACCTCTGGTGCCACAACCCACGCCCACCTACACCTCTGGTGCCACACCCACGCCCACCTACACCTCTGGTGCCACACCCACGCCCACCTACACCTCTGGTGCCACACCCACGCCCACCTACACCTCTGGTGCCACACCCACGCCCACCTACACCTCTGGTGCCACACCCACGCCCACCTACACCTCTGGTGCCACACCCACGCCCACCTACACCTCTGGTGCCACACCCACGCCCACCTACACCTCTGGTGCCACACCCACGCCCACCTACACCTCTGGTGCCACACCCACGCCCACCTACACCTCTGGTGCCACACCCACGCCCACCTACACCTCTGGTGCCACACCCACGCCCACCTACACCTCTGGTGCCACACCCACGCCCACCTACACCTCTGGTGCCACACCCACGCCCACCTACACCTCTGGTGCCACACCCACGCCCACCTACACCTCTGGTGCCACACCCACGCCCACCTACACCTCTGGTGCCACACCCACGCCCACCTACACCTCTGGTGCCACACCCACGCCCACCTACACCTCTGGTGCCACACCCACGCCCACCTACACCTCTGGTGCCACACCCACGCCCACCTACACCTCTGGTGCCACACCCACGCCCACCTACACCTCTGGTGCCACACCCACGCCCACCTACACCTCTGGTGCCACACCCACGCCCACCTACACCTCTGGTGCCACACCCACGCCCACCTACACCTCTGGTGCCACACCCACGCCCACCTACACCTCTGGTGCCACACCCACGCCCACCTACACCTCTGGTGCCACACCCACGCCCACCTACACCTCTGGTGCCACACCCACGCCCACCTACACCTCTGGTGCCACACCCACGCCCACCTACACCTCTGGTGCCACACCCACGCCCACCTACACCTCTGGTGCCACACCCACGCCCACCTACACCTCTGGTGCCACACCCACGCCCACCTACACCTCTGGTGCCACAACCCACGCCCACCTACACCTCTGGTGCCACACCCACGCCCACCTACACCTCTGGTGCCACACCCACGCCCACCTACACCTCTGGTGCCACACCCACGCCCACCTACACCTCTGGTGCCACACCCACGCCCACCTACACCTCTGGTGCCACACCCACGCCCACCTACACCTCTGGTGCCACACCCACGCCCACCTACACCTCTGGTGCCACACCCACGCCCACCTACACCTCTGGTGCCACACCCACGCCCACCTACACCTCTGGTGCCACACCCACGCCCACCTACACCTCTGGTGCCACACCCACGCCCACCTACACCTCTGGTGCCACACCCACGCCCACCTACACCTCTGGTGCCACAACCCACGCCCACCTACACCTCTGGTGCCACACCCACGCCCACCTACACCTCTGGTGCCACACCCACGCCCACCTACACCTCTGGTGCCACACCCACGCCCACCTACACCTCTGGTGCCACACCCACGCCCACCTACACCTCTGGTGCCACACCCACGCCCACCTACACCTCTGGTGCCACACCCACGCCCACCTACACCTCTGGTGCCACACCCACGCCCACCTACACCTCTGGTGCCACACCCACGCCCACCTACACCTCTGGTGCCACACCCACGCCCACCTACACCTCTGGTGCCACACCCACGCCCACCTACACCTCTGGTGCCACACCCACGCCCACCTACACCTCTGGTGCCACACCCACGCCCACCTACACCTCTGGTGCCACACCCACGCCCACCTACACCTCTGGTGCCACACCCACGCCCACCTACACCTCTGGTGCCACACCCACGCCCACCTACACCTCTGGTGCCACACCCACGCCCACCTACACCTCTGGTGCCACACCCACGCCCACCTACACCTCTGGTGCCACACCCACGCCCACCTACACCTCTGGTGCCACACCCACGCCCACCTACACCTCTGGTGCCACACCCACGCCCACCTACACCTCTGGTGCCACACCCACGCCCACCTACACCTCTGGTGCCACACCCACGCCCACCTACACCTCTGGTGCCACACCCACGCCCACCTACACCTCTGGTGCCACACCCACGCCCACCTACACCTCTGGTGCCACACCCACGCCCACCTACACCTCTGGTGCCACACCCACGCCCACCTACACCTCTGGTGCCACACCCACGCCCACCTACACCTCTGGTGCCACACCCACGCCCACCTACACCTCTGGTGCCACACCCACGCCCACCTACACCTCTGGTGCCACACCCACGCCCACCTACACCTCTGGTGCCACACCCACGCCCACCTACACCTCTGGTGCCACACCCACGCCCACCTACACCTCTGGTGCCACACCCACGCCCACCTACACCTCTGGTGCCACACCCACGCCCACCTACACCTCTGGTGCCACACCCACGCCCACCTACACCTCTGGTGCCACACCCACGCCCACCTACACCTCTGGTGCCACACCCACGCCCACCTACACCTCTGGTGCCACACCCACGCCCACCTACACCTCTGGTGCCACACCCACGCCCACCTACACCTCTGGTGCCACACCCACGCCCACCTACACCTCTGGTGCCACACCCACGCCCACCTACACCTCTGGTGCCACACCCACGCCCACCTACACCTCTGGTGCCACACCCACGCCCACCTACACCTCTGGTGCCACACCCACGCCCACCTACACCTCTGGTGCCACACCCACGCCCACCTACACCTCTGGTGCCACACCCACGCCCACCTACACCTCTGGTGCCACACCCACGCCCACCTACACCTCTGGTGCCACACCCACGCCCACCTACACCTCTGGTGCCACACCCACGCCCACCTACACCTCTGGTGCCACACCCACGCCCACCTACACCTCTGGTGCCACACCCACGCCCACCTACACCTCTGGTGCCACACCCACGCCCACCTACACCTCTGGTGCCACACCCACGCCCACCTACACCTCTGGTGCCACACCCACGCCCACCTACACCTCTGGTGCCACACCCACGCCCACCTACACCTCTGGTGCCACACCCACGCCCACCTACACCTCTGGTGCCACACCCACGCCCACCTACACCTCTGGTGCCACACCCACGCCCACCTACACCTCTGGTGCCACACCCACGCCCACCTACACCTCTGGTGCCACACCCACGCCCACCTACACCTCTGGTGCCACACCCACGCCCACCTACACCTCTGGTGCCACACCCACGCCCACCTACACCTCTGGTGCCACACCCACGCCCACCTACACCTCTGGTGCCACACCCACGCCCACCTACACCTCTGGTGCCACACCCACGCCCACCTACACCTCTGGTGCCACACCCACGCCCACCTACACCTCTGGTGCCACACCCACGCCCACCTACACCTCTGGTGCCACACCCACGCCCACCTACACCTCTGGTGCCACACCCACGCCCACCTACACCTCTGGTGCCACACCCACGCCCACCTACACCTCTGGTGCCACACCCACGCCCACCTACACCTCTGGTGCCACACCCACGCCCACCTACACCTCTGGTGCCACACCCACGCCCACCTACACCTCTGGTGCCACACCCACGCCCACCTACACCTCTAACCGTGATGAAGTGACAGAGTGTCCGGGGTGTAGGACACGGTAGAGGTTGTGGTGGTGATTTCACTCACGGACGGGCAATTTTCGTGCAGTGAATTTGTGGATGGAGTTGATGTGGGCTGTGAAATGTCACTGCGGAGGGTGATTCTCCCCGCGCAGAGCCATCGTGTGCAGTGAAATCGCTGAGGTTCGAGTTCATATGAACTGTTGGAACTCAACAGTGAATGGTGGTTTCGATTTTGCACTGGCATCATCTGCAGTGACATCGTCAAGAATCAGTAGATCTAGGCAGTGAACTCTCGCCGCAGAAACGGTGCTTCATCTCGTGCAGTGACGCAGTGATGTTCATAGCGAAGGAGAGAAAGTGAACGTAGACAACGCAGTGATAATGAGAGGCGGTGAGCCCCCTTGGCACTGTGCCGGGCGTGGGAGGGTTTCACTGCTCCCATCGAGGCTCGAATAAGCTCGACGCTGCTCAGGGGAAAATGTAGAAGAAAAGTTAAAAGAGAAAAAAAAGAAAAGAAAAGAAATAAAAAAGGTAAATGAGGATTTAGGTCATTGTTGACGACTGTGATGGTGAAGACTTGGAAAGGCCTGATAGTGAGTGATGGTGAGGGGGGTCTACAGTGAAGGTGATGGGGCGCGAGGCAGACCAGTGAAATAAGTGCAGTGAGAAGGAGGAGGGAGGAGGATAGACGTGAGAGACAGGATTATAGCGAAGGTCTTGGAGTTGGCCACCGCTCCTGGCCATGCCAAGTGTCCTCTGTGTGTGTGTGTGTTTGTGTGTGTGTGTGTGTTTGTTTGTCATTTTGTGTGACTGTGTGTACTCCGTATGTGGAGTTTTGTATCTGTATCTTTGTGTGTGTGGGTGTGTGTGTGTGTGTGTGTGTGTATTTTTATGCCAGTGTATGTCTTTGAGTACGTATGCGTGTGTGTGTGTGTGTGTGTGTGTGTGTGTGTGTGTGTGTGTGTGTGAATAATGTGAATAATTCATGGTTTATTGAATAAAACTGAGAATAAATATGTATAATAAATTGGGGATGAAGGGCTATGTGACAAGGGTAGAGGGTGTCAAACATGATGGGTTATTCTGAGATGTTCACCTTGGTTGGAACCTGTCTCGGCGAGCACGAGCCCGGAGGTGGCGAACTGCAACTCGGGGACGAAGGATCTCTTAGTGTCAGGAGGTGACGGTGGCGAGTACGGGAGGCTCCCACCGGTGCTCTTGTGAATGCGAGAAGGACAAATGGGTTCCTCTCTTATCAGCGTCTCTTGATAGGTGGTGTAAGAGGGACCGGAAAGGGTCTTGGTGGTCTTCTGCGCGGGCCACTCCCGCAGTAGCGTCTTGTTGTGGGGTAGGTAGGGAGGGAGGAGGCGGAAGACCAAGGCGGGGGGGTGAAGGCACCGTTCCCTCGGTGTATGGACGTGGCACCGCCGTCAGGGTTGCTTGCTGCCGAGGTTTGTAAACATTGACCCCTCCCGCAGGTGCCACAGAATATATATATATATATATATATATATATATATATATATATATATATATATATATATGTGTGTGTGTGTGTGTGTGTGTGTGTGTACTTTCACAAGTAAACGATTTCTTGTCTGATTCGGGAATGTCTTGTGGTAGGTACGCAAGGAGTTGGAGAGGGAGAGGTCAAGTAAAGGTCATCATGATGACCCAGGGTGATGGAGAGACATCCCTCCTCCCTCCATAACACACACACACACACACACACACACACACACACACACACACACACACACACACACACACACGTCTTCCTTGTGTGAGAATTAAGGGACCAGTGTTTGTATGTTTGTTTGCCTGTGATTTTCTGTTTGTTGGTGATGGGGTGATAGAGTTTTCTCCTCATATTGTCCCATGTGTGTTTGGGGGAGAGGAGAGGGGAGATTACTTGTGTTTGCGGGTGCCTAATTGTCTGGGGGAAGGGGGTGTTTGTTTGTCCAGATAAACTGTCATGGTTTGACTTGATTTCCAATCCAAAACATGGACACCCATTGATAAACCTTCCCCCCCACTCCTCCCAGATAAGGGGAGACAAGGGGAGGAGTTGATGGGAGGTTAGATGGCGCCCCATTCTTCCGTTAGCCGACCTTTTCATCACCCCAGACGGACGAGGAGCGAGTTACGTCCCCAGTGAACAAGTACAATATTGTACTTCATTACTTCATGGACACATCTGTATGTGGAAGTGCTTTGTGCTCTCGTGCTTATATATATATATATATATATATATATATATATATATATATATATATATATATATATATATATATATGAGTAGGTTTTAAACCTGTTTGGAAAGGGCTTCGGTACTATTATGTTTAACCCCTTGAGCACGGCGGTACGACCCTAGGGTGAGATGACCCGGCATTTTAAAAAGGTCAGGGTCAAAGGCCACGCCATCATACCCAAGGGTCGTGTCGTCTTTCTCAGGGGGTCGTGCCATATGGTGGTCAGAGAGAGAGAGAGTCGTACCTTTGTGCTCCAGGGGGTCGTACTTTTCGTACTCTAAGGGTCGTACCTTTGTGCTCCATGGGGGTCGTACTTTTCGTGCTCTAAGGGTCGTATCGTTAGGTCGTCAGGGAGTCGTACCGCCCTGCTTAAGGGTCGTACCGTTGGATGTCCTTACAGGTGTTGACGTCAGAGGCTGTTTGATGAGTCTTTCAAAGGGCAAATGTAATAACAGTGTTTGTCCAGCCAGAGACGCCTTTACTGTTGCCCTGTTGTTCCCGTTGCTTTTGTTTCCTTAGCGGTTCTGTTGTTGCTGTTGCTTTGTTGCCCCGTGGCGGGTCGGTCTCACTGTTGCTGTGGCGTTGGGTGACGCTCTGTTTGTTCTTTTGCTGATGAACGGTCTGTTTGTTCTGTTGCTGATGAACGGTCTGTTTGTTCTGTTGCTGTGGCGTTGGGTGACGCTCTGTGTTTGTTCTGTTGTTGATGACGGTCTGTTTATTCTGTTGCTGTGGCGTTGGTTGACGCTCTGTTTGTTCTGTTGCTGTGTTGTTGGGTGACGCTCTGTTTGTTCTGTTGCTGTGGCGTTGGGTGACGCTCTGTGTTTGTTCTGTTGTTGATGACGGTCTGTTTATTCTGTTGCTGTGTCGCTGGGTGACGCTCTGTGTTTGTTCTGTTGCTGTGGCGTTGGTTGACGCTCTGTTTATTCTGTTGCTGTGGCGTTGGTTGACGCTCTGTTTATTCTGTTGCTGTGGCGTTGGTTGACGCTCTGTTTATTCTGTTGCTGTGTTGTTGGGTGACGCTCTGTTTATTCTGTTGCTGTGGCGTTGGTTGACGCTCTGTTTGTTCTGTTGCTGATGCAGATTACGACGATGAAGTTAGGCAGTTTACAATTTGATGTGTGTGTGTGTGTGATTTTTGAGGACTTTCCCATGTTGGCATTTTATTTCAAAAGCAATTTTAGTTTGTCATTTGTATTTGAACTGTTCTGTTCTGTCATTTTTTCTTCTTCAGTAGAACGAATACTAAAGAAACCACACTAACACAGAAAAAAAAAATTAGAGCAAAGATGATTTAGACCGTATATATATATATTTTTTTTTCTCTCTCTCTCTCCACTAATGGAAACTCTTCAGAAATAATGAGTTTAATTTGAGGCAAACTTTATAGGACTGAAATTCCAGATGATCTTCCGAAAGTAATAAGTTCCTGGGAGCTTCCAGGATGGTGGTGTGGGGGAGTGAGTGGAGTGGTGGGAAGGGTGGAATGGAAATGGGATGGAAGGAGGAGGAGGGAGGAGGAGGAGGGAGATGGCCCTGTCACGTGGGAGTAATGGAAGGTGTGTTTGTTAAGGGAGAAGTGGAGAGGTAATCCCATCTCTTAGAAAACGTGGGAGTTCTTTATCAACAGGATGGAATGGGGGGGTTTTGATACAGTTGCTGATAGGGTTGTCACTGTATTAGGAAGGTGCTTTTCCTTTATAAAGGTTTCGGGATGAGGGGTTGGCAGAGCTGTCGTCAACATGGTGGCAGTGTTGTCACTGTATATGGGGTGGTCCTTTATAATGGGTTTTGGGGTTGATAAAGTTGTTGGCAGTGTTGTCACTGTATATGGGGTGGTCCTTTATAATGGGTTTTGGGGTTGATAAAGTTGTTGGCAGTGTTGTCACTGTATATGGGGCGCGCCCCCCTTATAAAGGGTTGATAAAGGTTGTTGTGTTTATATTGGCAGTGTTGTCACTGTATATGGGGTGGTCCTTTATAGTGGGTTTTGGGGTTGATAAAGTTGTTGGCAGTGTTGTCACTGTATATGGGGCGCGCCTCCCTTATAAAGGGTTTGGGGTTGATAAAGTTGTTGGCAGTGTTGTCACTGTATATGGGGCGCGCCCCCCTTATAAAGGGTTTGGGGTTGATAAAGTTGTTGGCAGTGTTATCACTGTATATGGGGTGGTCCTTCATAATGGGTTTTGGGGTTGATAAAGTTGTTGGCAGTGTTGTCACTGTATATGGGGCGCGCCTCCCCTTATAAAGGGTTGATAAAGGTTGTTGTGTTTATATTGGCAGTGTTGTCAAATTTATAAGTAGGTTCTCATTTGCCTTTATAAGGGTGGGTTTATACCACCCTTAAGACGGATGTTATCCTCCAACCTGTATCTGTATAGAGAACAAGGTTTCTAACCCTCTCTAACTGTACCTGTGGAAATCACGTTTTCTTTATCGATAGCCTTCCCTGAGCCTACCTGTATCTGTAGAGGTTACGTACATACCGTTTTCTCTCTCAGTAACCTTCTCAGTAACTCTACCTGTCCCTGTAGAGAACACGACAAGTCGTTCTCCTTCGCTGTAGCCTTTATGGTCGCGTTTCAGGCAAGGTTTATACGCCACTCACAACCTCAAGTGCCGGTCGAGATTGATGTGGCATGGCACTTTCTGCAGGTTAACCAGATGTTATCTTTTGTTGCCCCAGATGGCGTCAGTCAGGCAACACAATACGTAGTGTTGCACGTGTTGCAAGCTCCAGATACTCTGTTGCAGTGTTGCAGCCATGTGTTACATGGCTAGCCCGCTTTACACACACATACCATAAGGCGGAGAGAATGTGTGTTATCTCTCTCTCTCTCTCTCTCTCTCTCTCTCTCTCTCTCTCTCTCTCTCTCTCTCTCTCTCTCTCTCTCTCTGTTCTTGTTATCAGTTTTCAGGTTTCTAGGCGTTCTCTTGTCTTCCTCTTGGTTTACATGTAGACTTGCGTATTTCTCTTTCTCCGGTCTACATGTTGTGCTGCCCCCATGTGGCCCTGGTTGTACATGTAAACCGCTGCTTTTGTGTTTGGTTTACACATCGTGCTGCGTCTGCCTGTTCCTGATTTTACGTAATTATGTTAAGATTCACACACATGACATCAGTGTTTTTGTATATAAATACTTTTTGCTTACCAGCACGTATGTGTTCTTGTTTACAAACATGACAGTTGTGTTCTTGTTTAGAGAGACATTTGTTATATGTGTGTTTTTGTTTTTGAACACGACATACGTGTGGTCTTGTTTACAGACACAACGGTTGTGTGGTCTTGTTGACAAACACATGTGGCCCCTGCTGTGGCATGCTCTTCCGGTAAATTAACCCCTTGAATACGCTAACTTAACTCCATCAGCACGATGACCTTACCCCATCAGCACGACGACTGAACCCCATAAGATCTGCGACCTAAGCCAGTGGGTACTCCCATTTAACCCCTAGTCAGAGGGGTCGAGTCGTTGCAATCAAGGGAAAGCGTCGTGGTAATCAAGGGGTCGAGTCATTTTAATCAAGGGGGTCGCGTCGTGGTAATCATGGGGTCGAGTCGTCGACTCAAGGGGTCGAGTCGTCATAATCAAGGGGGTCACGTCGTGGTAATCATGAGGTCGAGTCGTCGCACTCGAGGGGGTCACGTCGTCTTAATCAAGGGGGGGTCGCGTCGTCATACTGAAAGAGATGGGCACTGAACGTTCGGGGTTTTGGAGCACCTCCTCCTCCTCCTCCTCCTCTTGCCAAGCACAGCTCCCTGGGTGAGGTAGTTGGTGCATTTTTCATGAGGCGGCCTCCCTCCCTGGTCGGCCGTCCTGCCCCAGCCCGCCTCGGCTCTGATCTCAGTACCGTGTTTTACGTGGCTCCTCAGCTCAACTTTTACTTATTCAGTGGATCATTTTCAGGTCGGCTTGGCTCCCGTCCAGTGTTTCAGCCACAGATCCCAGGCATGGGATATATATATATATATATATATATATATATATATATATATATATATATATATATATATATATATATATATATATATTTCATTGAGTGATGGACTGAGTTGTTTGCACCGAGATGTCGTGAGCAAGAGTGGCACTCGCACACATATTCTCAAGAGACTGTCTATTTTCTTTTTTGAGTAAGAGTTCCCAGCGAAAGTTTTAAGCAGCAAAAACTCTGAAGAGGAAACTTAAGAAAGCGTCCAAAGTTTTAAGGTCAAGATTATAATTAACGCGGGGAATTTATAGAACGTTTATTCGTATACTTGATTGCCGGCTTCGCATTAGTCCGTTATTTAGCTATTAAGCGTATCTTACACAGACACACACACACACACACACACACACACACACACACACACACACACACACACACACACACACACACACACACGGACGTAATCACATGGAGTACTTACACAGCAGGTCTCGAACCCGTGTACCTGCATTCTGGGCGTCAGTTCGACGTGTGTGGAGAGAGAGAGAGAGAGAGAGAGAGAGAGAGAGAGAGAGAGAGAGAGAGAGAGAGAGAGAGAGACAGACAGACAGAGAGATGAATTCGTCCAGCAGCGGTTGTGGCCGTAGAGGCAAGGTAATCACCACATAGGCAGTGACGCCGCCAGAATCTGCGAAGATTGTGAAAAAAGAAAAAAATCCGGGAGTTTGTGTGCTTGATTCCGGTGGTGGAAGGAGGATGAAGTCGTGTTGCGGGAAACACAACCGAGGGGAAAAGTTTTCCATAAGTGTTTCTCGGGATTAAAGTAATGTTGGTAAAGGAAGGCAAAAAAAAAAAAAAAAAAATGAGGCAAGGAGCGAGGATGTTCTAATGTAGTCTGCCCCCCTTTTTGTGAGTGTGTTGGGCAGCAACGAAAACGACGACACGGGAGTGAATGGACAACAGATATAGAAAACAGGGTTTGTGTTGACTGGTGATGAGAGAAATGCAAGGAACGACTTGTGTTTCATGAGTTCTGAACTTCATGGTAGAATCGTAATGATCTCACACCGGGGTTGTGATTCCTTGTGATTTGGCAGTTCCTAAGGCGATTAAATGCTTCCTCAGGTAGCTCTGGGTTCTCCTTGGTGGCGTGTGTGTTTGTGGTGCTGTGGGATAGACGTTGGGTGGTTTGGGACTGTGTGACTGCTCCTCTTTTGTGTGTGTGGGACTGCTGAATGTTGATATGAACAGCTGTGTCGGGGACGGGTGGTACCAGGGCTTTGTGTGTGTGTGTGTGTTACACCATATGTAAATAAAGACTTTGCAATATGATTGCAAATTTTTATATATTTCTCAGAAGTGCTCTCCTCGGCGTCCAGACGTTGCAGAGGAACCTGCACTGACGCGCTGCGTATGAGGTGCCCCCCCCCCCCCCGAACGCTGTGACACCCCCCCCACCACACACACACACACATGCTGTGGCTTGAGACGAACACGTCCGTATATTTGGCACGCCACCACCTAGTGTGTCGTCCATCCTCTCTCTCTCTCTCTCTCTCTCTCTCTCTCTCTCTCTCTCTCTCTCTCTCTCTCTCTCTCTCTGTGTGTGTGTGTGTGTGTGTGTGTGTGTGTGTACTCGCTTGAGAGAGTCGATCCATCGTTTAAAAAAATAATTTGTTCTGATCTTATTGTAAAGTTGTCTCGATGGCCCAGATTGTCTTGTCTTGTCTTTGTCTCTAGTGTTGTGGAGGGATTGTCTTTGTGGCTTGGCCTCTCCTCCCCACACCCTAGAGAAGCTGTGGAGCTGTGTGACCAGAGGCAGGAGGGAAGCTTTGGTGCATAGCCTATACACGTGCTGTGTATAGGCTATGAGAATATTGGATCAAATAATAGACGGGTCGTAGCCATGTACAATGCTTTTATTTACGCTTGAACGCTTGTGTTTATGGGCTCTTTTTTGTCGCTTTTTTTATTTAAGTTTACTGCTGAGGTAAACCTGTGTAGTGTGACGTGCGTGCTCGAAGTAAACTGGACAGCCAGGTGCCGTCGAAGGACACGTTTGGTTCACGTTACTAAACACATATCCAGCACCTGATCCAGGCTCACTCAGACCCTCGGACAACCAGCTGTATGGAAGGGGTCGGGGAGGCTTTGCTGGCCGACCTGCCGAATAGCCAATACCTCATGACGAATTCAACTCAAGCTTGATGTAGAGCAAAGGTACATATTTAGGCACTCGCGCAGGATCCTTCGTAAAACAGGTTCTTCACAATTTGCAAGACCATCACGTTTTTTCTTAACGTCTTCGTTATCTCCTTTAGTGAAGAATGCCTCGCCATCCTTGTGAGGTAGTTTACATTAGGAGGAGGGAGGGGGGGGTAACCCACCAACACGACAGGAACTGCGGAGGAACCCTGGGGTACCATCTCCCCCCTTGCAGTACCCTCATTGTAAGGACGTAAAACTTTCCTCTGTCATGTCTTTTGATTCTCACAGGATTAACATCACCTTCAGTCCGTCTTGGCCTCGTGGCGAAAGGGTTGCTTGAGTATATGAAACCATAGCTTTGCATTACTTAGATAAACAATGATTAAAATTCTAAGGGACTTGGAAAACCGTTGAGACTTTGATGTTTAGGAACTGTGACTCTTGTCTAATTTGAATTGGACGTGTGTGAGGCGTCGATACACCTTGCTGTATATGTTATTAAACAGGACTGAAATCACGACGGTGCGACCCATGGGTGTGATGGTCTGAACTTTGACCTGACCCTCGAGGGTTAGGTCAAAGGCCACGCTCTTGTACCGAAGGGCCGTGGCGTCGTCTGGGTGATCACACCGTACACATCCCGGGTTCGAAACTCTTTCAGTAGGTACTGGGAGACATCACGAACCGTTCTCTGGGGAAGGTATGAATTCTCTGGTCAAGTATCATGCGGCATATACCTGACCAGCCAGGTTGTGGAGGGTACGTAGGCGTGCGAGCCGCAGCCTCAGACAGCTTAAGTGATCATGCAGCAGCAGGAGCAGCGGCAGCACTTTCGTGGCTAGACGGAGCCGCCTCGCCGGAGGAGAGCTTGCAAAAGGTCAACATACAGTGGTAGATGAGGCAGGATGGATGGGCGAGGGACCGACTCACAATGTCTGGTGGGTTGACCTTTACGTGAACGCCTGGTATTTCAGCGCTGACGGGAACATTACTGGGAAAATGATACACGAAAGAAAAGGAATAGAAAAATAGAAATGAAAATTTGCCTCGGCGCTCAGCCAGCTGGCTCATGCGTCAGGCGCGCTCAGGCCAGAGCAAGCACAGTAGTGCTCATGTCAGGACGACGGACGGGTACAGACACGCACAGCTTAGCCACAGACGCACCACAGGTCGGCCACCGACCGACTCACGTCAATCACAGACGTGATCTCGTCAAACACCGTCGTGCTCACCCCAGTCACAGGCGTGTCCAGGGCTGGTGGGTGGCGCCTCCTGTGGTGTAGTCGAGAGGACGCCAAAATCCTCTCCCTAAAATCCAAGGTGGAGAGGATAGGCAAGATGTCGTAAGAGTTGCTGTGGAAAGCACCAGGACCTGTGGTCAAAGTAGGGGATAGAGAGAAGCTTGGGTGATTCAACACAGAGGCAAAGCACAGCTTAAGCGTTTGTAGCCTTTGGGGACGATGTGATGGTGCGACCCCTTTGACCTGAAGCTTGAGGATCAATCAGGTCAGAGTTCCACCACGACGTCGTATACCCAGCGATCGTACCGTCCCTCGCCAGCAAGAGTCGCTCCTTTAGCTTCGAAGGGCGTACCGTTGTGGTCGAGCGTCGTACCGTCGAGTTCCAGGGTTGTACCGTCGTGTCCCAGTGTCGTACCGTCGTGGTCAAGGGATCGCAGGTTTTGACACGACTGAAGTCGACGCCTTTGTGGTTTACACCCGCGAGTCTGATGCATTGCCTCGGTCCGGGCCCGTGTGTGTGTGTGTGTGTGTGTGTGTGTGTGAGGGACGGGACGACACCGGGCCTCCAGACGTTGTAATATTTCACCCCAAGACTTACACTTGCCGCGCCAGTGTGTGTGTGTGTGTGTGTGTGTCACTCCCCAGCACCGACACCACCCCCTCCACACACACACACACACACACACACACACACACACACGGCGCAGGTCGCGTAACGTGGGCGCCGCTGTGTTTCCCTGCCCTTGGGCTACGGTATTATTGACGTTGGTCCGAAAGGATGCGGGAGCCTCGAATCCTGCTGCTGCTGCTGCTTGTTGCTAGTGCCTCGGGGTCTCAGAGGCCCCTGTTTCCCGTCAGATGAGAGGAGTAGAGAACGTCCAGAATATATATATATATATATAATGATTTACGCTGATACATCGCAGAAGACTTGATTCTGGAACCTGTAGGAAAATGAGGGACGAAGACCCCGGCCGCTATCGTGGTGGTTCACATCCACAGTGATACAGTTTGTCTCAGCATCTCCGAAGATGCGAATTACCACGAGAACGGCCCCGGGGTCCCCGCGTCTCATCTTCCTCCTGGCTACTAAGCTTGTAGGGTTTGTATACCTGTGTAGAGGTGGTGCCAGTAGCTGTGATTACTGCCCCTCTCTGACAGACAGGACGAGGAGGAGGAGGAAGGGGGGTCAAAGAATTATTCCTTTTTCACCACCTTACTTGTTATTTGATGTTCCGGGACAGATTGGTGTGTGTGTGGGGCGGTGGGGGGGAAAGGTTGATGATTGAGGGTGAGCCGAGCGTGGAGGGATAGTGGAGTGGAAGTAATTGATGGATTGGTGAGGGGTTAGAATGCGTGGGTAAGTGCTTGTTGGGGGGCGTCCCACGCCCAGGTGTAGGGCCGGAGGTGTGGAAGACCTCCCATGCCATCGTAAGGTATATACGTATGGTAAGGTAAAGTCACACCTCAGTCTTGATGATAGACCAGTGACTCACGACGCTGATCGTGACTCAGTGACTCACCGTGACTTAGATGACCCGTGTCCCATCGACTTGCCCCTGATCATGACCCAGTGACTCACCATGACCTTGTGACTCACACTGACCACAGAACCAATGCACTCACCCTTTTACGGTGACTCACCCTTACCAGTAGCCAGTGACTCACCCTGACCCGGAGCCGGTGAGTGACCCCTAACTCATTAAGACTCATGACCCAGTGGGTCAGGAGCGCCCCCTGGCCGGGCAGGACCTGTTAAGGCTGCTCCTTCACGTCCTTATTGATCGGGTCGGGTCCTCTCCTGCTGGGGAAGGGGTTGGGGGGGTGTCGAGCGCTTCCCCTCCCCTTCCCTCCTCCTCTGCCACCCCTCCCACAGCCCCCTGACCCGTCACCCTCCCATCCCCCCCTACCTCGGAGTGACACTCGCGTTACCTGTGAACACCGCTTGTGTTACCTGTGATGAGCTCTCGTGTTACTCGGAGAGTGTCACTGGTGTTACTTGTGATTAACACTCGTGTTACCTCAGAGTAACACTAGTGTTACCACCACCCAGCTGTGTTACCAAGCAATCCTCAATCAATTTAGCGTTGTCCACCTGTGTTGTTACCAGGTTTTTGTATATATATATATATATATATATATATATATATATATATATATATATATATATATATATATATATATATATATATATATATGCTGAGTTGTGTCATTAGCTGGATATTAATTATTTCAAGTCCGGTAATGAGGTCATTAACCCATTTAGTCATTTTTTGCGGAGGAGAAAATGCAAGTGGACTTTTGGCGAGGGTTGTGCGTGGTTCTTTATGGCCTTTAATAATAGACAGGGTTTAATTGCGTTTACTGTTTTTGTTCATTGTGGTTCCTCTATTTGTTCTCGTGTGTGTGTGTGTGTCGTTGTGTGTGTTCTGTCATGCCTTAATAGAGTCTGGTTTACCAGCTGTTCCGGTCTGCCCCCCGAGACCTTGACCCACATGACCTGCTCAGCAGTGTTGGTTGGTCGGTTCTTTTTTTTTTCCTCTATTTCGTAGCTATTACTCCGGGGTCTGCCCCTTGGAGCTGGCTACTTATGTGGCCCCCCGACATTAAGATAGAGAGGATGAAGTGTCTGTAGGGGATCCTAACATGAAGTATTCTTTTCCTCGTCCAAAGCCTCTCTCTCTCTCTCTCTCTCTCTCTCTCTCTCTATATATATATATATATATATATATATATATATATATATATATATATATGTATATATATATATATATATATATATATATATATATATATATATATATATATATATATATATATATATATGCAGAACCTTCACCCTGAAGAGGTCTACCCACCTCGCACCTGGGTCTGGGACCTTACCTTACCTTACCTTACCTTACCTTACCTTACGATAGTTCTATCTGGCTGTTTAGCCGTGGACCAGCAGTACGAACCAGGCAGGAGACATACCCGGAACTAGGCTACAGGAGGTGGAAGGATAGCCAGCCGTGGTGAAGCTCTCTGATCCCTAAGACTGTTCATGTTTGCGAGTTGCAGCTTCTGCGCATTCAGTGCGCGCGTTTGCTCGCACCAGCCTGTCAGGGCCTGGCTGGAGAGATGAGTGATTTTGCTCACAGTTGATACTTGAGACGAACAATGATGATTAATAATTGTTAATAATAATAATGATAATAATAATGATAATAATAATTATGACATTGTTTCCTGCGAGAAGAGAAAACGTTTAAAGAACCTTTGGGACCCGATAGTGTTCGTTCGTTTCGTTGTGAGAAACAGTTATGAAAGTTATGGACATACCAGTGGAGAACTCTCGGGAAATTAATCCACTTGTACTTGACCAGCAGCTACACTGTGGAGGGTATGTGGATAGGCCTGCGGGGCGCGGCTTCAAACAGCCTAATTGATCAGAGGAGCGGCGTTCCATCTTGGCTGAGGGTGGGGTGGGGAGGTTAGAGACAAGCCCCTCAAAGCCATCGTAAGACATACATCAGCTGTTGAGATACGAGGATCAATACAGTGTTTATTGATGCTTATGTGTGGGATGTAGACCCCGAGGCGACAATCCTGTGTATTACCAAGGGCAGGAGGCCTTTGTTGACGTCTTTCCTTTTTTTTACCGTCTGCGTGTGAGGCATGAAGTTCAGTTGAAGGTTCATGATCAGTTCTGAAGCCTTCAGGATTGCCAGTGTTACCCCCGTAGAACGTGACCCTGGTCCCCTGGCGGCGTGTCTCGCACGGAAGTGGTCATTCGCGCCCTTGTGTTCTGAGGTCAGCGGTGGAATACGTCGAGGTCAGCGGTGGAATACGTCTGCATATTAGAACTCCTTTTTTCCCCCCGTTGAACCCCACTTACTCTGTGTGGTGGGGGTAACCGAACCTAGATTAAACCCAGTCTGGCCTCACCTAACTTGCCCTAACTTCTCCAAAAGTAAGGGAGTCTACAACAGTCGTACTTAAACTTACTTTACGGTTTAAGTACCATTAGCCTAGCCGAGCCACAGTACGCTGGAGTACGCTACCTATCCTAGCCTATCGTAACACAGCTTATCTTAGCCTACTTTACCTTAAAGTACACCATCCTAGCTAAGCTTAGCCTAGCCTAGCCACCATGATAAAGCTCCAGGATCATATGACCTTAGCCACTTCTTCGGTTTTAAAAAAAAAAGAAACCTTCAGAATTTTACGGAAGTCAGACATTCCCGCTAACGCCGCCCCCGACCTGACGCTGAGCCAAAGTCCTTATTAATATAAGATTTTGTGGAGGTCGGTCAGTCAGGTGAAGGGGGGATGACAGCGTCCTCACCTAGCTATTATATATATATATATATATATATATATATATATATATATATATATATATATATATATATATATATATATATATATATATCTGGGGATAGGGGAGAAAGAATACTTCCCACGTATTCCCTGCGTGTCGTAGAAGGCGACTAAAAAGGGGAGGGAGCGGGGGGCTGGAAATCCTCCCCTCTCGTTTTTCCTTTTCCAAAAGAAGGAACAGAGAAGGGGGTTAAGTGAGGGTATTCCCCTCAAAGGCTCAGTCCTTTGTTCTTAACGCTACTTCGCTGACGCGGGAAATGGCGAATATGTATGAAAAAAAGAAATATATATATATCACATTGATTTTTTTTTATAGGTAACGCTATGAAATATTATATTCGTCATTCCTGTATCGTTACAGAGGATGTTACAAGCCTCGAAATTTGAAAGATACATGATTTTTATACCATGGGAAAGGTGGGGGGGGGGATGTGGGTGTGAGCAACTTTGGGACTTAGGTGAGGTTGTCAGAGGGTATATTAACCAGGGGCATGTAAGACTTAGGACGCGTGGATTCTCACGGAAGGCTTAGGTCAAAGGTCAGAGGTCAGACTTGCACCCGAGGATCGTGCTCTTGTGGTATATATATCACGCGATGCGACGTCCGCTCCGATCGTCGGAAAAATTGTGTTGCGTGTTGGCGTGGGGCTGGGTGGGTCTGCCTGCCTCGGTTCCCACTGTGTTTGTGGGGGGAGGAACCTCGTCGGGTGATGCTGGGGACTTACCTCGTTATGTGTCAATACCACCATTGAGCTAAGGAGCTTACGATCAGAGCTTACTCATGTTCAGTGTGTGTGTGTGTGTGTGTGTCTTTGTCTGTGGGTTTGTGTGTGTGTTTGTGTGTGTGTATGTGTGTCTGTGTGTGTGTGTGTGTGTGTGTGCGTGTGTGTGTGTGTATGTGTGTGGGTGTGGGTGTACGGGGTGTGTATCCCCCTCGTCCTTGGTATGAAACGCGTGAATTTCTTAATATTATGCGTTTCACGACGTTTTCCGCGTATTCCATTCATCCCGTCGTGTTATAAGTAAGACCTCACCTCTACACTTTACTGTAGTCCATCTCTCTCTCTCTCTCTCTCTCTCTCTCTCTCTCTCTCTCTCTCTCTCTCTCTCTCTCTCCCAAAAGCCATACACATCCCTGATCCCTTCCCCAGTGTCAGACAGTTGGCGTCCTAGCTACGTCTCTTCCTTGTATATCAACTGACGGTTGTATTTCTTTCTTGTATTTCCCCTGATGATGTGATCATTACACGAAAGTGCACTTGAGAACTTATCATGTTTCACTTCCCCGTGGATTAGAAGGAATTTACTCGATGACGCGCTCAATTGTGATCTTTTCCAATATATATATATATATATATATATATATATATATATATATATATATATATATATATATATATATATATATATTATACACATCTTGGATCTCCCAGCTGGCTGAGGTAACTGGTTCTTCCCTCTGTATTGATGGGGGTGTCACACGAGGGGTGTATCACCCGTGCCATGGAGAGGCTGTGAGTAGAGGTGTGGTGTGTGGGAGAGCCAGGCTTGACACCCGCGAGACCAGGTCGTCTATCGCTGTATATTTATACCTCCTCGTGGGTCTTTGTGTTATTTCTCTGCCAGCCTCATCTGCCCGGCGTGGTCCACTAGACGTCTGGGGTGCCATAGTGGGTGTGGTACACTGTATGGAGGTGCCACAGTGGGTGTGGTGCACTGTGTGTGGAGGTGCCATAGTGGGTGTGATACACTGTATGGGATGCCATTGTGGGTGTGGTACACTGTATTGGGGTGTCATAGTGGGTGTGGTATACTGTATGGTGTGCCATAGTGAGTGCAGTACACTGTGTGGGGTGCCACAGCGGGTGTGGTCTACTGTCTGGGATTCCACACTGGTCTCTCCCTACTGTCTGGGGTACCAGTGGGTGTTGTCCACTCTCTGGGGGTACCGGTGGGTATAGTCCACTCTCTGGGGTGCCGCAGAAGATGTGGTCCGCCCCGGAGGTCCATGATGAGCTTGAATCACTATGTGCGGACTGTGGTACAGCAGTGGCCGCATGCTGTCACCTGCCGCTGCTGCGGCATAGCAGCGGTGGGCGTGGTCCACTTGTCTCGAGCTGCAGCGGGACGAGAGTGGGCGTGGTTCAGAGTGTCTTGTTTCTCCGGTGCTGTACCGGGCCTGGTCCAGCGTCTGTAGCTGTTGTATTGCACCGGGCCAGGTCCACTCCACCAGGCCTAGTCCAGGTTGTGGTTTTAGTGGTACAGTACCTGGCCTGATGCTCGTTCTGTAGCTTTTGTGACACAGACCTCGTCTGTTGTCTGTACCAGGCCCTGGTCCAGTGTGTCCAAGGTACATGGATGTTGGGTATGGTGGACATGACCGTTTTATGTGTCACGTCTGACACCACCAGGTGCTTGACACCTGTCGAGATGTGACGACCCACCCCCCACAGTGGAGAACAGAGTGATACGTGTCATTCACTAGGTGGAATGGCGCAGGGACCAGAAGATTCGAGGCACTGATGGTGCGTTCCCAGACCCTTATCAGGGAAGTACTTGGTGCCAAAAAGGTGTGGTGTGACGCCAGCAGAGGATCGGCACCAGGAGACACATGGCACCAGAAGACGCCTGGCACTATTGGCTCCCCCCCACTTTGATAAGAGAGGAAGCACACCCGAGTGTGTCATCCACTGCGTAGTACACATGTAAGGCTGCGCGGGTGGCCTCATTTTCTCTTCTATGGGTTCTCTAGTTCTTTGTTTACTAGAGATCTACATTCGGTCTGTATGGTTGCTAGGAGACACCTTGTGGTGTACAGGGATTCTCAGTTTTCTAGAGGACCCTTTGTCGTGGGTCACATCCATCCCGTGTGTGTTTCTGGCGTCCAGGATTCCGCCACGAATGCATCCAGGGTGTTGTTCGTGCTGGGGTAACGAGGGGTTACCTAAATGCCCTGTATTCCTGGAGAGTTGAGGAGGATCGGAGTCCCCTGTGACTGTAAGGATTGGAAACGTATGACCAGGAGGATTCAAGTCCCTTGTGACGAGGACTCGATCCCTGTAACCGGCGAAAATGTTTGTTGTGACTCAGCCAACAGTAGGAGGTGGCGAGGCGGGAGGAGTGTGGTGAGGCGTGGTGCTGGTAGTGGCAGTGAGGAGTGTCTGCCGTCGTCGGACCCCGTCGGACCCGCCCACTTCCTTTAAAGTTTCCCCTTGTGTCGCCCTTCCCAGCCCACACGCTGCACCATCCCATCCTCACACACACACACACACACACACACACACACACACACACACACACACACACACACACACACACACTCACTCACTCACTTACCTGGGGGATTGGGGGTATAGGTTTGGCCCCAGATGAAGGGGTTTAGTCTGATGGCTACGGCGTGAGTGTCGTCTGCGGTTGGCATGGGGCTTGGTCGTGGTGGAGGGAGTTGGTGAGGGTTGTGGTCGTAGGCCGAAGGAGGGACAAAGGAGGCAGCCTGGCGTGTGTCAGTATTGTCTTGAGAGTCACATGCCAAGATAGACATATCGTCCCCTGAAGAGGCAAGACCCACACTAGGGCGTCGCACTCGGTAGAAGGGCGGCCCCAGAGACGTCCCTGAGGACACTCTCGTATAGATTTTCCCCAAACAAACGATGGTGTAGGAGGGCAGCCGTGCCACTGGTGAACCGTGGGGCAATTAAGGTAAAGGAAACCCACCTGGAGGAACGGCCCATTGTGGGCAGGTGATGGGCGTTGTGGGGCTGGAGGGGAGTGGTCGATTGGTGATGATGATACAGGGGAGGAGGGGGTTTTTGTTGCCTGGGGTTGAGGAAGGCATGGCAGCTTGGTGATCGTGCGCGGGTATTGTTCGTGTGTGCTGAGGATTGATTCCACTCGTAGAAAAATGTGCCATGAAACTGGATTTTTACATTGTTCATCAACGTATTGTGTATATGTGTGTGTGTGTGTGTGTGTCTGTCTGTCTGTCTCTGTAAGGCGAAGTGTAAGCAGTGTTCCTAGACAAGTATCCAGACAAGGCCAGAACAGTGCCAGGAAGGTTGTGGGTCCCAGGTCCTCTCCTCACACCTACACCAGCAGGGTTCTGTAGTGACAGATGCTCGTGTGATGTTGCTACCGCCACCGCAGTGGTCACGGCTTCTGCACCCACTCGGATTCGTTACACCTGGTGTCAATGCCTTATCGCTTCACTTGGTGTCTAGCAAAACTGTGTAAATGATATTTCATTTATCTTTGTATTTCAGCCTCTTTGACCTGAGTAGTGTGAAGTTGACATGAAATTTCTACCGTAGGAAGCCACTGAGGCGTTGAGTTAATCCCCATGATGGATGTTGAGAGATGTGATGATGGTGTTTTAGATGTCTGGTCGCTGGTGTTGGAGCCAGCCTCCCTCATAGTGCCGCCACCCGCTCCTCATGGCTGGTGGCCCTCGTGACGTCACCTGGGCCATGAGTAGCACGATGTAAGGGGGTTCCCTTACGCCGTAGTGTGAGAGAGTCACTCGCCTGCCAAGATGTCGCTGCTGGAGGCGGTGAAGGCGTGGACGCTGGGGCCCTGGGCCAAGCGGCGGGACAAGAAGCGTGTGAGCGTGGCGCTCTGGGGAGGACGCCCCGCCGAGTCTGACATGTGCTCCCACCTACTGGGCACACCGGGGATATACCGCCGGCGGCTCTCCACTCCCAGCGAGGCAGATTTCTCAGACTTGTACTCGACCCCCGTCCCCGTCCCCAGCCACCGCGCCCTTGCCTCCCGCCTCTCCACCTTCCCCGACGGCTACACGCCCCTCGACGCGTTGCCCCGTCCGTCGCAACCCGTCGCAGACACTAGCGACGGACGGGTGGTCGAGGCAGCGGCCCCGTGCCTCTGTGAACCCGCCGCCAAGGTCACAGTGCCAGGGCTAGAAGCAGCGACAGACGAGGACCTCGGCGATGTCTTCGACAAAGACGAAGAATATTTCGATGCCTCGTCTGACGAGGAGGCGGTCGCTCAGGGATGGAGTAGTGACGATAACCAGTGTAGGGGGGAGAGAGTCAGTGATGATGTGGTTGAGGCAGAAATTCCCGAGGTGAGGACAGAGTGTGTCGCCCTTACAGAGGTGCCCACCACTGCCGCCATGGCGAGTCTGGCGGTACCTGAAGATTTCGTTTGTGATGCTGCCGAGGAGGCTGACTGCACCGCCCTGGCGCTTACCTCAGCGCCGGAGTTGGAGGCCCCCGAGGCCGGCACACCGGAGTCACCCAGGATGCCTGACCACGGCCCTCTTGTCCCCGTCGGGGTGAGCAAGGCCCTGAACATCGGAGTGAGCAAGAACATTGACATCGGGACGACGAAGACCATGGACATCGGGGTGAGCGAGACCCTAAACATTGGGGACATCCTATGGGCGGAGGTGACGTCGCAGCTGAAGGACGTGTGGGATGAGATCGGCCTCATCGACGACTCGCCTACATACAGCTTAATGTCTTACCTGAGCCCTGCAGGTACTGGCACACATCCCCCTGCCCCCAGGCCCTGACCTTACTACCACCTCTTTGTTGCTCCTGCTCCACACACACACACACACACACACACACACACACACAAACACAAACACGTGTGCTGGATATTTGGTTACACCCAGTAACATAGTGGTAACTAATACGTAGCCTTTGACACTTGGTGTGGTTGTGTATATACACCGTGTGTACTGATTGGTGTGTATATACCTAGTGTTTTGTTGGTGTACACCATGTGTGTTGTCCTGGTGTGTGTACCATGTGTTGTGTTGGTGTACACCACGTGTGTTGAGTTGGTGTACATCAGTGTGCGTTGGTGTGTACACCATGTGTGTATTGTTGATGTACACCATGTGTGCCCATGGTGATGGTAAGCACTCTCCTAACGGTGGTAGCATTACATATGATGTGTACACATACAGGAACACCTGTAGTGTTGTTCATTACATGTGTACACCCGTTAGCACTGCTGGTCGACACCCTGTAGCAGTGAACAGCTGTGGCTGTCTTTGTGGGGACTCAGTAACAATAGAAACACTGCCTGGCAGTGATAGTAACACTGATGCGCCGCCACAAACACAACATGGCAGTGATAGTAACACTGAGAGGGCCACAAGCACTCTGCATGCCAATGATAGTAACACTGAGAGGGCCACAAAAACACTGTATGGCAGTGAAAGTAACACTGAGAGGGCCACAAGCACTGCATGGCAGTGAAAGTAACACTGAGAGGCCACAATCACTGCAGTAGCCATCTCACATAGTAACACAACACGTGGTGCGGTATGTACAACTCTGGAGGTGGAGGAGCTCTTGTGTTGCATGCACGTACTCGAGTGTGTGTTGTCGTGTTTTATAAATATTTACTAACATCGTGTGGAGGGACTGATATTTTGTAAACAACCTCTAAAATCTTGTGGAGAGCTGATGTTTTGCTCCGTTAGCACCGTGTGAAGAGGCTGGTGTTTTATAAACACCCACTAACACCGAGTGGAAGGGCTGATGTTTTGCAAACACCCACTGTCTGTGTGGGCAGGTGCAACGTAAACACCCACTAACTGTGTGGAGTGTTGATGCCACACGTCCAGCGTAACACTATTGTGTTGTGTTTCAGGATTGATTGGTGGTTTGAATTGTCGTGAATGAAGCAGTTGCGTTACCATACTCGTCAGATAACGTTACCATAGTGATGGTTGTAATGAGAATAGTAATAACGTGAAGGTAAAATGTAGACACTGTACATTACGAAGTTCAGTCGTCTTCAACTCTCTATGTTTTAAAAAAAAAAAAAAGAAGAAAAGTCTCGTTGAGCTTGTAGAATGTCAGATATAAAAGAACTCAAACCAATTTAACGTAAAAACGTGTTGGGAGAACAAACTTGTGTGATTTTAGTTGGGTGTCCCCTCCATATGAGCTCAGTTTTCTCTGGTTGCCATTGACAGGTTTCGGACGCGTATTGATTGTTTGATATCAAAGTTCATTTTGCCTCGTATTTCCCTTAGACTGAAATGTTTCATATATTTGTATTTCCTGAGGGTTTTTTTTTTTTTCCTATAGATTGGCTTGTCAGGCGAAAATTGGTTTCAAATTTGCTAAGTTTTTCTCGGCTCGGCAAATTTCCTCCCCTTACCTCAACCTTGGAATTTACGTAAGATCCTTACTATGATAATTGTCAAAAGATTTTTGTAAGAAATAGAAGAACTCTGAAGGATTATTGGTGAGTACGTTATTTTAGCATTTAATGATACAGTTATCAAAATATATTAGAGCCCTAGACATATAGATTTTCCAACATTTACAGTTTCGATGTCTTGATATGTTGACGGGAGAACACCCCCATGTTGACGGCAGAACCCCCCCCCCCCCATGTTGACGGCAGACACCCCCCCTCTCCCCCTACACCCCACACCCCAACTAGCCAGTCCTCCTCCGTCTAGCCAAGGGCAGCCGCCAGGCAGGAGGTGGTGAGCGGGCGGCGGCTTGGACCTGTGCTACCAATAATTCATTCAGCTTTTCTCGTGCGATGTCGTCTCTCTCTCTCTCTCTCTCTCTCTCTCTCTCTCTCTCTCTCTCTCTCTCCCAAAAAAAAAAACGTTTTGAATTGGAATCCGTCAGGATAGAAATGTGTGCGTCTGTATATTTGTACATAATCTCTTGTGAACCGGCTGTGTGTACAGATTCAACCCATTAAAAGCTTTTGTGTGTGTGTGTGTGTGCAACACCCATGTGTCTAACTTCGCCCGTGCTGTCAAAAACACACACGGCCGACCTCTGTCTTTTAAAAAGAGCCCATGCCAGGCATGTATACTGACGAATTACACACACACACACACACACACACACATGTAATTGTACGTGTAGACCCAGGTGGATTATTGGTCGAGTGTACCCACAGGGCCAGGTGTACATCAGCACATGGGATGAGTCATACCTACAAAGATATATTACGCTGTTCCTCCTCGCGCTTTGCATGTGAGACCCTCGTTTGCACCGTTCACCGCTGCTGCGCTACGTTCTTATTAATCTTGTATATATATATATATATATATATATATATATATATATATATATATATATATATATATATATATATATATATATATATATGTGTGTGTGTGTGTGTGTGTGAGTAAACCTGATATTACCTGCATTATCAAATTCTTGATGTACGCGACCGTTAACCTCCCGCCAGCGTGCATTTCGACCAGCAAGACGGGGCTGAGCATGTGAAGTCCTGTAATTGGTTGGAGTTGTTGCTTATTGCGGAACTTAATTAGGGCCGGTTGTGGGACGGGGGAGGGTCACTGGCGATGGTGATCATGGAACTGGATGAAACTGCTTCAAACAAGTAGGTGCGTGCGTGTTAGTGCTTGTACGGGCGTGTGTGTGTGTGTGTGTGTGTGTGTGTGTGTGTGTGTGTGTGTGTGTGTGTGTGTATACATTCTCTCTCTCTCTCTCTCTCTCTCTCTCTCTCTCTCTCTCTCTCTCTCTCTCTCTCTCTCTCTATCTATCTATCTATCTATCTATCTATCTATCTATCTATCTCTCTATCTATCTATCTATCTCTATCTCTATCTCTCTCTCTCTCTCTCTTTCACACACACACACACACTTGACTTGTGCTACGCACGAATCGTTCTTCAATTTTCCTGCAGTGAGCGCTACGCGTTTGCCCTGGCTTTACAAACTCAAAACACCGTCGCTTGTAGGGTCCTCTTTATCGCATTCACTCTGTGTTCTTTTTATCCGTCACCTCTCCTGGGATGGGCGTGTGGTCATATTCTCCACAGCAGTCATAACTTAGTCTACCGTAAATTTGATTCCCGCAATGAATAATTGACTGCTGGGTGGCTGGGTTTCCAGCAGCGCGGAGCCGTAGCAACACTGGGGCTTGTTAACATAGAGAAGGGTCACTGCATTACTGGGTTATCAACATAGCAACGTAATAGGATGGGAGACTGGGGGGGTTGTTGCCAGCCTAGCGGTTTTATAACCTAGCGAGAGTCTTGTCTTTTACGATATATATATATATATATATATATATATATATATATATATATATATATATATATATATATATATATATATATATATTCTTTTTCTTTTAAACTATTCGCCATTTCCCGCGTTAGCGAGGTAGCGTTAAGAACAGAGGACTGGGCCTTTGTGGAATATCCTCACCTGGCCCCCCTCTGTTCCTTCTTTTGGAAAAAAAAAAAAAAAAGAGGGAAGGATTTCCAGCCTCCCGCTCCCTCCCCTTTTAGTCGCCTTCTACGACACGCAGGGAATACGTGGGAAGTATTCTTAATCCCCTATCCCCAAGGACAATATATATATATATATATATATATATATATATATATATATTCTGGATATGTCATTTTATGATTGCCTGATTATGTATTTGTTTGTGTAGTGAACGTATGATGAATTGATTGGCAACTTGATGGGAGCGTGAGGGGGGGTGTATCAGCAAATGGCAATTTACGGTATATTTTTTTTTTTTTTTTTTTTTAGTCAATTCACTCAACCTACATTTTCGTAGAAATTTCCCTCTTTATGTGAATTCTGTAACATGATGTGCATCGGTATTTACCCTTTAATTTATGCATTGATACATAAAATGAAGTTTGTAATTAATGGAGAGGGATATTTTTTTTTTTTTTTTTTTTTTTTTTTTTTTTTATACTTTGTCGCTGTCTCCCGCGTTTGCGAGGTAGCGCGAGGAAACAGACGAAAGAAATGGCCCAACCCCCATACACACGTACATACACACGTCCACACACGCAAATATACATACCTACACAGCTTTCCATGGTTTACCCCAGACGCTTCACATGCCTTGATTCAATCCACTGACAGCACGTCAACCCCTGTATACCACATCGCTCCAATTCACTCTATTCCTTGCCCTCCTTTCACCCTCCTGCATGTTCAGGCCCCGATCACACAAAATCTTTTTCACTCCATCTTTCCACCTCCAATTTGGTCTCCCTCTTCTCCTCGTTCCCTCCACCTCCGACACATATATCCTCTTGGTCAATCTTTCCTCACTCATTCTCTCCATGTGCCCAAACCATTTCAAAACACCCTCTTCTGCTCTCTCAACCACGCTCTTTTTATTTCCACACATCTCTCTTACCCTTACGTTACTTACTCGATCAAACCACCTCACACCACACATTGTCCTCAAACATCTCATTTCCAGCCCATCCATCCTCCTGCGCACAACTCTATCCATAGCCCACGCCTCGCAACCATACAACATTGTTGGAACCACTATTCCTTCAAACATACCCATTTTCGCTTTCCGAGATAATGTTCTCGACTTCCACACATTTTTCAAGGCTCCCAAAATTTTCGCCCCCTCCCCCACCCTATGATCCACTTCCGCTTCCATGGTTCCATCCGCTGACAGATCCACTCCCAGATATCTAACACTTCTGTTTCCCATTTTAGAAAGTTAATACAAGGAGGGATATATATATATATATATATATATATATATATATATATATATATATATATTTCTTTTCTTTCAAACTATTCGCCATTTCCCGCATTAGCGAGGTAGCGTTAAGAACAGAGGACTGGGCCTTTGAGGGAATACCCTCACCTGGCCCAATTCTCTGTTCCTTCTTTTGGAAAAAAAAAAAAAAAAACGAGAGGGGAGGATTTCCAGCCCCCCGCTCCCTCCCCTTTTAGTCGCCTTCTACGACACGCAGGGAATACGTGGGAAGTATTCTTTCTCCCCTATATATATATATATATATATATATATATATATATATATATATATATATATATATATATTTCCATACATATTCGCCCTTTCCCGCGTTAGCGAGGTAGCGTTTAGAACAGAGGACTGAGCCTCAGAGGGAACATCCTCACTTGGCCCCCCCTTCTCTGTTCCTTCTTTTGGAAAAAAGTAAAATGGGAGGGGAGGATATGTGTGTATTGTCATCGTGAGCGAGGGAATATATAATTATTCTAAACGTGTGAGAGTGAAGTCAGACGTAGCTCGAAGTCTCACAGACACTGTTGGAATTTGTATTTCTTGGCGGAGGCTCCGCCTCTGGCTTGGTTCTCAGATGGAATTTCACCCCCGGATAAATGGGCCGATAATAGGCTAAGTTGGCAACAGTTTTCGTCCGTTGTCAGTTGCCCAGCCCGCTGCTTAGAATGTCGGGTGTGTGTTTGTTTTCTCGATTGCTGTGTTGCACACGTTCCGTCGTTTGTGTACTTGTCTGTGTTTTATATGTACTGTATATGTTTCATGTCGTTTGTGCTCACGTACGACGTTCTTTTTTTTTCTTTTTGCTTCTGTTCTGGATCGTATGCCCGTCCTTTATGTGTTTACACAGGATTATTTTGTGTTTGCCTCCGTATACTTGTCTACCTTCACCTCTTTGTGTCTGAGTGTTTGCCTCCGTATACCTGTCTACCTTCACCTCTTTGAGTGTCCGAGACGCATATCTGCTCCTCTTTTTATAAATTAATACACATTCGTTTTTTCTGCCTATGTGTCTGTTTGTAATGTTCCTTGCGTTTTCCGTATCCATTTGCCTGTTTTGAGTGTCGTCTGTGCTCTTGACCGTGTTATGTGGTGTCGTATTTATGTATGGACATGCGCGTTTGTACTTATGGATGTATTTGTGTTTGTGTGTTTTGTCTGTGAGATCGTTAAGGAAGAGTTAATGAAGGGGCTTGGAAACCATGAGAGAGACTGACATGGGGGATCCCATTCTCTAAACTAGTTTAGTTTTTCGGGAGGAGTTTTGTAGTGTTGTTAACCCTTCTTTACCCCCCCCCCCCCCTTGAGCACAACATTACGACCCATTAAGAACGACGGTACGACCTCTTGAGCACGACCTTACGACCTTTGAGCAGGACTGAACCTGTGTGTGCTGGCGTGACGTTTGATGTGACCCTGAAAGGCCAGGCGACCATGATTGAGGATGGTTCCGTCGTACTCAGGGGTCGCATGGTCGTACTCAAGGGTCGCACCGTCGCGTTGAAGTGGTTGAGGTACTTCTTCCCTCTCCCTTGAGAAGCAGTAGTCCCCCACCGTTGCCAAGTTCCACTCCTGCGTAACCAGCCCACACTTCATACCTACCCCATGCCCCCTGTTTCCCTCATCCCCCCCAACCACCAGCAGCGTCAACCCCCCCCAACCCCACCCCACCTCAACCCCTTCCTCACCTCGCAAACAACGTCACATCGCAAAGGGCTTTCGGCCTGAGCCGCCAATTTCGCCTGGCGATGTTATTAAACTTTCCCCGAGTGTCAGACCATGAAAGGAAGTTTGGCTGGCGAGAGGCGGGGGTATATTGACGTGTCAAGGTCAGGCCGAGCAGGGTAGGGAAGGATGGGGGTTGTGTGTGTGTGTGTGTGTGTGTGTAAGATTGTCAGTTACTGCGTTTATGTAAGGTGTTTGTGAGGTATATTTAGTGTTCTTGCATGCTTGTTTTTTTTTTTTTTTTTTTCTTTGCTGTTTGTAAATGATGTTTAATAGTCATGTTGATAGTGATTATCAGCTTTTTATTGAATGAACTAGAGTCAAAGACTGCACGAAAAGAAGTCCACATGGTGTAAACAGGCTTGTAAAAAAAGAAGCGCCACGGACCGTTCCGTGGTTCCCCCGACCACTTCATTCATGTTCCCTGGTTCAGCACGAAAACGCCCAGGACCGACCGCCTTGACCACCACCATCAGGAGGAATGAATCCCACCCTCCTACCTCCTCAGACTGACCCCCCCTGGTCCTCTGGCTCTCTCTCTCTCTCTCTCTCTCTCTCTCTCTCTCTCTCTCTCTCTCTCTCTCTCTCTCTCTCTCTCTCTCTCTCCCTATTCATTTCTGCAACGCTGGCAGTCTTAAATCTGACCCTCCTTCTGTGGAACATCTCCTGTCTACTTCTTCCCCTTAAAAAAGAAGGAAAAAAAAGGAAACCAGCTGTTCAAGGCTGCTTCTGCCCTACACACTTTCTACATACATAAGTCGATCTTTTGTGATCCGGGTCCAATGGTGTTATGATGTAGAACTACACTTATGTGTCAAGAAAGATTGGTACATGGAAGAATCGTCGTTTTTTGCTCCTCCTGTGTTTAAATTAGATACTGAATTTGTTGGAGAGGGTTAATAGGTAGAGGTGGATGTGTAGACGACTTTGGGAAGAGGACTGAGACGTCAGTAATGAATTTTGATGTAGAATGCAGGCATCTCTTCAGTCTGTGGTGTCGTGTGAGGCACGCGATAACCTTAGTGCAGGACCACGGACTGTCTGTGCGTCCGTGAGTGGAGGAAGGAGCCTTTTGGCGCGACATACACTCGGCTCAGTGGTCCCAGTCCTCGTCGTCATGATGATCGTAATCAAATTGACCTTAATCAAATGCTTCAGGAGGAGTGTAAGGTCTTGTAATGGTGATCCCGGTCCTCGTCGTCATGATGATCGTAATCAAATTGACCTTAATCAAATGCTTCAGGAGGAGTGTAAGGTCTTGTAGTGGTGTACCGCTTGGTTGCGAGGTACTTCCAACCTTTCATTACTAGTACGTGCGGGTTATGACGCACTTGGTAGAAGTGGGGGGACGCCGTTACCGACCTGATGGTTGGGCGTCACGAAGGTCGTCCAGGAAGCCTCAGGTTCCATTGGAAAATCTGCGTCGGGAATGAGGACAGGCTGGGTCATGCCAGGGGGCACACGGTCCTTCCCTAGCGCGATTCGGGTTGTCACGTGACCGGGAGACTGTGGGAAGCAGGATGACGACCCCTTGTGTGTGTCCAACCGCAGGACTCGGCGGAAGGGACTTCTCCATTGGGCCAACTACCATGCTTTCCACCGTATCATCCGCGCTATATAATGACTTCCCGGGATTAGGTATGACCTGCGTCTTCGTCACATTGTTGGACAACGTCACACCGTAAGATGCAGCCAAAGTTGGAGAGTACTAGTATGTTCTTGGGAAGGGAGGGAGTTGCTGTCGTATTAGACATGATGTGGTGCTGTAGAAGTGATATGTGGTATGGTACCACAGTGGTAAAGTATGGTGCCATGGTAGTGAGGGGATGATGGTCCCTCGTCAATAATGGTAGTGTGGTATGTTTACTTATGAAATATTTAGTATACATACAGATTGATAGAGCAAGTGTTGGAGAAGCGTTAGAGCCGACGAAGAAGGCGTTGGAGAAGCGTCAGAGCTGACGAAGAAGGTGTTGGAGAAACGTTAGAGCTGACGAAGAAGGCGTTGGAGAAGCTTACAGAGCTTGGAGAGTGGGCGTTGAAGGAGCTTATAGAGCTGATAGAGAAGGTGTTGAAGAAGCGATAGAGGAGGTCCAACGAAGGCCAGGGAACACGGAGCACGAACTGAAGGAGCTGAACGACGGGGGAGAAGGTTAGCGGCAGCAGAAATACCGAGTCTGGTGGGGAGAACAAAGAAGAGGAGTCATGATTACGACTTCCAAGTTCCTGAATAAAATTGATAAATGTCCAGACCGGGAGGAGAAGGGAGTTTTTTTTTTTCTTTTTTTCTTTAACATCATCAGAAAAAGATTAACGAGACGTCTCAGCGAGAAACTCGTTATAGAAGAGACGGGAAGAAGAGAGTAACGGGGTTGATGGATGGAATAAGCCCTGGTTGGTTGATTGATGATCGATGGTAAACACCGTCCAGGAAAAATTTTTGAATGAAAAGTGCGATCCGGGAGTTTTTTTTTTTTTAGAAGAGTAGGGGCCCTACCAGCGTTAAGTTAGACCCCGCCGCCCACCTCTACGACTGTTCAGTGAGAGAGAGAGAGAGAGAGAGAGAGAGAGAGAGAGAGAGAGAGAGAGAGAGAGAGAGAGAGAGAGAGAGAGAGAGAGGCGTCGTGTGTGAGGGGTGGCGGACGTCGCCCTACCTACAGCGTGTACGGTCGATGCCACCTACACCCCCTCCCGTCTCCTCCTCCTCCCTTCCTCCTCCTCCTCCTCCTCCCCGACTCACCAGGCTCCCCCTCCCCTCCCTCCCTCCCTCCCTCTGAGGGGGAGGGGGTGCACGTGGTGAGTCAGGAGGCCACATCATGACGCACTTGTGTCTGTGTGTGTGTGTGTGTGTGTGCGTGTACACCCAGCCCCCCAGTGTGTACAAGTGGCCACGTACACACTCGCACTCATCTCTCTCTCTCTCTCTCTCTCTCTCTCTCTCTCTCTCTCTCTCTCTCTCTCTCTCTCTCTCTCTCTCTATCTATCTATCTATCTATCTATCTATATCTATGTGTCTATCTATCTATCTATCTATATATATATATATATATATATATATATATATATATATATATATATATATATATATATATATATATATTATGTTTGTTGTTATTATATATCATTAATATACATATTTAGATACATCTCTCTTAGTGCTAGTGTGCTTAGAATTCTCTGTTTTTTAGGCTATGTGTGTGTGTGTGTGTGTGTGTGTGTGTGTGTGTGTGTGTGTGTGTGTGTAAAAGATGAACACACACACACACACACACACACACACACACACACACACACACAGGAGGGTTGGTCCCCCAGGCATCAGTCAGACGCTGAGGGAGTGAGGGTGGAGACGTGTGTGTGTGTGTGTGTGTGTGTCGGTGCTTGTTCGTCCCTGTACTACCTCCTCACACAACAGTATAGCTTCATGGAAATCGATATCTTTTTCACGCTAAAGAAGTGGACTTATCCGTCGAGAAACAGTGGCGATAAAAGATATGATAAGTGGTGATAGTAGTGATAGCCAAATACATACGAAAGATAAAAAGAAATGATACATATTTGTGGTGAAGGAAGGAATGAACTGGTTCTTATGGCAGTTTGGAAAACAAGTGTTGCTTGTGTTGGTGTTGTTATCAGCTGATGTTGTTTGTGTTGCCGGGTGATGAGACCTCGGCAGAAAACTGGTGGTGGAAGTGTGGCTCACCCCAGTGGAGTGGGTGGAGGACGGATTTTTGTGGAGTGGTTGGAGGAGAGCAAGGCCGCCAATGGCGTGCTGCAAGGGGGGGCCACCGGTACCATTCTGGACGAGATGGATTTATAAACTCAAAGCTTGATATCATTAGGGTAAGGTCAAAGGTCAGGCCCATCAGACCCAAAGGTCGAACCATCGTGAAGAAGGGTGGTAATACTACTGTGCTCGAGGGTCGTATCGTCGTGCTCAAGGGTCGTACCGTCGTGCCCAAGGGTCGTACCGTCGTGCTCAAGGGTCGAACCGTCGTGCCCAAGGGTCGTACTGTCGTGCCTAAGGGTCGTGCCGTCGTGCTCAAGGGGTCGTATCGTCGTGCCCAAGGATCGTACCGTCGTGCTCAATAGTCGTATTGTCGTGTTCACGGGTCGAACTGTCGTCCTCAAGAATTTGAAACAGTAGTTTGGAGTAAAGATGCGCCAAAGAAGAATTTTCACTTGTAAACTGTACACTTTGTAAGATGTACGAACAGAATTGATTGTGGTGTAAAACACACACACACACACACACACCCACACACACACACACACACACACAAGAATACATTCGTCATCAAATTGATACAACTGTATGACTTCGTGACATTTTCTCTCTTCAAGGATATCTTAAAAGTTAAACTTACTCACGTGTTTACAAGATGTAATAAACAATAAATCTAGTCTTGATAAACAGACTAAAAATTCAAGGATTTCTACTTCTTATCTTTTTGTTTTTTTCATTTTGTTTTATTGTCCATTTTGCGATTTAGGTCGACCCATATATGTGGCGCTACCCAAGGCTGACTTGAAATTACCAAGGGAGTTTAAGCGAGAACTGTTATGTGCCTTGTAAGGTGATGGTGATGTTCATGTGATGGTGATGGAGGGAAGTTGATGTGATGGTGATGTAGATATGTTCATGGGATGGTGATGGAGAGACGTTGATGTGATGGTGATGTAGATATGTTCATGGGCTGGTGATTGTGATATGGTGATGAGATGGTGTTGGAGATATGTATTATGTGGTGGTGAGGGAGATACGTTTTATGTGGTGTCGATTGTGTGACGTAGATTTTCCGTGTTGTGGTGTGACGGTGATAGCTGAAGTTGTGATGTTATGGTGAATATGGTGTCGTAAAGATATGGTGTGACAAACGTTGCATTGAAATTCATATAAACGTTTGACCAGTTGAGTTTCTGTCAGCTAAATTAAAAAAAAAAAAAAATCCTGTGTTAAGACCGTTTTTCGTGCCGGTGGTGCTGTGTTGGTGGGTAATGCTGTGCCTGCCGTGTTAAATTTCATGTATCGGGTCTGTAGTTGCTGTGGTAGAGATTGTCAATGCAGCTTCTATAAAGTTAGTTTACATATATATATATATATATATATATATATATATATATATATATATATATATATATATATATATATATATATATATCTGCTGTAATGTAACTACTCCAATACGAGTTTACATGCAAGTCCTGTGGTAGGGGTGTGCAATGTGGCCACCGGGGGCCTGGTTACGTCTGCGCTGAGGTATGTGGGAGGGGAAGTATGTGGGCGGGGAGCTATGTGGGAGGGGAGGAATGTGTGAGGGCGTATGGGAGTGTGTGGGAGGATGCGAGTGTGTCGGGATGGGAAAGGATGTGGAGGGAGTACCTGCCATTACCTCCGATGACAGTCTGCCATCAGGGAGTGATGGTGGGTAGGGAGGAAGGGAGTGAGGGTAGCGACCACCGGAAGAAATGTATAGGATGTATGTTTGTCACTCCCTTCACATTTCCCCCCACCTGGAACTCCCCCACCGTCCATCCACACCGCTCCCTCCACATCCTTCACCACCACCACCAAGCCTCCTCCCCACCATCAGCATCCGTCTCCACCACAGACACCCCCACTACCTGTTCTCTGAATAATCCTGATTACCTTCACGAGGGGCCTTACCCTGTATATCCTCCATTACCTTGAGCGTCACCACCACGGGGAACAGACAGCACTAACGGTTCCACCCCCACGCACCTTCCACCAGTGGTGGGAACACGTCCTGTATGAGTGTGTCTGTGTGTGTGTGTCTGTGTGTGTGTCTAGCGCCCCCTCACTGTAAAGTGTGTTGGGAGGCGTGTGACAAAAAGTCCCTTAAGTAAATTACCTATTTGTACTACATGGGGTGGGAGTTTTACACCCGTGGGGTGGGGGCCCCATGTTTTGAACATTGTACACATAAGCAACTTCTAATGTCGGTTGAGTTGTGCTTGGGTGCGTGTGGCCCGAGTCTCAAGGATATTGTTCGACTGCACCCGGGGAGGCTAGTGGGATGGAGGGGGGTGGGGAGAGGGTAGGAATGTCTGTTTACATGCTGGGGAGTGACTGGGCTGGTGGTATAAGTCGCGAGGGGGGGGGGGGGTGGCTTTTTTATTATCACAACTGGGAAAAGTTGTGGTTACGTTAGGTTAGGTTAGGATAGGTTATGTGCGACGGATAGCTTTAGGAATAGGTATGGGTTAGGTGATGGGAAGTACCAGTCTGTGGCCTTTGATGCGACCCATACGTTAAGGTTAGGTCGAAGGCCAAGCCATCAAACCCCTATGGCCGTACCGTCGTGCTGGAGGGTCATATAACGCTGTGTTCAGGGGGTCGTAACGCTGTGTGGTCTAAGGTCGCACCATCGCGTTCGTAATTCTACATGTAGGCGGTCCTTCACGACACGAGTGGGCTAGGCAGGCAGTCTGTCTGTTTGGTGTTCAAACACAAGGACAGAGGTCGTAAAATTCCTCGTCCAACATGGTAAAGAAAGAAAAAAAAAAGTCTTCCCTGGGATCTTTCATATATATCCTGCATATCGTACCAGAGAGAGAATTTCAAGTCACTTGAATCGCTTGAATGGTTCCTCTATGACAACAGAATCCTCGCGTTCACTTGATGTGGTACATAGAATAACATGAGATTTCCTTACTTAAACACTCCGTCACAGGATCAAAACATCTTTGGACGGAGATTTATCCTCAGCAACAGACAGTCATCATTATATTTTGAAAACAGTGGCTTTCTTGATCTTGTATATGTGTGTGTGTGTGTGTGTGTGTGTTACTTTAAGGTTACGTTGCCAGGTTGGTAACAGTGGCATGGTGCTTAAGGCTATGTTGTTTCGCTGGCAATAGTGGCTTGGTGCCGCTCATGTCAAGACAAATAAACACCAATAAACCATTGGGTGTTGTCAGGGTCGTGTAAGATAGCAGTAGAGATTAGAAACACAAGACTCCTAGTGTCGAGAGAGAGAGAGAGAGTGGGTGAGCAAGGGCGCCTAACTTTTCCGAACGACGCGGACGTAAATAACGTCATTCGTGGTAGACTTGAAGCGAGTCATTCGTCAAAGTCTATTTATGTTTTCCTCCGTAAGAGCATTTTCTTCTGATCTGGCTTCTGTTGGTTCTTCTCTATTCTCTCTCTCTCTCTCTCTCTCTCTCTCTCTCTCTCTCTCTCTCTCTCTCTCTCTCTCTCTCTCTCTCTCTCCAGGAACTCAACCGTGGTTTAGTGAAGATGTGCTGGAAATGTAAAATGGGTCGGACGCATCCATAAAGGCTAGTTGGTGCCGAGGGTGTAGTTAAAATGAATTGTGTCGAGGATGAGCTTTGGCTTCTCAAGGATGTGGTGAAGGTGAGTTTGATGGTGTGTCCCTCCTTGGCAAACACGACGGTGATTGGTGAGGTGATAGTGCGATGAGAGAACCATGGGATTGGCTTGCGAATATTTGGGACGTTCTATTTTGAAACATTTATTGAGTTTTCAGCTTTCGTGCTCGTCATTCCATGTTACCAACCCTTGCTGTAGAACAAGGAGTTTGTCTTTCGTTGTAAAACGCTCCCTCGTTAGTGTATACCCATGGCTAGGATGAGATGAAATTAAATTCATAAATTAATGCTTGGATAGAGATTTTCTGAGCGTGTGATGTTTATGAATACTTAGTTTTAAATCACCTGTTAACCTTTCCGAAGTCATCAGAGATGGCCCTTGCTGGATTTGTTTCATCGACAGGAAATCATCATGGTAGCTTGCCATTGTACTTTTTTTTTTTCCTTCTATTACCAGAGAACGTGTGAATGTAAGGGTAAAAGTTTTTTTTTTCCAAGCATGGATTGGAATGTTGTGCAGATGTTATCTTGAATATTTGCTTTTTGTTTCTTTAATGAACTCATGGTCGACGAGGACTCCCATATGTCTCTCTCTCTCTCTCTCTCTCTCTCTCTCTCTCTCTCTCTCTCTCTCTCTCTCTCTCGTAATGGCGCTCGAAATGGCTCGTACAGGTTTTACCGCCCCATGTGTGTAAAACTTTCGCAGTGATCGATGATTTTAAGATCACTAGCCATTTGAAGTTCCAAAATTCTTGTTGCGAGTTTCTCTTAAGTCACCGTACAGGTGTGGATCGTTCAAAATGTTGTCTTTCTTCTTGCGCCCCCCTCGCTCTTCGTAACTTGTCTTCGAATGATGATATTCTTCAACAAAACTCAAAAGATTCGATGATCACTCCGCCATCCCATGTAATATGCCTGCCTATTCTCAGGCTTGCCCGTTATGATAATGCTGGTCTAACGGCAGACGACAGCCACTCGCCGTAACACTAGAATCCGTACTATAACGTCAAACGTTTTTAAGAAAAGAATGAAAGAAAAAAAGGCACAAAACTTGGTGTTCTTGTGTTTGCGCGATGGTGTTAATTTTGTTTGTCTGGTCACGTGATCCTCCCACCGCGCGAGTTGCCACAACGTTTTGTGTTAACGTGTGTCCAAAATAGTACGTATGCTCTCGCCCAGGTGCACGCAGGTCATGGAGGTTTAACATCCCACCTCTGTCACGGGGAGAGAGAGAGAGAGAGAGTTGGTGGCGGTTTTCATCCCTCCAACATGCAATCACCCACCATTTCTATATACGTTTCCCACTACACGCTCCCCTCCACCGTCCATGCCACACGTCACACAACTCCCCCGCGCTGTGTTGCCAGCCGAATTATCGCCAAAAAAAAAATTATTCCTATCATGTTTATCCATAGATGTACTTTGGAACATACGTGATACCACAAAATAAGAATAATTATGGGGATAAATCTTTCCTCCAAACGTTGGCTTAGAGCCACCGTAGCTAAAAACGCGACGGTCGTCACCATGGCTTGGCGCGCAGATTACAATGACGGTTGCACACTCGGGGGGGGGCTGGAGCGAGAGTGTGCGTGTTGGGAAAGGATGAGGGAGGTAGCCAGAATGACGGTTAATATTTACTCTCTCTCTCTCTCTCTCTCTCTCTCTCTCTCTCTCTCTCTCTCTCTCTCTCTCTCTCATACACACACACCTGCCCTGAACGGTCGTCAAGCCTGACCACAACATCAGTGCAGAGTTTGCGGTTGGCGGAGAATTTGGAGTGGAGTTGAAGACTCGGTGCAGCTGCATAACGCGGTGAGGGAGGGAAGTCGTTTACTGTATTTGTATTTTGGGGGAGTAATTGACCAGAGAGGGAGACCATACAGGACTGCGTAGCCACCCACCATCATTGGCTGCTGCTGCTGCTGCTGCAAAAGAATGGGGAAAAAATAAAAGCTGAATTAGCCGTCAGTCGTATCCAGAGAGCTATTGTTATTTTTTTTGACGGAAAAGAATTCCAACTAGCGGAAGCATTCAGTGTGAGTCATGGTAGTTCCCTATTGTTATAGTTGCTTTTGTTGAGGTTTTGTTTGGGGGAATACACACAGGATTACAGTTGTGGGCTCTTGGCTTTCTGTGGAAATCTTGGATTACGTTCAGTTGACTCTAACGAGTTGAGCACAACAGGACAACAGTCGTGCACTATGGTACGACCCTTGGGTATGATGGGCCGGCCTGTAACAAGATATTGAGGAGTCACGTCAAAGGCCTGGACATCATACCCAAGAATCATAAGGTTGTGCTCATGGGGCTGTGTACCGTCGTGCTCAAAACAGTTAAATTGGTTGTACTTCGGACATACGGGAGTTTTAACTTAGACACGTCGACTTATGAATCACATACAGAAAATGAATAGGATGTATAAAGATGTACCAGTCTAGTCCAGGCATATATATAATAATAGTAATAATAATAATAATAATAATAATAATAATAATAATTTACTCTAGAACTAGGCTATGTCAGCAGGCTGTGCATGAAGGTTAGCAAATCTCTGACAAGTGACGATCGTAAGTGTGCTAACCTTGACGGTATTAGCTAACGTGTTCTATATTTTGGGTATCGGTGGTTGTTTAACCATCATAGGAAATGAAGGTTAGGTCTTAGAAGAGCTGTCGCGCTGCGTAAAGGAAGGAAGACCATTATGGCAGTGCGTGAAGGTAGTAGACCTTGATGTTTAACCTAGCCTAATGCCCGCTGGAATCCTTGCTGCTTACTGACTCCACTCGCGGCCGAGATCCAGTACGTATGACATCACGTCCTGGGGAAACCCCTCTCTTGCATATTCTTCAGGGTGTTTTAGAGCTGTGCGGTCGGTTGCTCGTGGTGACTGCTCCGCAGCGTTGCAGTGCTCTGGACTGTTTCCAATATCCGGGCCAGCTGATACATCGGGAAAAAAATATACCAGTTGGCAGCTCCTCTTCCCGTCGATGGACGGTTGAACTCAAGTGAGCGTTTTATTATTGGGAAGACCCACGCGTGTGCGCGCGTGGAAGACATTTGGACTACACATTAGAATATTTGGTCAACTTTGGAAATGTGAATGAACCTGGATATTCGCAATTGGCCCAAAAAAGAAATGATAATAATGGGATTACTCAATTGTATTTTGAAATACACAATAACATCATCCATGATTCGGTAGTTTTTTCTTGACATTAACAAGTTAGATTCTTAATTGGGGTAATCCTATGTGTGTCATTTCTCTGTGGCAGTGATTAGCTGGTATAGGGGTCAGGAAACACTGGTGGTATAGGTCAGGGCGAGGTCTTGCAATGTGTTCAAGGTTTGTCAAAAAAGTAATGAGATAGGCGTCACGTGGAGCTGGTGCAAAGAGCAAGTGTTTCCGATGTGCTGGCGTCGGCAAGCCGAGTTAAGAGTCACTGTGCAGCGCCGCTGGGGAAGATGTGAGGTATGTTGAGGTAGGATTCTTCCAGGGAAGGTGAGTGGTCCCTGGGTCTGTTGGAGCTTCTGTAGAAGGGAGGTTGTAAATTGAGTTTCACAGCAGGAGTAAGAGACGTTGTCGAGGTCCCTTATCTGTGCTGCTGTGCGGCAGGAGGGAGATGCTACTGAGGTTTCATATTCCAGAAGGAGGTAGGCGATTGCCGTGGTTGAATTGCGCATCAGGTGTGAAATGGCGGCTTGGGCGAATTACTGCAGTCATTGCTCAAGGCAGGCGACGGCAAGATCCCATGGGGCTCTTGTCAGTGGAGGGAGGAATCAATCACTTAAAACGCTGTTGCTGTCGGGCTTTCCCCCATCGACAAAGTGATGAGCCAAAGTCACATGGCCGAGACGCGTTTAGACGCCAGGCCGGCGGGTGCTCTCGTAGTCCTTGGTAAGTAGACTGCATGACTGACACACACACACACACACACATGTGGCTTCGTCATGGGTATTTATGAACCTTTTGGTTGGCTACGCCGCTGATGTTGATTGTATTGGAGACCGCCAAGTCATTGACAGCGGGTGGGTCCCTTCGGAATATAAGGAAGGATTTTGATTGGTGCAAGTGTAGATGCAGAGTTACTCAAGGTTGGTTAAAAAGGCCATGTCGCCCTGCCTTCTCGCTACTTAGTAAGGGAGGTCAGGCAGGGTCACACATGGTTAATAATGTGACTGGATTACGGCCGATGTGTTCTCGGTCAGGTTACCGCCAGAGGAATTATACAGGATATGTGGGTAGTGACGTTACAGTACATTACATAAAAAAACAACAAAACATTTTGGCGAATAGTGAACGTTGTTTGGTGGGACGTGATGGCCACTGGTGTATGGATGCTTCTCGGTCCGATGTGAGCACGACGGTACGAGCCAGTGGGTTACAATGGCCTGACGTTTGATATATCCTTAAAGGTCACGTCACAATACCCAAGGGTCGTATCGTCGTGCATCACCAACATAGGTAGGTATAGCCAATGGAGATCAGGTAGATATCCCCGTATTCTACGATGTTTGGAAGTGAAGACACAAGAGACAAGATGTAAAGCAAGAGCAGCAAGGACGATGCAATGGCAGGAGGAACGAGTAATTTGGTTTGTTGTCAAGCTGCAGCTTCGAGCCTAGTCTGCACACACACACACACACACACACACACACACTCATCACTCATCCATCTCTCAGGGACAGCAAAACAGTATCAAGCCACTTTAAACTACTTTTGCAAGAGTGATGAATCACCCATATAAACTTTATGACAGCATGATTGTACTCTGTCCCTCTGTAATGAATATATGTCAATTAGTCTTTCTCGCCTGTCGTGTACCCGCTGTCCGAAACGCGCCATTTTGGATGGATTGCTGTTACGTAGCCAGCAACATGAAATTGCTTCGTGGTGGCTAGTAGCTTCACACCGGACCCAAAAGTGATGTAAATAGCACATCAAAACCGATCAGTTACTCGACCGTTATTACTGATGTCACTTTCAAGAGAAATTGGCCGTGTAAAGTCTTTTAAAAGCGACGCAATTGACCTTTGTTCCCGCCACGGAAGGGAGAGCGACTGACATTTTTTTTTTTTTCAGGTCATTTTTAACCAGTTAGCTGCTTCTCGCGCCACTAATCCTGGAGCCGCAGACATAAAGCTGACAGCTGAACTCGATCACGGAAAATGGAGTTCTAAGTGATGGTCATACCTGCTCTGTAAATGAGTTTCGGAAAGTTTAAGATACGCGACGTAAGTTGGGGGAACATTTTAAGATAGGCGACGTAAGTTTGGAGGAACATTTTCGGTAAGAAATCGGAAATAAAACACGACTGCCTTTGGCAAAGATACCTAGAATGTGTGACAAGAGTTTGGCATTTTTCTCTTTTTTTACCAATTTATTGTACGTGTCCGTTTGAGAACATGACAGATGGGGACAGGTGGTGTACACACAAGAATCCAATTTTATCAGTAATCCTCCAGCAGAACCATTGATATATGTGCAAAATTTATATTCTGAAGTTGACGAGCTGCATAACCTCTGACCTTAACGTGTGTTTTTTTTTTTTCATCCATTGATTTTTCTTTTTCTTTCCGTTGAACGAATGTTGTTCTTTGAACCGCATTCAAAAGCATTTGTTGATTTTTCGTGGATGTGCCCCGCAGATACACACGATCGCTTCCTGAACCCTGTGTGGTCTATACATCCGAGGTGTAGAATATACACATTTCTTGTATACACTTTACATAAATGTGATCTGTTGACGGTCAAGGATAGAATGGATAGTTTAGATCCATTCAGCAAATGAATATAATTTTTCTCTTCTCCATTTTGGAGAATACAGTATTAATGCATCCTTCTCACCTAGAAGTATTGTACTAAGATAAGGAAACCCTGTTTCCCTCGTGTACGGTGCTGGGAAATACATAAAATTGTGTATGCAAATAAGGTTCTTTATGTATTCCCCCTGAGCAAATAGTATGCATCGTGCGAAGTATTCGTTCGAGATCCGTAAATTCAAGTATAATGTATTCTCGGCATCAAGAATTCCAGTACTGAATTTACGAAACGGGGGGAAATATACAGATCTGTGGTCGGGAGAATAGGTATATTGTATTCTAGACACCAGAATTATACATGGCTGTATTTACTGGGTTGAGCGCAGTAATGCCTTCATCAGTGTTGCCAAAGCCTCCCCCCCCCCTTCCCCGGCTTGATGCCAGACCTCGCCAGCCGAGTTGTCACAGATATCTGAGTATGTGTTGCGAGTCTGTCTGTCTGTGTGGTTAAAGGGATGGATGGCTTCGTCTGTTAGCTGTGATGTTAGGGCGTGAGAAGTGTTTGAGGATAAGGTGATGAGTGTGTAGACTAGTTAGAATGACAGTGTTTGAATATGATGATGATGATGTCGCAACACAAACATTTCCTCATGTTTCGTGATCACTCCATCTTTCTTGTAACCTTGTCAAAGTTGCAACACTTGACTATCCATATACGACAACATCCGCCACCAGCATTTGAGCCCCAGTGCCTGATCGTTTATCCATCTAGAAGCTTCCGTCCTGTAGGGTAGGGCTGCCAGGTAGTCAGTTAATGCCTCTGTGTGTGTGTGTGTGTGTGTGTGTGTGTGTGGGCGAGCCATACCGTCATCTACTTTAACGCGTCTCCATAACTGTTGCTGTGTGCCTCTGACACTCTCCTCTAACCTTACGACAAACCACGGAACGTTAACCTTTGGCCTATAACACAAACGGGGGTACATTAACATTATGTACTTACCATCGAAGGTACAGTTCCTGGTGCCATAGTGGGAATCTCGGTCCGTAGAAAGCCTTAGGAGGAGACAGTCCGTCGTGGTCGACAGGGGTACCAGCACGGTAAGGGAGACAGTTCCGTCGTAATGGACAGGGGTGTCAGATGTCATTGTGGGTGTACCTACTAAGTGTATGAAAGTAAACATATCATGGAATATAATGCTTTCCGTAAGGAGCGTTATTATACAGATCATGGTGGTGTACGATATATAAGATTATACGTTGTTTAAGTATATCCAGAAGACGAGAAAATGTGTCTCGTCCAAGTATAACCCAAGGCAGTGGAAGAGATACTTAGATGACACCTTATTTCCTCTCTCTCTCTCTCTCTCTCTCTCTCTCTCTCTCTCTCTCTCTCTCTCTCTCTCTCTCTCTCTCTCTCTCTCGGAACAAATTACTTATGAATGCCCAACAGAGGAAGTGGGACAAATGCACAAAGACCTGGGTGTTGTGTTATCATAAATGAGAAACAAGAATCCACAGAGCATGTTGAGAAGATAACACAATCAAGCCAAGTAAAGTTTGGTATGGTTTTGAGACAAAACAAACTGGTGAGGGTGTTTGATGTGCACAAAAGGATTGAATACTACTTTGGCGTATGGTCACCAATGCAACGGAATAGCAATAAACACAGAATTCAAAAGCGCTTTACGTTCAGAATGGAAGGGATGGAACATATGACCAACCATGAAAGGCTGAAAATACTGGAACTCTGTGGCCTGGAAATATGAAGAGATGGGTGTATGACAATCTACGCATGGCGACAGATTGAAGGTATAAAGGAAAATGAACTGAACCTGAAAGCCTATTGACAAGGGAGGTCCGGAGTTATTACAAATCTGCAAGAATACCTGTGGAACACACTCAGAATAGATCGGACGAAAATGTATGAAAGCCCAGCCATGAAGCTTGAACGACTGAGTATCCTTTATTATCCTACCTGGAGAAATAAGAAACGCGCGGAACAATACACAAGCATTTAAAAGAAGACTTGTCATGTGGTTGAAAGCATTCCCAGATGAACCGAGGACAGATGGTTATGAAATGCAGATGACAACGGAGAACAGTATTACTTATCATGGAAGACTTGCGGTGAGCGCCACGCGCTCGCCCTACCAGTTTCGTAAAACCTCTTCGTGGGTACTCTCTCTCTCTCTCTCTCTCTCTCTCTCTCTCTCTCTCTCTCTCTCTCTCTCTCTCTCTCTCTCTCTCTCTCTCCTCGTTAAAGACTTCATTCACAGACGAAGATCCTCGTCTAAGGCCACTCGGTCTACAGTCTTTTTTTTTTTTTTTACTGCCATTGTAGACCTCGTGGCCTGGATGAGGACCTCGGTCCGTGACTGGAGTCTTTTAACGTAAAGTATATCGTGGGAGGAGGTCGTGAGGGACTCCCAGGAAAATTGGTGAAATTAAGTTGACGCATCACCCGCATGGATGGCGCTTTTAGGAAGATATGAGGCTAGTGGGGACGATCATGGTGGGTGGGAGAGGGGGAGGTAATTCGGGGGGGGGAAGTGATGAAGGAGAGGCCAGCCTGGTAAATGGGTGGATGGGGGGTGACCTGTGGTGGTGGATATGCGTCTAGACTGCCATATGTTGTGGAGGTGGACCAGCATTAGTTCCACCCGAGAGCACGGCCAAGGCTCGTCGTGCCTCCTGTGGTGATCCCCCCCCCCCCCCTCCCTTCCTCCCTTATACGTGCCTCCCTCCGTTGAAGTAAGGGTCCGTGCCAGTGAGGGACCACGGCTATTCTGATAGCCTCCAGGGGAAGGTGCTAGGCTCTTTAGGGCAGAGGGCCGTAATGGGTTGGGGGGGCACCACTCTGACCCGACGGCTGGTGAGGAGTAGCCACCAGCCAGTAAAGCCTCCCACATTTAACGCTTGGGAAGGAGTGAACGTCGCAGCTAAACCAAAGTTCTCACGAACTCAACAGTTTCCCCCAGTAGAGGAGGAGAAATTTGTCGACAAGAGACAAGACTGGCAAGAAACATACAGTATGATGTGTTCGACAGTAATAGTTAGATCACACGGCCCTTGCTGAAAAAAGGGACAAATTATATATATATATATATATATATATATATATATATATATATATATATATACTCTACTCTTGTCTCCACCTCTCTCCGATCAACATTCTTATGATACCACAGAGGAATGGGCCACACCAAAACACCACCACTTCAATGTTACCCAAGACCTGGTGTTTACATAATGTTGATACAAATCCCAGACATTGAGAAGAAACCAATCCAGCCAAAGTTGTTGGTTTTGAGACAAACAAACTGGTGAGGGTTTGATGTCACAAGATTGAAACTACTTGGCGTATGGCACCTGCAACGGATAGCAATACCAGAATCAAACGCTTACTTCAATGAAGGTGACATCACCATGAAGCCTAAACTGGACCTCTGTGCTAAATATGAAGCAGTGGGTTATGATCTAGCATGCGACAGATAGGTATAAACGAAATACTACCTGAAAGTCCTATTGACAAGTCCGGATTATTACAAATCTCACAATACTTGGATCTCCCTCGATGTCCAAATGTATCAAAGCCCACCACACTATGACTTGACGTCTGAATTTCCTTATATCTATCTTCAGAAATAGAATCGCGCGAACAAACCAAGCTTTCAAAAACTTGTCATGTCGTGAGCTTCCAGCACGAACCAGACGATGTTTGAAATGCAATGCAACGAACAGTTTATACATGGAAGCTTTAGGCCACGCGCTCGCCTACCATCGAAAACCTTTCGGGTACCTCTCTCTCTCTCTCTCTCTCGTCTCTCTCTCAATTCTCTCTCCTCTCTCTCATCCTGTAAGACTTCATTCACAGACGAAATCCGTCTAAGGCCATCGTCTACAGTCTTTTTTTTACACTCATTAGACTCGTCCTATAGCCCGCCGCTCGCTTAACCGTAAACTAACTGGGAGGTCGTGAGGAATCCCGGAAATGAATTAATTGAGCATCCGCAGATTGGCGCTTGAAATATGAGGCTAGTACATTGTGGAAGGGGGAGTTATTCGGGGGGGGGGATATGCGGAGGGCGCCGGTAAATGGTTGGATGGTGGGTGACACTTGTGTGTTGCGGGACTGCCATTCTGGAGACATTTATCCCCCGAGAGCACGCCCAAGCTCGTCGATCCCGTTCCCCCCCCCTCCTCCCTTCCTCCTTTGGCTCCCTCGTTAGATCAAGGGTCCTCCCAGGAGGACTCAAGCTATTCGATTACCTCCAGGGCGTGCCAGTCAAACTTCAGGGTCACGATGGGCCGTTAATCGGTTGGGGCACCCTCTGACCGTAACCTGGCTGAGTAGTACACCGCCTAACTTCTCTCCCACACATTTAACCAAGGCACGATGACGTCGCAGTTTCCAATTCCGCCACGAACCATTATTTCCACAGTAGAGAGGAAAATTGTCACTCCAAAGCTACTCTCAACAACATTCAGTATGATGGTCCGCTTCAAAATGCTTGATCACCCCTCTAAAAAAGGGACCAAAAATATATAAAAACATGATATCATACACACTCAATACTAATATAATCATATATATATATATATATATATATATAATATATAAGTCCAGGTGAGGATAACAGAGGGGGCCAGGTGAGGATATTCCAAAAAAGGCCCAGTCCTCTGTTCTTAACGCTACCTCGCTAACGCGGGAAATGGCGATTAGTTTAAAAGAAAAAGAAGAAATATATGCAAAATAGAGAGTCGAGCATGGTCAGTAGAGGTAGACGCACACGCACACACACGAAATGTAAGCGAAACGGCGAGGTAGTGGCAGAGTGAACTGAAATTCACTGAACCAGTAAACACCTCTTGGCAATTTCTTTTGAGCGGTACTTTCCCCGTGGATGACATGCGAGACATCGTCACTACGACAGCACTGTTGTATGAGGCAACTTGTAGACATTACTGTGTTGCATTCTTTTCCAAACATCGTTCCTGGAATACAGTCGTCACACAGAAAATCGTCGATGACAGTAATATGTCAGAAAGGATACCATCCCGAAGTTTAGATTAGTTTAGTCTCACCCTGAGTTAACGGATGTCATTATAAACTTTGGTTAATTCTACCACCGACTGAGTCAGTGAACACCAACACGAACTTAAACTTTGCCAGTTTGAAAACCTGTGACGTAGCCTCACATCATATGTGAAAGACAAGGCTTGCCGCACTCTCTTTTAACTAAAAAAAAGAAAAAGTAGTGGTAGAATCTTAGGGGGGGAAATATATATATATATATATATATATATATATATATATATATATATATATATATATATATATATATATATATATATATATATATCGTAAGACGTGAAAATGGCTCACCTCGTTGAATGGTGTACAGAACCCAGGGCATGACGGCCCTCTGGCAGTGTTCCATCAGTGATAAAATCTTCGACGCATGAGGAAAAAACAAAATCCTGTGTAAGGTACTTTAACCAGGGTTTCAAAGCCTTTGACTTCAAAAGTCACAAAAGTTTTTATTGAGTCTGGGTTGTAAAGTAGGACGATAGTTCTGCCGACAGATAAATCTCGAGTATCAAATGATAAAATCAGATGAAATGATTGCCTTCACCTTGATATATATATATATATATATATATATATATATATATATATATATATATATATATATATATATATAATGACATCGATATCAGTACAGGTTGACAAACAAATGCAGTTTTTTTTTAACACAAGTAACGGACATAAGTCTTCGCCGAGGTAAGCCTTTTTTGTTTTTTCCCAGATGACACTGGGTTTCAAACGGTATATCTAGTACTGGGAGTCACAGTGGCAATTATTTTCTTTTTTGGGGTATTCGAATCAACCTATGGAAGTTTAGATTATGTTGGTGTAAAGGACATGAAGGGATCAGCATTACAGTGTTACAGGATACATTGCAGAAGCAAAGCCCAGATACATAATGGAAAAAGACCATCGACTCCAACAATAGATAACGATAGGCTAGACCTGCGAACCTACCTATATCTCAGAGCCTTTCTTCATGTAAGTTATTTGTGAATGGCGGATTTGATTTTGTTGGCCTTTGTTTTTAAAGTGCGCAAACTAGCGAAGCTGGAACGTGTAGAGAGAACATTTGGGAATCACCGAAGAACGCGTGAAGTCATAGTGACAGACAAGTCACAGTGACTCGTCTGTCACGCTCAAGTGAGAGTAATGAGTGTTGACGACATGGAGTGACATCAGCAGACCAGTTTACTCCGGGCCTTAAGATATAAGGAACCTCGTACGAAAACATTTAGACGATCACAAGAGAAACATCTTTCTGTTGACTGATTGATTTTTTTTTTCTGTGATGGTAAGCATGCACGGCGTTACCTCAACCAAATAGTTCTGTGAACCAAGTCATCCCCTTGAGCTCGAATTCACCCTTATATATTTCAGATTATTTTTTCATTATCGAATAACACTTAAACAAGACTCCGGTGAGTCCGCGAACTAATGTCATTCTTTGGTAAGATGGCCCTATGAAAATTGGTTCCTTTTAGTCATTTAAAACTTATAAAAGTTGGAATGGGGAGTATTGTTGGGGAACTTTATGAGCGTGGCTAGAGAAGGTGGATGTCTGGCATAGTTGGTCGTTGGCAGCGCCATATGTGGCGAAGCTCTGGGTGTATAGTACTATACCTGCGTCACTGCTCATGTTTTATGAACCACAGCCCCTGTTAATATGTCAGGATGACCCCGTGGCACCGTGTGGGTTAAAACCCCGCTGGAGACAGCGTGAGGTTACATGGATATTTGAGCTTAAAGTGCATGTGGCGGCAGTATCTCGGTCACAGGTCCTGGCCGCACCTGGCGAGCCGACCGCGCCCCAGCTGCCGAGAGCTGCTCGGTGCCAGGTATACGAATGCTCATCTTCCACACGGGTGAAGAAATTGTTTCATTTCCCGTCATTTACAGGTATCCTGATGAACTTGTACTCATTTCATATATACATATTTTTTTTTTAAGTTCGATGTATTGTTTTCAAGTCGGTCGGTTCACTCGGTTGGTTGATTATTTGGGTTTTGGGGGCCTCTGAGCTGCCAGGGTCATCAAGGCCGTCAGTTTCTGGTTAAAACCACCTCCGAAAAATTTGGACACCTTCTCTCTAATGTTAATCAATTATACGACCATACACATCCTCTCCTTTTTTATGTCCCATGTTTGCAAGTCAAAAGAATCCGTTGCAAAACGTGACGTTTAAAAACACGACTAGGAGTGTAGTGTATATTGACTTTAAAGACAAAACTAGGAGTATAGTGAAAGTTGATATTTAAAGACTATTATGAGTATAGTGTGAGTTATTTAAAGACAGAACTAGGAGTATAGTGTGAGTATTGATACAGGGGGAGAGAGGTTTTCTTCAACCTCCTTGAACCCATGTGTCAAATAGGTCATTAAAATCTATGAAAGTAATTTCTTATCTGAACTCAAATGAAAGGTAATTGATGCATGTTTATTTGTTTGCTGATTTATACTTTCAGTAAGAGGCATATACTCAAGATGGATATTTATAAGCGAATTTCCCGAGTTCAGAACTATTTTATCAGTGTAGTGGAACTAAGGTCTGCATTAATAATTGCTCTAGCATCTTCCGTGCTATTCATTCTACATCATAACTTTTAGTCCGGTTGGCAGGAGTACATTGTACGCGAAGGAGACATTAAAAAAAAAAACGCATTAATTCACAGGATTTTCAACTTCCTGTAGAAGTTTAGTAAGAAAAAAAATCAATTACCAAATGTGTACGCTGGTATGGGTTAAGTCATGTTTTGCCTTGTGTTTTGTCTTAAATGATGACATGTTTATGTATGATGGAATCCTGCATTAAATTATGACATTTTTTTGTGTATGATGAAGTCCTGCATTATGAATAGCTAAATGGCGACCAACAAGACGTAACAATAAGTTATTTTCCTAGATCGAAGTAATTACCGTTCCTTGACGGTAAGCTACCTGGGGTTTATCTCCGGCTTCGGTTAATGCGCTTGATCCGCTGTAATTAGAGTAAGACTTGGCGATTTATCTCTTGCATAATACATATGTTCGCTTAAACATTCCCATGGCATAAGATAATGTTGCAAATGCTGTTTTGTTCTCGTATTAGGACTTTCCACGAAATGAAAGATGTCAGCATGAAACTACCCAACACTGAGTTAGTGTGAGGGAACTGTCAAATGTGGCATCTGAGAAGGATTGTGTTTACTGAAGTGTTGAATAACGGTAAAAGAAAACATTCAAAGCACCTGATACCCAGAATGCTGCTGAAATATAGCAAGTAACAACAGAGCTGGACTGTAGTGTGGGGGAATTGTGGAAGAGTGAGGAGGATGTTGTGTTATAGTGTAACCCCGGCTGACCCCACACAGGCGGCCCCGGAGCCCACGGGTCAACGCTGGTCATGGTACACACTCCCCATTGGTGGATGTCTTGCTATCCCTGCCATACTGAAGTACCTTTGTGCAAGTAAGCTTGGCATGCATGCAGTTCTTTTAGTCACTTACCTGTGTACAGGTCCTGTAGGTCTGCACCTTACCCTGTTTACTTCCCTATCTGTGCGGCAGGAAACCTTTTTTATTCTATCTTGTTGTTCCATGTTTAGATATTATCGTTATTAGTGTTTTATTCTATGTTAACCGCTTGATTTGGATATGAAATTATCACCGCTTTGTTTGCATGGGTAAGTCTTCTCTAAATATCGGGATAACTGCCAGATCTTTACGGTATATACATTTCCACATGTTATAGGTCCATATTATGTATATTTTGTATTGATGGTTACTTAGGAATACATGATTTATGTTTTAATGTTGACAGCCTCCTCTTGAAGTGTTCCATGTATTGTGTTCCCATGTCAGCATAGAAGTAAAGGTATCTAAGCTAGAGTGGATAGCTTGCTGAGTTTTTATTTTGATTATGTATTTCAGAGCCTGGGAAGGAGAAGAGTGAGGGTGTGAATGGTAATGTTGGTAGTGGTGATGGGTCCCCTGAGCATCATCCAGCCTTCAGCCCCTTAGCCTCTGGTGCTCCCACTACCACTACAACAGTGCCACCCCTCAGTAGCCAGCCACTATCCCCACCTGAGTCACAGCCACCAGACTATCACGGTCATCACCACATCATCTCATCGGAGCGGCCAGAGCGGCCCACCTCGCTCATGGCACCCGGTGGTAAGTGGCAGATACGGGGCCAACATGGTCCTGCCTCCCCTGACTCGACTGACGCCGTCTTTGTGACCGCTACTAACACCACCTGTGCTGCCACCACCACCACCACTACCACCATGTGTGGGGGCCGCCATGCCCGCTGGCTCCTGTGTGTGCCCTCCAGCTCTGTGCCAGGGGACCAGTACCAGCCCTCCAATGCTCCCCTCCCTCAGCAGTCCCGACCTGTCACGTCCCCCAGTTCGCAGCAGCCCCCCTCGTTCAGCTCTGTGGTCTCTCCACCCACGGTTACTACTACTACTCGTACCCTTCAGTCGCCTTCCTCGCATTGTAATCTGGCCGGTTGCTTCTTGCGGCCGGCCCTTCATCCTGCAACTTCCACCCCAGGACAAGAGCCCTCGCCTTATGCTCCCCCAAGTCCTCATCCTCCTCCTGGCCTTCCATCACCCCAGTCATATTCCTCGACCCAATCTCAGCCTCAGACCTGTGGGGGGCTGACCGTCACCTTCGCTCCCACCCCGTTTGTGCAGGCTAGTCAGCTGACCACTTCATCGGGTCATGTTGCTCCCACACACTCTGGTGGTGCCAGTGTCTTCCCCTCAGCTTACCTCCCCACCAACACCACCACCACGTACTCTTTCCCCTCTATGTATGCGACGAGCAGCGCAGGCGGCAGTGCAGCGGCCGTGCGGCCCACCCCCTCGCGGACCTCCCTGTCTGGTGAGTCCTTGACCCCAGAAACACCAGCAACACAAGCATGACTGCCGCCAGCATGACAACAAGCCAGCATGACTACCCAGCATGGAAACCTGCACTTCCTATCTCCTCCTCCATTCTTCACCATACCATCTTCCTTTGACTTTTTCACATTTTTTCATTATACATGTGGATTACATGCAACTTTTCGTGACAGTTTTGTGACACGATTATGATAAATAGTTTTGGGAATGTCAGTGTCCACATCCACCTATTGTAGTAGAAATCACAATTAAAATATTTTAACTACAATGATTAAGTCCATGCTTAGATGTGTTTCAGTTCAAACCACTCCTTTCCCCTAAGTAGACCCATAAATCATATTCATAAAGCATACTATTTAGTGCCTGTATGTGTATTATTCCAGCTAGATATGTATCTTTAGTGATTTAAACTACATTTGGAGCACTTCAAGGCATTACTGTGATTTTTGCCTCACTACAATCTTTGTTTTCTCATATGTTTATTGCATTTCAGTTTCTGATGGCAGTATGGGTGGTGTACAAGTGTTACCTACTGAAATTCCTAGTGGTCTACACCCAGTACATCAGCGAGACACCCATACTTATTACGGCGGAGGACAGGGTTCTCCGGACGATTATAACCAAAGTGATTCCCCTTATATGAGTCATCATGTTGCTCATCTTCCGGAACCTCCAATACCTGTATCAGAGATTGGACCCATTCCACCACCTCCAATGTTTTCCTCTCCATCTCCTGTTGTTCATCCGAGGAGTCATCCGCCCCCACCTTATCACCCTCCTACATCAGTGGCGGGAGCAGGGGTGCAAAATGCCATGGGTCACAATCTTTCCAATTCTGAATATGGTGGTAAGTGATAAACTGTAATTTCTGATTTTTGTTAGATATGGTATTATTAAGGGTAGAGGTACATGAGTGTTTGCATATCTCTTTTTCAGGAAACATTTTATGTTGCATATCTTATAAGAAGCACAAAGCTCATAACAGATATCCATCCACAACTACATGGACATACATGTTCTCAGATAGACTATACTATATATTGAAAGTTCTTTTAGGTTGTAGTATATTAACTGTGGAAGTGAATTATCAAAGTGTCTCCTTTTCAGCTTTTACTTTAAGTTCTTGCACTCAGGTCGTTCATATTGTGGTAACATCTGCTGAAGCTATCATATCTTTTAACTAATGATTATCATACTGAACAAATGTTGAAAATATTGCACAGGCCAGTTCCTTTCCACCAGTGAGATGTAAACCTATTACTGTTTATGATACAATATATTATATCATATGATAGGTATACCAGCAACCCAGTTTCAGTAAAGCAGAATAGAATTGGGTATAGGAAGCATTTATTACATTTAACTTTTTATGCCCCCACTGTGTAGCAGTGCAAGGACAGATTGTTTTACACCTGCATGTCCTTCATTCCATGTTCTTCCATTTATTGCCTATAGACTTATTTAATCATTTATTCCCAAAGTTTTCTGTGTATTTTTGAAATGATATGTAGATGAATGCAGAGAAAAAATGTTTGTGAACTGATTGTTTCAAACTGAAGGAAAGGCATAGACACATCCTTGGCACTACTGCTTTGTTAGGGTACCTGGACCGTGACTCAAAGGAAAGGATGGCTGTATTGTTAATTTGCAAAAAGTTCCAAGAGCAGTAATCAAAGTCTCACGTGGCCTAAGTTTTCATGTTGCAGATCAGGAATGTTAAGAGGTTGTTTCAATAACCCTTTATAGACTGTGCCTGTTCTTGTACATTTAATGGTGCCTTCCCGCAATTAAATTAAAAGGCTTACTGTATCAGTATGGAGAAGTACTCTGTGTCACAAGCAACTATATTTAGCACCAGAAAAAAATTGTCAGTACCCATATGATAATGGGATAATGTGTCACCCTTAAGGGACCAGCCATACTTTTATGAGTTGCATTTTCTTGCCATCATTTGAATTGGAAGAGTCACTTTATTGGTATATACAAATACTTTATGTCACAAGCAACTACATTTAGAATGGGGGAGAAAAACGTAGTGCCTCAGTTACCCATTTAAGACGATGGGGGAAGGTATGGCCATGGCATGTATACTCAGTATACCTGACACTTATTAATGGCTGATTAGAGATGATCTTTGGGGCACATATTATGGGGATAATAATTTAGCACATGTTTAAATGTTAGCTGTGGGAAAGTTCTTTATATTCCTCTAATACATTGATGGTGGCAGAGAAAAGCCAACAGATGTGAGTCAGGAAAAGTCAAGAATCGCATTAGTGTAATATGCGCTGCATGCCAAATTTTGATATTAGTACAGCATCATATGTGAATTATTTACCTCATTTTTTCGTTCCTGTGAATTGATAAAGCCAAAATTATTTCGAATTTTTTTTTTATAAAGCTCCATCCTGGGAACCTTCCTCCCATAAATTTTCCGGGCTGTGTCCTATAAAGGTTAATTCAAGATTTTTCCAATTAGGTTGTGCTTGTACCGTAACAGGTGGAGTAGCTGGCTTTAGATAATTTTTAAACTCCACAAGCACTTACAAAACCTGAGGCTGACCTCTCAGTATCCATGCCATAGAAAATACGTATAATAGGCCTCTTATTCATGTTTTGCTTTGCTGGTGTGAACTCAGAAGTGACTTTTATGTTCAGTAAAGTCAGCAAGTTAAGTGTTTGTTACAGAAGTTTAATAGAAAATTACTTTACTAAACCAGAAAAACTACTATGCGCATGTATGAAATTATTGAGGTCGAAAATTTTAAGAGTCTCTTGTATGAATTATATCCCCATTCTTGTGGTTAGAACTTAACCATTAAACATTGTTGTATGCTTGTAATTAGAATTTTCTCTAAAGTATGACCTTCTATACAGAAGTAGCAAAAGTAGATATAAACTTTTTCTCTTTTTGGGAAGGGGGAATTTTGAAATAGGCTACTGTTGGTGAATATCTTGGATTGACAGTTTGTGGGGTTACGGTGAGTATGTTGAAACAGGCTACTCGTGTTAGGTACTATGGGCTGGTATGGTGGAGATCATAGTAAGCCTGAACTGGGCTGCTTTTAAATATCTTAGATAGGTGAATGTGTGTAATGGCTATTTTTGCCAGATGAGTAGGGAGTTATTCTCTTGTCATCCCCATGTTTTGAACCTTTCCTTATATCATACAACTTTTTAAACTTCCCTGCACTGTCTGCGTTTATTGTTTCTTCGTTCAGTTTATTCCATTCATCCATCTCTCTTGTGATAAAAGTCTTTATATCTATTTTAAACAAGTTCCATGCTTATTTTCTTGTCTTTTGATTGTTCTTTCCTTGCATACTTCAAAGAACTTTTAACATCAGCATTATCACGCTGGTTTAAAAACTTAAAGGTTGTAATTAAGCCACCCCTCACTCTTCTCTTTTCCAATTAGTGGTTTAAAAATTTAAAGGTTGTAATTAAGCCACCCCTCACTCTTCTCTTTTCCAAGGTAGGCAAATTGAAGGCCTCTTGCCTTTCCTTGTACCTTATCTCTGTTAATAATGGCATTGTCTTTGTTACCTTCCTCTGAACTTTTTCTGTTTTTTTCTTCATAATTCTTTAAGTGTTGTGACCAAACCTAAGAAGCATATTCTAGTTTTGGCCTTTTGTAAAATGTTGCTGGATATATCCTTATCCAAATTACTTGAATGATATTATTTCCTGGCAGACAGTTTATATCCTTCACTGTTCTCATAATGTAGGACTCTGATAACAGATAAGCAATGACGTCAGCTCCTAAGACCTCTCACAAAGATTCCTTTAACTTGTTTCCTGCTTGATGATATTTGTATTGAGGCCTTTGTTCACTGTGTCCCATTTTCATTCCTTTACCTTTACTTGAATTGAATTTCATCAAAAATGTATCAGACCAGGTCTTGGGTTCATTGAAGAATGTGAGGTCACTGTCTTTAAGGACAAAGATGGATGTGAATGAAGAATATCATAGAACCTTAGATAAAAATGTAAAGTTAGGGTGAATGTGTTAGAAATGAAATGTTTGAGGACAATATGTTGTGTAAGGAGGGAAGATCGAATAAGAAATGATAGGTAAGAGAAAGGTGTGTTAGAAAGAGAAGTGTGTATGAGAAACTTGAAGAGGACGTGTTGAAATGTTTTAGATATATAGAGAGGATGAGTAAGGAAAGGATGACTGAAGAGAGTATACATATAAGTGGAGGGAACAAGGAAGAGGGGGAAACCATGGAGGAGGTGAGAGAATGGAGTGAAAAGTACTTTGAAGGCTTAAGGCCTGAACATGTGAGGGGGAGGAATATAAGGCGTGCAAAGATTGAACAAATTAGAGTGATGTGGTATATAGGGGATGAAGTGCTGCTGAACAGGGCACATGACGTAGTTAGGGAAACCATGGGAAAGTCTGTGGGACAAGATTGTGGATAAAGGGCTACTGTCTCATTGTATTATTCATGACTGCTAGAGAGTGGTTGTGAACAAATAAGGGCATATCTTGGTCTGTTCCTAGTGCTGCCTTGCTGGTGTGGAAAATGGTGAACATGTACGAAGAAAAAATATGCATAAACTGGATTGTGATTGCTCACCCACATTCTCTCTCTCTCTCTCTCTCTCTCTCTCTCTCTCTCTCTCTCTCTCTCTCTCTCTCTCTCTTTATATATCTATCTGTCTACCTATCTATCTATCTATCTCTCTTTGTGAAAATTGACATGTTGTTCCACACACAGTTATGTGCAAGATTTCTTATGATTTTGGTAAATACATCTTTTGTCATGACCTTCCTCTGTCCTTCGCAGCTGGAGTGGGGGCAATCATTTTTTTTTCTTCTTTTTTTTCATAATCATAGGCATTTGAATTTAATAGCTAGCTAAATTTTGTTAGTATATAGTACATTTTGCTAAAAAATATTTGAGTATTTGCTAAATGAAGTTGCATATATGTTTAATTCAAAGGCACCCTTTATGGAATTGCAAAGTTGATGGTTCATTTGAAACCAAGGATATTATATTGTACATTTCCATCCATCTCACTTTCAGAAGTGTTAATTCATGAAAGGATAGGATGATTTAAGAGATGTTCTATGGTAGCAAATGGATATGTATATTATGGTACATATCATGGATATCATGAATAAAGTATCATGGATATCAAGGATAAAGTATAAATTGATAGGAATATTTAGGTACTCATGTACTTGTTTACATCTTAACATAATCATTACTTTGTAAAGGAATGAAGAATATCATAGAACCATTACATCTTTTTGCTGACATATGCTAAAAGGAAGTATGGTCTCTATTACAACCCAAATTTAGTTATTATGTGGAAAAGTAGTTTTATAAATTGTAAATTCACAAATTTGATTTTTCATGTGTATAATGCTAGAAACGAGCAATTGGTCACAGTAAGTCAAATCAAGGAGAGGTTGTTACAGTTCAGTTTATTCTAGATATGGCAGATGATTGTACAAATTTACTCTTTGAGAATATCTTGAATCTGATTCTCTGAAATGTTTTATGTTATTCCTAATAGTCTTTGTTCACATCTGTTACTTCTCTAGTAGTAATTAACACGTGTTTCGTTATGAGATAGATAAAGTCTTCCTTTTGCTGTAGTAACTTGATTTTGTAGATATTTGATCAAATGCTTTATACACCAGTTCTAGCACTGTAAGCCATAATTAGTTGTGCAAAAACAGGTCTTCTCATTTCTCTCCTTACATCTTTTTTCTGTACTTGACACAGCTTGAAGGACATTTGTTAGGCAGTCTTATCCTCTCAAGGTACTTAAGCCCTGACAGAAAGGTCAACCACTCGAAGTAGTCAGCACTCATCAGATATGATGTTTTTGGGACAGTCAAACTGAGGATGCAAAATTGAATGAAGCAGTCATTAAGCTGTTATTTGGGATCACTGAGCATTGAAGCTTACTAAATCCCAGAAAAGTCCTGACCTGAGGATCAGTCAGTCAAGTGATGGTATTTAATTGCCCTGTTGAATTTAACGATGGGCTCTATTTAGGTCACTCCAGTATGAATTACAGTCTTTGCTTAATTAGTGATTTGAATTGTTCAGTCATAGTTTTCACTTGGAAAAGTTTCAGTTTTTAGCATGCTTAAGTCAGAGAAGCTTCCCGAGACAGGTAGTTAGTTGAAGCTTTCTGGCTTAAGTTAGAAAAGCTTCCAGAGACAGGTAGTTAGTGGAAGCTTTCTGGTATCATAATGCTCTTTTAAGAAAGGAACTCAGAACTTATTAGACTTTCATTGTTTGTTATTATGTAGACATCTGAGGAATGATTGCTTGGTGCATCTTAACATATTCAGTAAAGGGGATACTAACAAAAAGAAAGTGAATTCACATAATGAAGAATCATAAAATCTTATGATATTGTGATTTGTAACAAAGCCCCTCCAAAAAGGTCCAGTGAAATGATTTTCCAAGCAAATATTTCATGGCTTGACCATATATCCTTACTGTACCTGAATGTGAGCATTGACAAAAAATAGAGATTATATGAAAGTAATGTCCATACATCAAGATAGTAAATATACCTACAAACACTTTTGCCATGAGAATGAATTTTAGAAAGGGGGGAACAGAGGGAAATAAATTTTGAAAGCATAGTTAACACATCTTTCAAGTTGCTAATCACTGCGACTCCACACTTCGTAATTTCACCCTTTGTGTTTCCTTGCCAACACCATGTGCTGTATCACAGAATGACCTGTAACACTTAAAGTAAAGTACACAAAGGTAAAACAGAATACATTTGATATTCCTGACATATAAGTAATATCATATAATTGTAGAACATCTGCATGGAGGCATTCCAGTAATGGTTGAGCTGGTATCTGTGTTTCAGTTTAAATAGTCATTTTTCCATCTTTCCATTTATTTAGTAGGTGTCGGTCAAAGTCACTTAAGCGCAGCAGGTCAGTTTTGCTCAGATAAACTGATATCTGCAGACTAACAGGAGGTATGACAAATGCCTGTACTTACCTTCCAACCACTGTGATACATTTTTTGATAGACTTAATTTTTTGTTGCCTGTAATTTTTTTTTTTTTTTTTTTTTTTTTTTTTTTTTTTTTTTTCCAAAGGAAGGAACAGAGAAGGGGGCTGGATGAGGATGTTTCCTCAGAGGCCCAGTCCTCTGTTCTTAACGCTACCTCGCTGACGCGGGAAATGGCGAATAGTATGAAAAAAAAAAAAAAAAAAAAAATTTCTGTCAGTTACTTGGCTTTCATGCTGTAGGTTTGAGATCCCAGCAAGGCAGATAACAATTAAATAACCTTTTTTCAACACAGTCGTTAGGGAGTGCTTGATACTTTCAGAGGGCCACTTTGACTTGGTATTACTGTCAGGCATGTGTCCTTCAAGACATTTAAGTCAGAATGGAGAGATCAAACTTTACCTCACAGAATTGATTTTTTACTGTCTTTTCAACTTTATATTACTTAACTTACAGTAATAAAGGATGACGATGTGAATGGCAGTACAGCTAATGGCATCCTCGGCTGGTTTGAGGCCAGAATGGCGGAATTTATTAATGCTGGTAATCATTGCCGTAGTCAGGACCTAAGTATTTATTTCCATTAATATTTGTAAATGTCATAACTAACATTTGCACTGATTGTGCTTTGATTTATGCTAATTACCATGCTTTTATGACCCTGTTATGAATGAATTCAGAATATAGCTTGATATTTCTCATGGTATCCTCTAATAACAATCAGCATGCTCATTGCAAAAGCAAGGTTTCAAATATATGTGCTCTTTGGACTTGCAGCAACTCTTCCTTCAGAATTTCTTATTTCACTGAGACTGTAGTTTCAAGTTTTTTTTATCTTACATTTATCATGATATAATCATTTTGACAGTAAGTTGGTAATCCTGGCAACTGAATCTGTAAATTCAGTATGCCTTTACCTCCAAGTACATACTCTGGTGTGAAGTTGGAGTTTGTGTTTAATTCATGAGGTTTTTCAATAATATGTCACTGATGCACCACACCACCCCAGACACACACACACACACACACACACACACACACACACACACACACACACACACACCTCTGTGATGTGGTTAGTGTTACTTTCCTGCACGCATGGGCCACCTGAACTTAAACCCACTTAGGTTTGAATCATGGTTGTGGCAGTCAGTCAATGGTCCACCCAGCTGTTCATCCTCCCCTAGGGGATGGTCAATAGAATGGGAACCTGGCATAGGCTAGGATGTGTGTGTGTGCATATATACATATGAGTAAAGACATGATACATATATAAAAGGTCAAGAAGATGAGGCAACACGGGTGTATAATCCTCTCCCTGTAAAATGCCAATAGTAAGGGTTACACCAGTATAAAACTCTCTTCCATTAACACGCAAGTAGTAGTCATACACACACCTGTGTGGGATACACATGTTTAAGTAAAAGCATGTTATATACATATAAGGTTATGAGAAGGGGCAACACAAGTATAAAACCTCTCTCCATAAGACACACATTTCAATCACACACATACACTCATGGGCCTTCATGGTCGTTTGGTTAGTGTTACTGACCATACAAAGGGCTGTGTAAGAAGTAGGATAACCCTGAATAATTCTTTTCATACCCAAAAAGGTAGTTTAAAACCACAAATAGAGGAAGAATCATACACAGATGACTAGAGAAACGTATGAAATTTTGAGAAAGCTTCATGAATGAGTATAGTGAGCTAAATGATCAAAATGTAATTTAATATGAAACATATGAAGGGGTAAAGGGAAACCATGGGATAGTCTGCAGGGCTTGGTTTTGGATGATAGGCTTCTGGTTTCAGTACATTAAACTTGGCAACTGTAGAGTGGATGTGTGCAAGTAAGGAAATCCCTCCCAAAATACATTTATATAAGGAGACATTTACATTAAGGTAGGAATTAAGAGGAAACAATATAAGTGGTGATAAACTTATGTATAGTAGTCTGTATAAGTAGCCACATAAAAGAAAAATATTTATTATTTGAAGCTGTATGTCAACAAATAACAGAATTGGGGTGAGAGACATAACACTTATGAGCAGTGAAGAACTGATGTATAACTTTATTATTAAATTATCACACGGATGACAGCATGATTGAGATGTGGTGATTAACAGACCTAACCATTAAAGCATTGACTGAGTGCTCAGTAGATATTACTTATACCGTAGTTACATGAATTAGGAAGAGATTTACAGAGAATAATGACTAATTATTCCCTCATGAATTATTCAGAAAAATATGTACTTATGTCAAGAGAGACATGTCTATAAACTAATGTATGGAAAAACAGAAATGTGCATCAGACACATAAGGAGAGAAAGATTAGAAAGTGATGGAAACATTTTACCAGAAATTGAAAACATAGCATAAAAGTCAGCAAACATAGAAGAAGCAAAAAGATATACAAGATATTGGAAAGAACCCTAAATATTTCCTTTTACACTTAAAGGGAATATACAAAACCTCATTTAGAGGTAGTAGATACCCAGATGAAAGCAAATAAGTGTATGAAATTTTGAGAAAGCAGTACATATTGTATATGTTTTAAATTAACCCCCCCCCTCAAATAAAGACATCTGTAATAGAGATCTGGTGTTGTCCAGAACCTATTTCTAAAGGCTCCTGTTGCCTAAGGGTGTGCTGCTTCTAGTACCAGGGAAATGTAGACTCTTTTGGAGTGAGAAATTCTTTGATGAGAGTGTACTCCCATTGATAAAGCCTTGCCAAAGGTGACTTTTCACTTACAGTGTAACCTTAGCAAGAAAAGCCCAGTAACACCTGAGAAAGTAGTATGAATGATTATATAGTGAGCTGAGAAATATGCTCAACAGTAATTACCTAACAGAACCCTTACAAAAATATTATCCTTCTAGTAAGAATATATCAAGAAAAAGTTTTGTTAGATCTGATTTTGAGGCAGTCATTTTGATAGCCTCCAAAGAATAGTCGTTAATTGTCCTCCAGGGTACTGTGATTTGTCCCCAGTTGTTCTTCACATTTTATCTGGCCTTTGTGATGACAGTGTAGCTTCACATCATCTTCTGTGGATGACACCAGAATTATTAGGGCAATTTCACTGACTGAAAACCTGCAAACAGCTATTACCAAATCTTTGTGCAGGCCCCAGAAAATTATATCATGTTCAGTAAGGAAAAATTTTAACTCCTTTGCAATGTAAGAATTGAAGAAACTGTCACATACTGAGTACAGTGCTAAATACAAATATGATTGATCATAACATGAGATCTGGGTCAACAATGAAGGAGTGGTGATGAGAGATGGTGTCACTTTACAAGATCACAATGATGTTACTGTAGAATATCTGAAAATGATGGTAGGTTTCTTATTGAGACCTTTCAAAAAACAAGAGAGTAATGATAGTATTAAAAGCATTTCTCCCTCCCATCTGAAATATTATACAGGGCCGAGGAAACTGTTAAGCCAGAAATAGTCAAAACTTCCTTTACTGTTCACAGTTATTTAGCAAAATGACTTAATTTTGAAGTGTACTTATTACAAAGTATATGTAAGAGATGCTTTATTGTATAACAATAAGAATTACTGGAAGGCCTTGTCCCTAACCAACATGAAAGGGTACATTCATGGTGGATTGTCATTCTGAGCTGAATTTGCAAATTGCATTTAATGAAGAGCAGCAATGCTAAAGGTGACTTTAGGAAAATTTTCTCAAATATCACTGTTTTTGAATGTTCAACTTACTACCAACAAACATGAGTAACATCACATAAAGACTTTTAGGCTTTTAAAAATAACTGAACAGCCATTTCCTAGGTGTATCAAACCAACTAAGTTGCACAGCATGTGATATTTGGGCCTGCAGCATTAAACAGCTTAATAGACCTGGCCTTGAAACAGGTCTGGTAATAAACAAATTGTTAGGGCAGGAGAAGACAGCCCTTTAAACCAGCACATTAAGCATACATAAGGGATTGATTTGTAATGGTATCTGCCTGTAACAGAAACAAGTATTTTTTTCAGTCTAAAGTTCTTCAGAAATTTTAGAGAATTTCATTGCTTGTCTTGTTTTCTACCAGTCAGAAACTTTTGGAAAGTTTTACACAATTGCATTTTATGCTATAAAGATGACGGCTGCTAATGGTGCTAGGGAACAATTTTCTTCACTTTAGATTTTGTACCTTTGCTTACCATTGTACACATCATTTTTGTAGTGTTGGAACACAAGGGAATAATATGGTTAGCATTACAAGTCACCCCCTTAAGTTCCTCATTAACTTCAGCTTGTTTACAGCTGAGTGAAGTGGGGCACATTCTCAAAGGTAGGTGTAAGGATATTAGCCATTGAGCAGCGTAACCATTTGGCTACTGCACCAGTACTCATTACTTGTTTTTTGTTTGCTTATCCTTATGGAAAACTGTGTGTGTTCTTGGGTGCAATATTTTTTTTCCCCTAGAATATGTGCAAGGTTCTTTTCTGCATTATGAACTGAATAAAACATTATCTCATAAAACTGATTATTAATGAATAAACATGGGCATCATGTTATTAGAATAAGAGGCAACTTGTAAGGATAATCAATCTAGCCAGCATGAAGGATGTGATATTACTTCCCACTCGTAGCATAGTTTTGTGGCTTTAGTCTGGAAACTGGCAGGTATGCAGTGTTGGAAATGGGAGGATGTTTTCTGCCAGTATATGAGATGATCTACCACAGCCTCTTCTCTCCCCAGCTACTCCTTAATTTGTATATTTACGTTTTATCTTCTGTAAAAATGATGGCTGGTAGCTGAGCAGGGATGAAGGTCACTTTTCATTGCTGAATATAGGTTCATTTTGGCATTTTGATATTCTGTTCAGTCTAACTTTTTTATCAAAACTTCAAGGTTCAAGTAGCTAACCAATTATTAGAGAGGGTGCAGTATCAAGTAACATATTGCTGGCAGAGAAAGTCTTCATAATCAAAAGTGCTTTTCTGCTAGTCTTTTTCTATAGAAGTCTTGTAATTACCAATTCATTACAGCAGAATAAGGCTATTCTTGTATTTTCGAACCTTTGAAATTTGCTTAAAGAATTTCCATTTCTTACTGTCTTCCTTTCCTGTAATGAGTCAAATTTAGATAAATATTTTAAGGCAAACTAAAAGTTAATAAACATATATGATTGATTTAGATTTTAGAATAAAGATATTCATAGAAATAAGCTTACAAAACTACCAGACGTATTCCCTCAGTAGTCTTCTATTCTGGCTGATGAAATGCGTCAGATCTTAAGACACATTGTGGATAAGTGGACACTAATTGAAAGTGCTCAGAAATGCTAATTAGTTTTTTATAGAATTGTGTTAAAAGTGACAGTTTTTTATTATGCATATGAAAGGAACTTTGTTCCTTGAATAGAATTGATTATATAGTTCTCTCACAGTCACTGAATAAAGTATGAAGAGTTTGTATCAACATAAAGGTGTCAAGTGATACAGTATCATCAAGACACTTATAAGATAAAAGATCTGTAAATACATAGTGTATTGTTTATATCTATCTTCATTCTTTAACTTCTCTCCTTAGGGTTTGGTATTGAAGCTTTTGAAGCAAAATCATCAGGATCACCCTTATGGATTTTTTTGGTCATAGGAAGCTTTATTTGTAGTTAATAATTTTGTTACTTGTGTGTTAGGGATTTTTTTTTCATATTCCAATTTTACAAATATTATTGCTTTCACATTAGTAGAAGCCATCATGGAAGAAACTCAAACAATATAGATTAAGTTGCTGAAAATGAATGACAAAAATTGTAACTATATCAAATAACATAAGTTTTCAAAATTTCACGTGTTAGCAGTTTGGTTAAATTTACACCTCAGGCTTCTTCGCTCTTACCTTTAAAAAAGTATTTTTATGCAAGATTATTCTAGCCCATATTTTCAAATGAGTGAGTACTGTACTGTGTTTTTAAGAGCAAACTACTGAAACCATTGAAGATTTATTGTAGCTTTTAGACTTGCAATGAGCCCTAGACAAACACAAGTCACAAGTTCACATCTATGCTCTGATTATCACCCATCCCCCACATAACAACAAACACTGATTCAGCTCATCTCAAGACACTTCATGCCCATAATGCAACTATCACAGTGAAGATGCCAAATACTTTCTGCTCAGTTGCCCTGCATTCTCCCCCTGTACATACATTTTTTTTTTTTTTAATTACCCCAGGACCATTTCATATGGAACAGTCCTGGTGTTACCCTGGACCTTTCTAAATCATTATCAGTAAGCTGCAGTAATTTTAGGTACAGGGTTTATTGGGAACCTTGTTAAGATGTGATAAACATATATTAACAACAGGATAATTATATCATTAAAACATTTAATGAGTTACAAATGAGGGGAAATATACTTGTCATTTTAAACAGTAATATACTCTGGCATAATATGACATAAAACTGAGAGTTATATTCAAGAATTAACTTGAATCAAACAAATGAATAATCTAAAACTAATATAATGAATTATCCAGATGCAGACAATTGAAGTAGAATATGCTTGAGACCAGTAGTAATGTTCTGTGGCAAAATGTGACTTGATCTGAGGTAGAATTTTATTAGTAAGTACTAATGATAAACACACATTGATCTTGCAGTCAAACCATGAGGATAGAATAGCAGTTATTTTCAGTACCTTAGTCAAACACAAACATAGGACTGATGACAGAATGAATTGAGAAAATGAAGCTTAGGGTTTAGGGATGATTGATTAACCGACTAATAGTATACAATAAAATGGACCCTTCCACATCCATTTTATTGCATCATTATCATCGTATGATAATGTTCATTAGACTCTGCCTGCTTGTGGTTACATTGCGAGTGAAAAGTTACCTTCGGTGAGGTTGTAGTATAAGAATTCAATCTTGTCAGGGAACTTTTTACTCCTAAGTTCATTATTTCCCTGCTACTGGGAGCAGTGCAGCTTTGGAGTTCTAAGAGCCCCAGGATCACTAAAACGGGGGTCCTGGGGTTATACAATGATTCATTATAGTAGTTTAAAGTGGCTGCTTCATTTGTCCTGGTTCATCTTGGAACAGCATATCAATGTCATATACCACATCATTCCACTTCTTTCTATTCAACTCTAACCGTGTACCAGCAATCCTTACATCTTTGTTTACCCCTATTAACTATTATCCTCATTGTAAATCTTTCTTCACTCTTCCTCTCTATATTCCTAAAACATTACAGGACACACTGCTTGCCTTCCTATGTCAGCTGTCCTCACAACCACACAGCATGCCATCAGGCATTTCATTTTCAGCATTCAGAGCCCAAAACTTCCATCCATTCAACACTATCGGAGCTGTTTTTCCTTTAAGCTTAAAAATCTTTGCCTTTACAGGTGGTGACATTTCTCTCCATACCTTACTTTTTAACACACATTGCCTCTTTGGTCCACCCTTAGATATCTAAAGTGCTCCACTTCCTCCAGATTCCATCCATTTAATCTTAGACTCAAACCAGCCTGCCTTACCCCATTACTGCTCCTCATTTCTTTTATATGCATTCATCATTGGTTTTAACTTTTGTCTTTCTGCTTTTATATACACTCCAAAATTCTGGCATCAGCCTCAAGAGTTTGGGAGTCTGCTGCCACAACAGCTGTGCTGTCTATAAACTGTAATAGAATTGATTGACCTATGTTCTCATGCTTCTAGCATACTGTAGATCTTCCCTGTGATCCCTGACCTTCATATTTATCCCCCTCACCGTCACATCCACTAACATATTTGATAACCCTTAAGGCAGGCCTACCTTTACCAGGAACCGCCTTTCTTCTTGTTTTCATTTGTTCGCCTTACTATTCCAATAAAATATCTCTTCATGTGGTAACTTTTTATTTACCCTATACCATAAGATGTCTTATATCTTCATCATATGCTTTCTCTAGATCCAAAAATGCCACACACAAGTCACCTTATATCCTCAGTTTTTCCTCAGACTCATTCTTCTAAGCAAACATTTGGTCTTCACATCCTTTACTTCTCAGGAAACCATGTTACTGCTCCTCAATCAGAAGCTCTGTGCACAACACCATCCACTTAGTCGTTACTTTTTTATACATCCTAGTAGGTATATTCAACAGAATTGTACCTTTATGATTCAAAACTTTTAATTTTGTTCCCTTTACCTATAAACAACAGCTCTGAACTTGGGCTGTGTATATCTCAGACAGCCTGACTAACCAATTAACAACACCTTAACCATCTTTCTTGAGACTCAACTGCAGTCCCATGCACTCACAACATTATACTACATTTCATCTTGTAACACAAAGCTTTCATCACCTCTTTTTTTTATCGTCTCATTCGCCAATGCCTATCAGTCTTTATCCTAACTACATGACATCTGCCTCTTCTTTATCCTAAAAGATTTTTGTGATCTAGGTTGGTCCTGTATTATGTCTGATGAATTCATTGAGCAAATAGTTTTTCATTAGCTGTTTGATAGGCATTATTGAATGAAAACAAGGACCATTTTTAATAACTGACTCAGGCTTTTTTCTCTCTTAGTCATTTTATTTTACATTATTTTCAGAGCCTGTTAGAGTTGTGATAAGCTTCATTGCATTTTTGGTGTCATATGTAAAGTAATTTTATGCCATGCAGTCCAGAGAAGAAATCACTATAGTTATCAATATAGTTAATATAGTTATTTTGAAATTTTAGTCATAAACACAACATAACCATTTTAATCTACTTACTTTCCTCTTGTACAACTGTTTCCCAACCATGTACTGTCCAAGGTCTTTTTTATAACTGTATATTAGTGGCGTCTTAACTTGTGAATGTATTGTCATCTTTGATAACTTTTAAAAACCTTGTATGATAACTGCTTTAAAAAGCCCTTTACATACCTAGTCATATACTCCTGATTGCATTAATTTATGCATAACTTTTCCTCTACATCATTGACAAGCTACATATATTCATATATCCTTTTTTATGTAGTAAAACCCCATGAAATAGCTTTTTCTTATCCACTGCCTACAAAGCTGCCATTTATTATTGAATGCGTAATGTACCCCTCCTAATTTATTCCAATCTAAAAATCAAATGCTAAAGTTTAAAGATGCTGTTGTTTCATATGTGACTTAAAAATATGTAATTTAAAATGCATATAACATGGTCTTCTATAGTGTTGGTTGAGACATATGGTTCTAGAATTTTTGTTGTTGTTGTTGTTGTTGCTGAATTAATGGAACGTTGATGTGGTGTTACAAACATCCAACAGATTAGTAGTGAAGTTGATAGCTTTTACTTCCTGCCACCTTGTACATATTTTTTATTTATGTACAGTCATCTGGGAAATGCAGGTCATTAGAAATACATATTTGTGTCGTGCCCAGTTTTTGACATGCTTATATCAAGAAAAAAGGCTTTAAGTTTCATTTTCATGATAGTTAAGTCTGTGTTGACAGTTATAACAGCAAAAGACTACAGATGGACCAAAAGTGTTTGGGAGAGATTGAAAAATCTTGGTATGATTCTTAGAATTTACCAAATTCAAAAAAAAATTTCAGGAATGATTGAGTTATGGTTTCTGTTAGAGGTGAGTAGTATGAAAGATAAATAATACTTAAATTCCTGAGTGAATTTTTTTTTATATGATAACTTTTTGACCTAGGAATTTAATTTAATACAGGACAAGCTTAGTTTTTCTGGTATTTTTGTGCTTCATGGCTGTATTGTATGATTAGATAAATGTCAAGTGAAAACAATGAATGAAACTGTTATAGACCATTAAGTGTTATGCCGTCAAATCAGCAGCTACCTATAGGATTGTGATAGTGAGTCACATCCTCAGTAATTAAAGAATCGTTCAGCATTTTTCGTTTGATATATCATTTTATTTGTTTCATTATATGCATGAATAAAATCCTTTTCTAATATTCTAATATGCTGATTCTGTTTATTTAGTGATTTTGTAACTCCTTACGAAATAAGTCTTATTTATTTAGGAATATTTTTAATGTCTTTCAAATTAAAGAAAAGTTTGTTTAGACTCCTAAATTTGATTGTTCAGTGCTCATGGTTTCACTTTCTTGCTTTAGTTCACTGACAGGTATTTGTATGTTTATTTGGTTTAATCATGATAACTTGATTCTATGCCATTGTTTTAATTGATCTTTTGTTACTGATGGAGATTGAGTAAAAGTAGCATTACTTTTATGTTTTTCCTTGATATTTTACAATGTATTCATTGTACTTCATATAATTCTTATAAAACTAGTTGAATTTCAACCATTTTCTGAAGGTTATGAATCACATTCCATTTTGATTAAAGAAGATAGAAATTCAGGGGCATGAATTTTTTTACTTTATCAGATGATGATGTTGAAGATGATGATGATGGTACAGACGTGGATGGTGTAGTGTATTTCAACAGCAGTCATGGCCATTTTGACACTTCCCAAGTAGAAGAGGTACCTGCAAGGGAACCTAGGCTTGATGCAAAGCCTCTCAAATCTGCTCTTAAGAAAAAGAACACCTCAGGAACAGCAAACGGGTCTGCAGGCACTCCACCTGCAGGCACGCCTACAGACAGCAGCAAGCCTCTGTCAGTGCGACAAGACAGCAATAGGTAAGAAGTAATTTAGTCTTGTATTGTAGTTTTTATCAAGTTCTGTTTGATGTTTACCATATATTGTTATTATTAACACTTTTGTGAAAATCCAAAGCCTCTGATAGAAAAACTAACTAGCCGATAGATTGACCAATTGCCCATAGTAGCATTATTGTTGAAGCGATATATTGTTCTTCCTCCTTGTTTCTTTTCTATGATCACATTATTATCACAGCACATCAAAGTTCTCTGTCATATTTTCAAAACTTACATTATTCCTTAAAGGATGGTGTTTTCCCCATTGGTCTATCTTAACCATTCTCTTTTGTTTTTGTATGCTTCCCTTCTTTTTCTGTCCCATATGTACATTTACTGAAGAAATTCCATTCTTTCTACTTCGTTATATCTAATTGCAATAGGTGTTACCAGCATCAGATATGTGACAACCAAACCTCTTTTTCATGTATGGTGGTTGGATCAAATGTATACAACCTCACAGAACATTTGTACAGAACCTCATCATATATACATTGTGACAAAATAAACGGTTTACCATACTAAGTACAGCACTTCATATGTATTCAGTCTTTCTTACCAACATGCAGAACTCTACCCTCAATGATTTTATTGTTTTTCAGGAGCATAGGAGGGGGCTGGAAACCCTTACCAACAGCATTATCACTTTCTAATGTAGGAACAGAAAAAAGAGCAAAGTAGGATCTTAATCAAAGCTAAAATTCCTGATGTCGCCTCGTAAGCTAGGAAAGGCAAACACAGAAAAAAATTAAATAGATAAGTTATGGAGGTGCTTAGCATTTAATGTGTTTGAGAAGGCAGGAAGTTTAAATAAGCATAGAACAAAATTCAAGTTATTTTTATGACTTGGATTAATATGATTTACATTGGATTTTAGCCTGGATAACAATTAATTTGATGTCATTTGATGATAAGGTGTAGGATTGCTTTTCCCCCCTCTGATGCCCCTATGTGTTTTCTCACAATTCACACAATTTCTCACAATTCACTTTTCAAAACTTTTTTGTTCTGAAGTCTGCTGATACCCTCCCACCATGTCATTCATTTGCCCTCTTTTTCAGCTCTTGAACTGTCCTGACCTCCTGCCACTTTCCCATGTACATCTCCCTAGCACTCACACTTCTTCCCTGCTGGTAGCATCCATAAAATTCTCATTTCTCTTACACAATAATTTAATTTCCTCATCCCACCACCCACTTCATGAATCATGTTAAAAGACATAACATGGGTTGAGGATGTGTATGAGTGAAATGTCAGTGGGAATTAGAGTTAACAATGATAAAGGGACTGAAAAGAAGTCTGCAGTTTTTTAAGTAATAGCTTTACTGAGCATTTTTTTCTCTTTTAGAGTAACTCAAGGTTGTAATAGATCCAAAGACTGGTCAAAGAAAGAATATGTCCATTGTAATTTTTATTTTTATTGTTAGTAGATAATCATTTAGCTTTATCCACTGTGCAGCCTTTCTTGATGGCCTGTCACCTATCATTCTTTCAACTACAGTTTTTTCCTTCATCTTCTCGTTCTTCCTACCTTACCACACACAAGTTTTGTGTTTATATATTAAATTATTGATTATTGATTTTTTTCTGTGTGTATTTATGATATTCAAAACAGCATACAAAATTGTTTTTAGCATTGCAAATAGTTTTTAAATTAGTGACTATGGAAATATGTGGTGACTTAAGGTGCTTAAAAGTGAATGTGAAAGTGAAAGTAAATAGCATATTTGATGTGGGTAGAGATATAAGGTTATAAAACGGATGTTTCTGCATTAGACAGGACTTGAAAGATATACTGTAATAAATTGTCTTGTTAGTTAGCACAGCCAAACAAGGAAAACAGAACTACATCAACAAAGTATTCAACTTTCATGGCAGTTGGTCCACTCAACTCAGCTGTTCATCCACCCCTAGGGGATTGGTCAATAAAATGGGTACCTGGCTCAGGCTAGGGTATATGTATATATAGCATTAATGGGACGGCCTTGATTAGGATCTCAGCTGTCTGTGCCAGACAGCCACTTATGGACTCATAAGTCAAATTGGGCATTTGTTTTGTTCATTGTATCCAGTTCCACTGAAAAGTGTGAGTACATAACTAGGACAGAAATTAACTAGCAGAAAAGTTGTGCCTGTCATATTACTTAGTATTAAGAGAGGAAAGGTTTAGATAACTCTGGGTCAAGAGAGGTATAGGTCTACATAAGGATGATGCATTTGAATCTGTTAAAGATTTTATTTTGATTTAGGAAATATAGCCTTAACTGAGGATGCCATTAGGATAAATATGGATATTGATTTTCTCACACTTTTGATATCTTTTTGTATGTTAAGAAGAGGAAGAATTAGAGAGTTAAAAGGAAGTGGAAGATATGCCATATTAAAAGGGGCAAAAAAGATTTTAATTCAGAATGTAAGGAGTTAATCAGTATCACCAACTACTGTATAACTTAATATTACTCATTTATAGACATATTTTTTGCACCAGTGACATATGTTCTGTCTGTAGGTGAGTTAAAGATACTATTATTAAGTGGTTATTTCCCTGTGTAGTGTTGAATATATATGTTCTGTGCAAAATATTTCTTATTCCTTAGAGGGACATTTTTCCTTTTCCTAAGTATGCACTTTATATATCCATATGAAGAGCCATACATCATAGAATAAATTTAATGCCTGGATAATTGATTATAAAGTTCCCTCTGAATAAGGGTAGTCATTCTTTATCTGATATTGCATCTATATTTTTCTTTACAAACCAGAGCATATGGGATTAGGAGAGCTCGTGCCAGGTATCCATTCGTGAAAACCTGACCATTTTGCCTTTAATTTTACATGTAATGTAATGCTTAGATTTTTGTGTGTTATTGATCATTTTCAAGCTGTTACAGTAATTTACAATTGAGAAAATTCAGTGTGATATGTATTTCTTACTTTTGTTTTTTAAGTAATTTGTTTGCTTTAAGATATACGCAGAAATCTGAACATTCTATCCTGTGTGGAACGTGGTTGGTTACTGAATATCACAAAAAATTCTGAAGTATGCATCTTTTGTGTAAGATTCATGTTTTGTCTGTGATTGTGACATGGTCATATGATATTTTTTCCACCTAAAACATGCCAATACTCAAAATGTTTCTCCGACCATAGTCTTTGAAGTTGATGATTACTCTCAAGAATTTCGCTCTTAGTTCCATTGTGTCATAGTACTGGGTAAGCTTTTTTCTCTTATACAGTAATTAAGCATTGCAATCTATATTTACCTTCATATTGGTCTTAGTTTAATGAAAAACATTTCTGAACCAAAGTTTTAAGATATTCAGACATCCTCTACATATAATGTATTGTCAGTAATCATAGGATTTTAAGATTATCCATGGGCTCCATCATTTGACTTCAGTATTTTTATTTTCTGCCAGTAACCAGGCCAAATACAGTCCATACCTTCTGCCCTGACTCCCAGTATTAAGTGTTTATACCAATAACCCATCTGTCTTCCCATCTCCTTCCCAAGGCGCCTACCGCTTCGACCCAGTGTTAGGATTAGGTTCAGGTAACGCAGCTTTCAGACCAGTGCCTGTTACCGCCCGTCGACGTCTTTTGTACATTCGCATGGCTTTGTGACTATTACATTTTATGAGCTAAGGCTTTTGTGTAAAATACCTCAAAACATTAGTGCTGTACTGTTGATTGCAGTATGATTATTTATAATTGTACTCATGAAAAAAATGTTGCAGGATAATTGAGTACTGGAATGAATAAAGTGTACAGTTTTCATTACTGTAGCAAGTTCTGATCATAGAACGATATTCTAGTATAATTTGGTACCTTTTTCTGTCAAAACTCAGCATAGGCTCATAATGAATGTTAATGTCACATATATAGTCTTTAAGCCCTATAGTAAATCATGAACAATTTCAAAAGTGGGTTATTTTTTGCATGTTCATGTTGTAATGCATCACAACCCACATATGAACAAGTCTTTTTTAAAGATTAAATGACCATCTACCTCTTAATTTTTCTTGCTTGCTACTCTTGCTTTTGGATCTTTCCTATGTTGATGTCTGGGTTTACGCGTTAGGTTATGTCTAGGCCACGATAAGGTATTGACAAGACTCTGTAGTCTTAGTGGGGAATAGAAACTGGTTTTGGAAAGAGGGATGGTAGGAAGAGTAATGGATGTAAGGTTGGACACTATGTAAAGCTTAAAATTTACCATCTTACATTGTATAAGAATATAATATTCCGCATGAAGATATCCTTAATCATATTGTGTATTGTACATAATGTTGATAGTAAGAAGCATCAGGTGCATTACCCTTTGTTAGGTTTTGTAAGAAGGCAAAGTTTGGTTTGTTTTCCATCAGAGGCAATATTTTTGCCTCTTAATTTAGAATGTTCATCTGTTTTAAGCTATATATATATATATTATATAAGAGCTTGTAGATTTATGTGCTGAAAAAGGACTGATGATTGGGAATACCTGGTTTAAAAAGCGAGATATACATAAGTATACTTATGTAAGTAGGAGAGATGGCCAGAGAGCGTTATTGGATTACGTGTTAATTGACAGGCGTGCGAAAGAGAGACTTTTGGATGTTAATGTGCTGAGAGGTGCAACTGGAGGGATGTCTGATCATTATCTTGTGGAGGCTAAGGTGAAGATTAGTATGGGTTTTCAGAAAAGAGGAGTGAATGTTGGGGTGAAGAAGGTGGTGAGAGTAAGTGAGCTTGGGAAGGAGACCTGTGTGGGGAAGTACCAGTAGAGACTGTGTACAGAATGGAAAAAGGTGAGAACAATGGAAGTAAGGGGAGTGGGGGAGGAATGGGATGTATTTAGGGAATCAGTGATGGATTGCGCAAAAGATGCTTGTGGCATGAGAAGAGTGGGAGGTGGGCTGTTTAGAAAGGGTAGTGAGTGGTGGGATGAAGAAGTAAGAGTATTAGTGAAAGAGAAGAGAGAGGCATTTGGACGATTTTTGCAGGGAAAAAATGCAATTGAGTGCGAGAAGTATAAAAGAAAGAGACAGGAGGTCAAGAGAAAGGTGCAAGAGGTGAAAAAAAGGGCAAATGAGAGTTGGGGTGAGAGACTATCAGTAAATTTTAGGGAGAATAAAAAGATGTTCTGGAAGGAGGTAAATAGGGTGCGTAAGACAAGGGAGCAAATGGGAACTTCAGTGAAGGGCGTAAATGGGGAGGTGATAACAAGTAGCAGTGATGTGAGAAGGAGATGGAATGAGTATTTTGAAGGTTTGTTGAATGTGTCTGATGACAGAGTGGCAGATATAGGGTGTTTTGGTCGAGGTGGTGTGCAAAGTGAGAGGGTTAGGGAAAATGATTTGGTAAACAGAGAAGAGGTAGTAAAAGCTTTGCGGAAGATGAAAGCCGGCAAGGCAGCAGGTTTGGATGGTATTGCAGTGGAATTTATTAAAAAAGGGGGTGACTGTATTGTTGACTGGTTGGTAAGGTTATTTAATGTATGTATGACTCATGGTGAGGTGCCTGAGGATTGGCGGAATGCGTGCATAGTGCCATTGTACAAAGGCAAAGGGGATAAGAGTGAGTGCTCAAATTACAGAGGTATAAGTTTGTTGAGTATTCCTGGTAAGTTATATGGGAGGGTATTGATTGAGAGGGTGAAGGCATGTACAGAGCATCAGATTGGGGAAGAGCAGTGCGGTTTCAGAAGTGGTAGAGGATGTGTGGATCAGGTGTTTGCTTTGAAGAATGTATGTGAGAAATACTTAGAAAAGCAAATGGATTTGTATGTAGCATTTATGGATCTGGAGAAGGCATATGATAGAGTTGATAGAGATGCTCTGTGGAAGGTATTAAGAATATATGGTGTGGGAGGCAAGTTGTTAGAAGCAGTGAAAAGTTTTTATCGAGGATGTAAGGCATGTGTACGTGTAGGAAGAGAGGAAAGTGATTGGTTCTCAGTGAATTTAGGTTTGCGGCAGGGGTGTGTGATGTCTCCATGGTTGTTTAATTTGTTTATGGATGGGGTTGTTAGGGAGGTAAATGCAAGAGTCCTGGAAAGAGGGGCAAGTATGAAGTCTGTTGGGGATGAGAGAGCTTGGGAAGTGAGTCAGTTGTTGTTCGCTGATGATACAGCGCTGGTGGCTGATTCATGTGAGAAACTGCAGAAGCTGGTGACTGAGTTTGGTAAAGTGTGTGGAAAAAGAAAGTTAAGAGTAAATGTGAATAAGAGCAAGGTTATTAGGTACAGTAGGGGTGAGGGTCAAGTTAATTGGGAGGTGAGTTTGAATGGAGAAAAACTGGAGGAAGTGAAGTGTTTTAGATATCTGGGAGTGGATCTGTCAGTGGATGGAACCATGGAAGCGGAAGTGGATCATAGGGTGGGGGAGGGGGCGAAAATTTTGGGAGCCTTGAAAAATGTGTGGAAGTCGAGAACATTATCTCGGAAAGCAAAAATGGGTATGTTTGAAGGAATAGTGGTTCCAACAATGTTGTATGGTTGCGAGGCGTGGGCTATGGATAGAGATGTGCACAGGAGGATGGATGTGCTGGAAATGAGATGTTTGAGGAAAATGTGTGGTGTGAGGTGGTTTGATCGAGTAAGTAACGTAAGGGTAAGAGAGATGTGTGGAAATAAAAAGAGCGTGGTTGAGAGAGCAGAAGAGGGTGTTTTGAAATGGTTTGGGCACATGGAGAGAATGAGTGAGGAAAGATTGACCAAGAGGATATATGTGTCGGAGGTGGAGGGAACGAGGAGAAGAGGGAGACCAAATTGGAGGTGGAAAGATGGAGTGAAAAAGATTTTGTGTGATCGGGGCCTGAACATGCAGGAGGGTGAAAGGAGGGCAAGGAATAGAGTGAATTGGAGCGATGTGGTATACAGGGGTTGACGTGCTGTCAGTGGATTGAATCAAGGCATGTGAAGCGTCTGGGGTAAACCATGGAAAGCTGTGTAGGTATGTATATTTGCGTGTGTGGACGTGTGTATGTACATGTGTATGGGGGGGGGTTGGGCCATTTCTTTCGTCTGTTTCCTTGCGCTACCTCGCAAACGCGGGAGACAGCGACAAAGTATAAAAAAAAAAAAAAAAAAAAAAAAAAAAAAATTGCATCAGCGAGGTAGCACCAGGAAAGAGACAAAGAATGACCCATCCACTCATATACACATATATATATACATAAATACCCACATACACATATGTACATACATATACATATCAACATATACATACACATACACAGACATTACATTCATACACGTACATATTCATATTTGCTTACCTTCATCAATTACTGTCGGTAACCAGCCCCACAGGAAAACTGCATCACCATCCCCTGCTTCAGTGAGGTAGCGCCAGGAAAGCATACAAAAAAGGCCACATTCGTCCACAGTCATTCTCTAGCTGTCACGTTTAATGCACCTGCATGTGGAGAGAATGAGTGAGGAAAGATTGACATAGAGGATACTTGTGTCAGATGTGGAGGGAACAAGGAGAAGCAGGTGACCAAATTGGAGGTGGAAGAATGGAGTGAAAAAGATTTTGAGCGATCAGGACCTGAATGTACAGGAGGATGAGAGGCATGCAAGGAATAGAGTGAATTGGAACACTGTGGTATACCGGGTTCGATGTGCTGTCCATGGACTGAACCAGGGCATGTGAAACATCTTGGGTAAACCAGATATACACATGTAAATACTCACACTTGCTCACCTTTATCCATTTCCAGTGCCACCCTGCCCACAGGAAACAGCATTGCCACTCATTGCAACAATGAGATAGTGCCAGGAAACATGCAGGGAATACTCGTCGGGAAGTATTCTTTCTTCCTTTTTTCCATACATATTTGCCATTTCCCACATTGGCAAGGTAGCCTTCAGAACAGATGACTCAGGCTTAGAGGGAAAAATCCTCACTTGGCTCCCTTCTCTGTTCCTTTTTTTTTTTTTTTTTTTTTTTTTTTTTTTTAAGAGAGAGAGCCTTACAAAGCACTGATTTGATATACCACAAGAGCTCTCTTGCCAAAAATGTAACTTCCATTATAGAGACACTGAACATTTACTCCTCACTTGTCATTTGCTCACCTCACAAAGAGGGACAACTCGCAAAATTTATCCTGTTGATTATTAAGATGTGAAATTCTGTATCACAGGAGTTGAGATAAGGTGACCTCTTGTATAAGAAACATTGATGATTAATTTTTTATTAACTGGAAGACCTAAGCATATCATTGCAACGTATGATTACCTTTATGTCATTTCTTTTTACTTGAGAAAATACTGGCATACATAGATTTTAGTTGTTTGTTCTTGTCTTTTATTCTGCTTAGGTGAATCTTGAAATGTTGAATCTTATAAGTAATTAATCCAGTAAAATGTTGAAACTTTCTGTGAAACAGTAGTTTAGTGTTAATATACATACTTTATTCATGTTTTACCATGGGATTAGGAGGATGTTATATACTTCATATTGCTGAGAGCAGGCCAGTTTGTCGTCTTAGGTACAGGGACTGAGCTAACCCTTCATATTTGAGACAATAACATTTAACTGAAGGAAAATGTTATTGGATGATAGCCTGTATGAGAAGTTATATTGCTTTGATCTTAATTGAAAAATAAAATTCCTTTCTGTGGTTTAATGTGATGGGTACAGATAAACTATAAGGGAAATTTTCGTTGCTTTCTGATAGGTAATGGCCTGAATATCTTGCATGTTGTGGCTGTTGCATGTCTTAAGCTAAGGGTAAGCATGATACATAAAAAGCCATAGTACTTTGGGGGTATATGATATGTATTTCTTTATGGTTGTCTAAAGCTTGAAGCATATTCTTAAACATTTGATTACTGTTTTCATATTTTATGTGAAATAGTAAGGAACTAGTTAAAGTCAGTCTTATTGTACTATCTTGGATTTACCTCCTGCCCTCTGAAGTTATGACGAGTCATTAATGCATATTTTCTGATTGGCAGTGACCATTATAAACTGTGCACTTTGATGCATGATAAGGTACCCACTGGTGAAATGTTCTTATGGTATTTGCTGTTCACATGGCATTGAGGAATGCATCTTATGTAATTTGCTGAAAGAACACCAGTAAAGATTGTTTTTTAAATACAGATCATATGAAATATTTTTTATTATGGTTTGGAAAATATTGACATTTGTGCTTACCCCAAGGTATTAGTATCTAAATTCATTGTCACTTAAGCTTTGATTCTTATGGCTTTCAGTAAGTTAATTATGGTAGGTAAACTGAAAATGCCTCAGTTTTTGATAATGAAGACCCAGGATTATATTGATATGGAAAGATTTTGACATTCAGCTTTATGAAAGTAGCTAAATCCTCTCTGGGAGGATTCTCATTGTGAAGAGTTACTTTTCATTTTTTTCGTAATTACATTTGAATCTTTGAATCCATTAAACAATTAAAGTGAATAACATTTTACAAGGCAAATATATAATTTGTTATAAGAAATATTATCAATAGTGTGGTACCTTAAAAGTACACCTGTTTGTTATAAGATGAATAATGGCAGTGTTCTTTTTTTTTGTCTTTACCTCTATCTGAGATGACATTTTATACTTAAATACAAGTGGAGGATGTATGACTCCATAAAGTTAAGATCAGTCTGCATGTAGTATTGATGAATAGCAATTGAAGTAAGACATAACCCCTTTCTGCAGAAAGCTTATGTGTATTAATACAAATGTTTCATCCCACCACAGTACCAAGCCCATCCGGTTTTCATACAGTAGGGGAGACGGAGACAAGTCATCTGGGGAAAATAAGGAAAACAGTGTTCCCTTCACTTATCTTCCCCCCAACACTGTTCTTCCCAACTCATTGCAAGAGTCGCGAGTAGATGATGATGATGAGGATGGCCCTATCCTCTATCGTGATGACGATGATGATGATGGTAAGTGATTAATCTTTAAAGATAAAGGAGCTAACATAATTGATTGAAATGTTGCTGTGTAGTCTTGTAGAGCCAGTGGTTTTCTTTATTTGCAAAAAACAGAAATACTTACCTTCATGAGACTGACAATTTATATCTGATGTAGAAATGTTTGAAAATATCGTATTTCAAATTGCACCTCTTCTTCCTGCATGTCATAATGTTATAACTAGATTGCCCTCATTGTGTTGAGTGTACCAAGGATATTTGATGGTAAGATCTCAGTTTCTGAAAACTGGCTTGTGTTTGAGGAATTATTAACTGCTAATTATAGATTCTACAAAACACACACCATTTAGGCTGAACTAATAAAGTGCTGGACAGATGTCCATTGTTTTATGTTTCACCATTACTCAGGGGCATAAAGTGTGTGTGGGTATGTGTGGATATATATGCGAGTGTTGGGCCCTGAATATAAGGAGCAGAAGCAGGTGAATGTACAGAAGAGCCTGAGAGCAGAATGTGGTGTGAGGCAACTTGATTGTATAAGGAATGACAGTGTAGGAAAGAGATGTGGTAGCAAGTTCGGTATGATTGAGAGACTGAACTGTGGTGTGTTGAAATGGTTTGGACACATAGAGTGGATGAGTTAGGAAAGATTATCTAAGAATGTCAGTATGTTGAAAGTGGAGGGAGGAATGGGAAGGTAGAGACCAAGAAGATGGAAAGATGAAGTGAAAGAGGCTGAAGTATCAGGATCTAAACTATCAGGTGGGTGAGAAACTTGAATAGGATAGAATGAATTAGATTGATTTGGTATAGAAAGGGTGATATACTGTCACTGGGCTGAAGCAGGACATATGAAACAGAGTAAACCATGTAATAGTCTTTTGGGCATGGATGTGGATTATGGGCACTGGGTTTGGTGCATTATTCATGACACTAGAATGTGGATATGTCCAAATGAGGCCATTGTTCATGTTCCTGACATTACTTTGCTCTTCGTTTGCTCACATTGAGTCTTTAATTATCATGTATAATGCACTGAAACCAGAGCCTGTTGTTCACAGCCAAGCCCCACAGATCAGTCTGGTGTTTTCCTCTGACTACCTAATATACCCTAGTCCAGCCCATTGATAGTACATCATCCACCTTATACCATATCACTCCAACTTATAAGTCATTAATGCATCCAATACAGAGTGACCTCATTATGCCTGATACTTTGCATCAGCACTGAACCCTTCCCATTCAAACCACTTCAAAACCAACCACCAAACCACAAGCGAAAGATAAAGAGCTCACTCCTGTTTCATATTTCTGCAACCTGTACTTACAGATCACTTCTCCAGCAAACATGACATTGAACACTGACAAAATATACATTCACCAAACAGCCCAACAAGTACTAAACAGAGTCAACCCACTCTTAAACATGATTCCACCAGATATACCCCCATCTGAAACCACACTTTTCAGGAATCTACATGCTTCCCTACCTTGTATGCATTATAGATTCCACCCATCTCTCTAGTGCTACATACTACAAACACTACTTAACAACAACAACGCCTCATCCCCAAGAAGCAATTTCAGCACTGATATACACTGAACACTTACTACTCAGTCTTATTGTGTTCTCCACACGAGGATACACCTACATCATTGTTCTTGATTAGTATTCCTGGCTTTCAGAGTTCTGAAGGAGCCCCATATAACAGGAGCTTAAGAAGGAAAGGTAAAAGCTATTAATGGGCTGAACCATGGTTTATCCCAGACTCTTAGATTGGATATGAGTGAAATAGGCCATTTCTTCGCATTCTCCTTTGCATTACCTCGCTAACACAAGAAATGGCAAATGTATGAAAGGAAAAAATTTTATATATGTGTATATATTTCTTTTATACAATTGCCATTTCCCGCGATTAAGTACAGTAATTAAAAAAGATATTTATTTATTAGTTATACTTTATCGCTGTTTCATGCATCAGCGAGATAGTGCCAGGAAACACAAAGAATGGCCCATCCACTCACATACACATATATTACATAGATGCCCATACACGCACATATACATACACAGACAAATATACACCTTTACATATTCATACTTGCTTGCCTTCATCCATTCCTGTCACTACCCTGCCACACAGGAAATAGCAAGTGAAAAGTCACCTTTCTCAAGGCTGAATTATTGAGAGTAGAGTTCCTTCAAAGAGCGTCTTGCTCCAAAGGAGTCTGTAATATCTCTGCTACTGGATGTAGTGAAGCCTTGAGCTGCAGGAGCTTTTAGAAAGGACGTGGGTAACACAAGGACTCTTTTATAGAAATTGGTCATGGGGTAATTATGAATGAAAATAAGCTCGATAGAATACAGAATTTCTGAAATGTAAGTTACCATCTCCGTTATTTTCTATCTCATAGCAGGGATTCAGTCGTGTCAAGATGCCTGGCAATGAAGAAACCCACTATGAAGAGAGTTTGTGTCACTTTGAAGAGAGTTTGTTGTTTCTTGTGGAGTTATGTTAGCATGAATGAAAGATCTTCCTTTTTCATTTGTTATACACCACAGTTCCTGTGTTATGTGTTTGTCTGAACTCCAAGGTAGCTGACTTTTGACATTCAGCTCTTGATGGATGACTTAGTTGATAGGGAACTTACCTGTAAGGTGTATAGTAGTTGATCGGGAACTTCCCTGTAAGGTGTATAGTGTTACCATCAGATATCTCTTGCACATGATGGCCAATGCATTGAGGGTTATCAGTATATAAACACGATGACTATACAAGAGAGAAAAATGGCTCAATTCTTCAAAAGTTTTTTTTTTTTTTTTCATTCTTATTTGTAAACTATTTAATCGTAAAAGGATTTTTTGATAATTTTAGATATTTACAAGTTTATTGGTGTCATCTATGAAGTAAAGTGAATATTAGTACAGGGGAAGATAGCTTTTCCATGAGTGAAAATTATTTTTATTATTATTACATTAATCGCTGTTTCCCGCATCAGTGAGGTAGTGCCAGGAAACAGACAAAGGATGGCTTATCCACTCATATATATATATATATATATATATATATATATATATATATATATATATATATATATATATATATATAAATGCCCATACACGCTTGAATCAGCTACCAGTGCTGTATCATCAGCAAACAACAACTGACTCACTTCCCGGGCCCTCTCATCTCAGACTGCATACTCCCCCTCCCTCCAAAACTCTTGCATTTACCTCCTAACCACCCCATCCATAAACAAATTTAACAACCATGTAGACGCCACACACCCCTGCCACAGACCAACCTTCACTGGGAACCAGTCGCTCTCCTCTTCCTACTTACATACATGTCTTACATCCTTGATGAAAACTTTTCACTGCTTCTAACAGCTTACCTCACACACCACATACCCTTAAGACCTTCCATAAAGCATCTCTATCAACCCTATCATATGCTTTCTCCAATTCCATAAATGCCACATACAAATCCGTCAGTTTTTCTAAATATTTCTCACACATTCTTCAAAGCAAACTTGTTCTCTGTGTCCTCCATTAGCAGGTAGTGCTAATGATAATGATGTGGTCTCATGCTTTAGCTTCCACTTTCTAGTTTTCACATATAATGCACCAAAACCAGAGCCCCCTATCCAAAACTGTCCAACGTACTTTTCCATAGTTTCTTGTGACTGCTTCATATGCCATCGTTCAGCCCATTGACAGCACATCTCGCCCTGTATACCCCATTGCTCCACTTCACTCCCTCCTTTGCATGTCTCACACCTTCTTGCACATTTAGGCCCTGAACACTTGAAGCATCTTTCATTCCACCCCTCCACCTCCCCTATAGTTTCCCCCTTTTCCTTGTTCTCTTCAGTTTCAACATGTATACCCTCTTAGTAATCTTTTCCTCACATCCTCTCTGTATGTTGAAGTCTTCTTAATTTACCTTACCTTCTTCAGCTCTATCATACATACTCTTTTACCGCCACTCCTCTCTTTTACTGTATCATTTCTTATTTGATGAACCATTGTATTACAACATATTGTTCTCCAACATTCATTTCCACAACTTTCAGTCTTCCATATTTTGTCATCAATGGCCTACACCTCCATCCGTACAACACTTTTGGGACTATTATACTCTCAGATACCCTTTTTGCACTTGCAGACATTGACCTCTCTTTCCACACAGTTCAATAATGCCTGTAGGTAAATATTTGATGGTGTAGTGTAAGAGAGAAGTGTCGGAGTAAGTGTAGTGTGACTGACCAGTTAGTGTTAGATGATATTATTGGGACATATGAAGGTGAACAGAGAAAAACTGACTAAGTGGATTTATGTGTTGGAAATGGGCGGAACTAGGTGGGTGGAGGAGAGACTAAGGAGATAGAAGAATGGCATTAAGGATGTTTGTGATATGAGGGACTGACCATTGAGCAGTATTGGTGTGATATGTAGGGGGTATTGCTGTCATTGGGCTGAACCAGGGCATATGAAACAGACAAGTGAACCACAGAGTAGTCTACAGAGCTTTGCAGTTGATGGTATATTCTGGTTTCAGTACATTATACATAACAACCAAAGTGTGGATGTGTGCAAATGAGGCCATTGTACACTTGGTCCTAATGCTACCTCGCTAAGATAGGAGAGGCAATTAGATATGAGAGAAATATGTGTATGTGACCTCTGTAGATAAGTAGTGACAATATGGATGAAATGAAGGATGTGTTTAATGATAAAGTTTGAAGCACTTTTCCATGTTTTTATTGCAAGTTAAGTCATTATTTTGTAAGATTTTACTCTATGGGGTAACAGGCGTAGGGAATTACTTAACACCACATTCTGCAAAATTTGATTAGAACCATGGCTCTGCCGATTGGAGCTATATATAGTTTGCGTGTGTGTGTGTGTATATATATATATATATATATATATATATATATATATATATATATATATATATATATATATATATATATATGCGCTACCTCGCAAACGCGGGAGACAGCGACAAAGTATAATAAAAAAAAAATAATATATATAATGTTTGATACATTCTTTGTGCTGTAGATGTTTGTTTAGTTTGCACTGAGTTGACTATAAGTAATAGAATTGAAGTCTGCACTTTTGTTTATGTGCTAGAAGTTTTTATTTTCTTCAGAATTTCTGAGGTAAAAACATTTTTGGAGCATAAGAATTTGACAAACCACCTCAGTTTTGTTTTCTGGCTGGTACAGTACAAGATACAGACTTACAGTTTCGATAAGTAACTTCAAATCATTTATTTTATTTGTGAAGTAATACAGTAATCAAAATTATTCCCATTCATCTTATATCAAATGTGTATTGAACTTAAAGACAGCAGAAAAAGATATATAATGAAGAAACTTCACTGAGTTAGATGAGGCTTTTGCTAATGTAAATACCTTACATACGTCGTTTTATGTTGGTTATAATATTTTATTAGGGTTGTGAGTGCACTTTGTAATTTGACTGTGTATAAGACAAGAGCTTATGTTTTTATATGCTTGAAGAGTACAGTATTGTATCAGTAGATCCATTCCAATTTATGTGGGATGGATCGAGTGGATACAGTGTCACAGCTTATTGTACATCCCCACCAGTGTTAAAATATCCACAAAAATCCAAACAAAAATCAGACATATAATATGGCATGCATGGTTGCTGAGCTTCATTTACATATATATATATATTAGATATATCTGTCTCTTTCTCCTTATATGATTTTGTAGAAATGTGCAAACCAGTAGCTTCTGTAGTGTAATGAGAAGCTTATATACTTCATCAGCTTTTGAACTTAACATCTGTAAAGCTTACAGTATTGAAATCTATTTCATTTGTAATTATATAAGATCTTACTAAAAGAATTTTGAATCTTCATGACATTAAAAGGTAAACTTTATGACTTTTAGCTTACATCACATTGTTTTTCGTTGGAGAAATTTTAGACAGATGTATGAAATTGCTGATGATGTATCAGTGATGTGTTCTGCTTGCATCAATAAGTATGAAAACAAGGGAGTAATCTTTAGTAAATATTGCTGTGAGTGTGATATTAAATCAACTTGTTTGTTCCCCATGTAACCCTACACTCGTGACTTGGTTGGATTTGTCATCACATCGTCTGGAAAAATATTTGGCAAGTATTTTATGTGAAGTATTGTATTTTTTGAAATTTTTGTAAATGTATCTGCCATTGTATGTGAAATTTATTTTATCTATTCAATAGTTTTTATTAATTTTTTACAGTAACATGTTGACAATTGTTAATTCATGGATTCGCTCTTGATGTTTCAGAAATAAGATGAACCTATTTATTAAAGCAATGTATTTAGACATGAAGGTAAAACTGGAATATTTATATATATTGAATCAATTCCTGTTCATACTTTTCCAGTATATGAATTATGGTGGCTCTGGAAGACACCCCCTCCCCCTCCTTCCCCTTTTTCCCCCCCAGGCAAGGAAGGTCTGGGGACAGAGGCAGTATTATCAAACCTCCAGAATTTTGCTGGGTCAGATACTGCCTGTTCGTAAGCTAATTTAAGAACATGCAAACTCAGGCCTTCCTTATCATTTGTATGAAGTGAATGTACCTCTGTACAAAGGTAAAGATAGATATGAAATCCAAAAATTAAAGAGAAAGATACTTGTTTAGTGCACAAGGCAAAATATGTAATGATGACTGTAAGAATTCATAGAGAAGGGAAGATCAAGGTGGATTTGAGAAGGGGCACAGGTGTATTGAGTAGATCTGTGATGGTTGACAAAGTGGATCAGATGTATATCATAACATATGAGCTCAGATATTGTTAAAACATCAGTTTTTGCATGATATCTCCAATTTGGGAAAAAAAAACATGTACTAAAGTTGGGAGAGATAGATACAGATACAAGAAGGGAGAGGATTTTGAAGCTCATTTTTTGTGAACTGGTTGTTGCCAGAAGCATTGAAGTGTTCCAGTGATTGCAGTGCATGTGTTAGGATGAAGAATGAGTGAATGGTTGTGTTCATTAAGATATGTGAGTATGCTGTTTCTTTCATAGCTGTGGATGATGCATATTGATTTCACTATAAACCAATGTTTCTGTACTCCACCTACATGTGGTTACATCTTGAGTGAAAAATCACCTTCAGCAGAGTTGTGATGATCAGTTGTTTTTGGAGTAAGATCTTGTCAAAGAACTTTTTACTTCAAAGGAGTTCATAATTTCTCTGCTGCTGATTGTAGTGCACCCCTAAAGCTACAGGAGCTTCATTAAAGGAGTCTTGAGGTTGTATAATTGAAAACAGTTTTAAGGTTCCAAAGTGATTGCAGAGCACTTGTTAGAATGAAGAATGAGTGAATGGATTTGTTCTAATGCTTGTTATGTGATTTTGCTTCTTTCTCCATTGGTAGGAATGTTGTTGCATGTTGATGTGATTGTGAGCAAGTGAAACAAAGCACTACAGAGTAAGGAGGAGAGTATGGGAGTGTGTGTTAGAAGAGGAAGTTGAAAGTTTATCTTAAGAAAAGCATTTTGTTGCTGTTTTAAGAGGTGGAAGGTACAGTATGAGATATGTTGAGATTGCAAAAAAGGCCACATTCATTCACCCTCAGTCTCCAGCTGTCATGTGTAATGCACCGAAACTACAGCTCCCTATCCACATCCAGGCCCCACAGACCTTTCCATGGTTTACCCCAGATGCTTCACATGCCCTGGTTCAGTCCATTGACAGCCCGTTGACCTTGGTATACCACATCATTCCAGTTCACTCTGTTCCTTGCTCTCTTAACCAAACCATTCTCCCTGACCCTCTCACTTCACACACCACCCTGATTAAAACACCCTATATCTGCCACTCTATCATTAAACACATTCAGCAAACCTTCAAAATACTCACTCCATCTCCTTCTCACTTCATCACTACCTGTTATTACTTCCCCACTTGCCTCCACCAATATTCTCATTTGTTCTCATGTCTTACGCACATTATTTACCTCCTTCCAAAACATCTTATTTTCCCTAAAGTTTATTGATACTCTCTCACCCCAACTCTCATTTGCCCTCTTTTTCAACCCTTGCATCTTTCTCTTTACCTCCCGCTGCTTTCTTTTATACGTCTCCCAGTCATTTGCACTCCTTCCTTGCAAGTATCATCTAAATGCCTCCCTTTTCTCTTTCACTAACAACTTTACATCGTCATCCCACCACTCACTACCCTTTCTAATCTGCCCACCTCCCACCTTTTTCATGCCACATGCATCTTTTGCACATGCCATCACTGCTTCCCTAAATACATCCCATTCCTCACCCACTCCTCTCACATCATTTGCTCTCACCTTTTGCCACTCTACACTCAATCTTTCCTGGTATTTCCTCCCACAAGTCTCCTTTCCAAGCTCACTTACTCTCGCCACTCTCTTCTCCCCAACATTCTTCTTTATTGAAAAGCCTCTACAAGTCTTCACTGTTACCTCCACAAAATAGTGATCAGACATCCCTCTAGCTGCACCTCTCAGCATATTAACATCCAAAAGTCTCTCTTTTACACACCTATCAAGTTAAACATAATCCAATAATGCCCTTTGACCTTCTTACCTACTAACATACATATACTTATGTATATCTCTCTTTTTAAACCAGGTATTCCCAATCACCACTCTTTTTTCAGCACACAAATCCACAAGCTGTTCACCATTTCCATTCACAACACTGGAAACCTCATATACACCAATTATACTCTCAACTGCCACTTTACTTACCTTCACATTTAAATCACCCATCACTAAAACCCGGTCTCGTGCATCAAAGCTGCTGGCACACTCACTCAGCTGCTCCCAAAACACCTGCCTCATGATCTTTCTTCTCATGACCAGGTGCATAAGCACCAACAGTCATCCATCACTCTCCATCCTTTTCAGTTTTACCCACATCAGTGTAGAATTTACTCCCTTACACTCTGTCACATACTCCCACAACTCCTGCTTCAGAGTAGTGCTACTCCTAACTTAGTTCTTGTCCTCTCACTAACCCTTGATTTTACTCCCAAGACTCTTCCAAAACACTCTTCCCCTTTACCCTTGAGCTTCGTTTCACTCTAAGCTAGAATATCCAGGTTTCTTTCCTCAAACATACTGCCTGTTTCTCCTTTCTTTCATCTTGGTTACATCCACACACATTCAGACACTCCAATCTGAGCCTTCGAGGAGGATGAGCACCCCCCCCTGCTTGACTCCCTCTTTTTCCCTTTTTAGAAATTGACATACAATATCCCTTTTTAGAAAGGGATGTTGTGAAAATGAACATTTCCTTTTACTTTCAAGGTAATTAGCACATGATTTTTCTTTTAGTTGATAGTAAGGTAAGATATAAGAAACATTAGGTAGGAACCTTTGAAAACACAGTGGTAGAGTTGCCCTCTGCCAGTGGCCTGTTAATGGTGAGGCACTAAAGGCCAAGAAGCAACATTGGAGATCAACAGTTATGGAGACTTTTGCTTTGGCCACCCCCTCGAGGGGATTCCCATAGGAGACATGTCAGAGATATAGGTAGGTAATAGCAAAGCTTTAAAGAAATTATGAATAAGCCATTGTACTAGACAGTGGAAGACAGCATATTGACTGAATAATCAGATAAGTACTCAGGTTTAAAAAAATATATATATATTGACCAATTTACAAGGATATATGAACATTGTTATTGCAGTTAGAATGGTTCATTGAACATTGCAGTTGTACATATAATCTGCAATCAAAATGTTATATTTTTGGTTATTAGTGGCATAATGATAACACTGGAAATAATTACATATTGATGTAGTTCCTAATTTTTTGTTACCGGTTGCTTAAAGATAGGTCAGTATTTAATGTAATGATTCCAGTTATAATGTGATTTTTCCTGTTTTGAAAGAAAGCTTTCGGCCAGAAAAATAATTCACTAAAGTTAACCTTAGTTTTTGGCCCTTTTTATCGAAACAAATTTTCCTTAAAATCTTATTGGAGGCACTGCTCATTATGTTAAAGGTGGATATTAAGTGTCCTCACTTTTTAGGTTGATCGGTCGTATTATCCCTTGTGTCTTATATTAGTGGCTACTTGTCATCCTTAGGTAACATTTTGTTAGATAATACACTGATATTTAAGATATTAAAGCTCCTATGGGTGATTGCTCCAAATCAAGGCATTCTCATCCGTACCCACACTACTACACGATATATGTTGATCACATTCCATGCCCTTTTATGGCTGACACTTTTCAAGAGTTGGTATATATCTAGGTCAGCAATAACTAGTCTGCATTTTTCTTTATCTTAGGATCTTAAAATATGGGTTTTATATTCCATCAGTCACTTTTGTCTTTTTTGACAGCCAGATAGGTCATCTTCCCATTTAGATGTTGCATCAGTGCCTATAACATCCCAAATTTCATATATAGTTGTCTATGAACAAAATCATGTATGCATTGGTAACAATATGTGACTTCATCCCTCACATCATGATGGTGGAATGTTATTAATGAGAACGGGATACTCCAGGATAGCAGCATTGATTTCACTCACCCAAATGCATGTTTTTTACCTGAATATGAATATTTTTTCCCACGAAAAACAGTTGAAGAACACTTGATACGAATATATTAGTGTTGAGTGACAAGTATTATTGATAGTGAACAGGTTAAGGATATTATCATACATTGAGATTGTGTACCTCTGATTCTTGGATCACGCATACTGTTTGATGGACTAAAAATTTTAGGGATAGAAAAATGTGTTCAGTAATGTCAGTTGGTAGCAGACGCAAGGATGTAAAATTGAAATTGACAGACTTAGGTTTATGTAAGGTAAACCTAATATATTTTCTAATAAGGTCAGTGAAGCAGATTACAGGCCAGCTAGCATGGCAAAGATTAGTTGAAAGTGAATGCTGTAATAGCTTTGAAAGTTCTTAAAAACATTAGTCAGTATAATCCTTTAATATTCATCATATTCCTAGGTTTTTCTTGAATTGGTCACAATTATTTTATTTTAATATTTTTGTGTAGGTGAACTTTAGCTCTTTGGCATCATTAAATGAGAGAGTAGGGATTCTTGCTGAAGTAGAAAAAGCTTTAGAATAGGTAAGTTGTGTATGCTTAAAAGGTAAAACTAGCTACTTTGGCACCAGACTTATGTAAAATACACTAACTTTTGTATATTTATGCAAGTCAGATATCTTTTTTTGAGATTATTCTTCACCTGAACTCTCAGTGATTTTTGGAAAATTCACATATATACCATAGATAGAAAGTGATTACACAACTTATCAGTAAATTTACTTTCTGCATAATGCTAGTAAAATTATGCAGAATGAAGAGTACTGTGCTGGTAGTCACATATATATTCTGTGTATCCCTTGAATAAGTGATTTGTTGATTTAAGTAAAGAAAATATGTACAATTCACATACAAATCTTGGTGTATGACATTATATTCAACTGTTTTGCACTGGTATATATGTTAGTTGTCAATGGATGTTAATTTGTTGTAAGAAATAACTCCCAATTTGGAAGAATTATCTTTTAGTGATGGTAAAGAATACAAGTGAAGATATACCCGTCAGATTTGCAAATTTTCTTTTACAAGATGCCTGTATATGTTTTGTTTATTCTAGTATGATACACAGTTTTTCTCTTAAGAGACTTCTGTCCGAATTTTTTATATAATTTTGCTGCATACAAAATGTTACTGGAATAATCTTATATTCATTTTGTATGGCATTCTTAATTACAGTATGTCACAAAATTGGAGATGCGCACCAATTTGATTATCTAGTATTCAGTATAAATTAGTATGATAGGAAATTTCAGTGCAGTGAATATAAATGTTGATCTTCCATAATCACGTTAAACTACTATGACTGCTTTAAGACCAAGGACAAACCTATCTTTGTCTTAGTAAGTCCCTAACGTATAGTATGAAATGACATTGAGGATTTAACTTAGCTTGTAAATCGTGGAAACTGCAATTTCATGTTGTTTGAAATCATGCAGGTAATGATATATTTGATGATGGCCACCTTGTGCCTTTTGTTGCTCTGCATGTATATATTTTTTTATTATTTTTCTTTTCATGTGGAAGATGTGTTCTTTCCATTATACTGGTACTTGTCTTCAGTTTTGTTTAGAATGTACGGTAGGAGATAGAAGCAATGAAAATACATATACTGTATAAAGGTGTATTTGATATTTGGGCATACACAGTTTTTATAGATGCACATCCTATCATTTCTCTATGCAAATTAAGTGGATATAACTACATTTTCTAAGATTTCCTGGACAACATTAGCAACATTTTGACAATATTAGGATAGCACAGTGTGATGTTGAGGATGCTAAAAGTAATTGTCTTTTGAAAACTTAATATAGTGTAATTTGCCACTCCTTTGAAATGTAAAATTTTATTCTATTTAGTCTTTTGTACATTAGGAGAAGGAATACTCATTAGTCAATGGTGGTTAAGGATGGCGTGGAGCTTTGTGTGTAAATTTTATGCAGATTTATTTTATGCCTAATTGTTTCTCCCACTTTAACAAGGTAACTTCAAAAACAAACAAATAATGGCCGCATTTGAACTCATCTACTCTAGTTTGCATGTATGATGTACTGAAACCAAAGCCAAACATCCTATTCTATATATTTTTCTCCATATTTCTGATGCCCATTTCCTCTGGGAACTCCTTCAAGAGGGTGGCCATGGCAAAAGATTCACCATACCTGGTGAACTCCATTGCTGGCACAGTGTTTCCAGAGATTCATACCTAATTTTCATATATCCTTAGCCAATAATAGAATTGTAGTAAATTATGTGGAAAAGGAAATGTTTGGATGTTTGGTAAGGTATTCAAAGCAAGAACTGTATAAGAATTGAAGCTGAACTATGCCTCTAAGGTCTGGTCATTGCACTCAAAGAAGCACAAAGATATGATTGAGAGGGTTCCAGAGATGAGCATATTAAAAGAGCTGAGCTGCAGTGAAAGGTTGAGGGCTACATGGCTCTCCACCATTGAGAAAAGAAGGGAGAAGGATGACCTGTTAACCGATTTTTAAATTCTTAAATCAACTGGATGATACTGACAGTAAACAGTTCTTATTGAGGTGCAGTATTGTAATCACCAAAGGCCATGATCCTACGTAGGAGGCTAGTCAAGAAAGATGTAAAGAAATACTGGTTTAGTGCAAGATGGTGGTTAGTTGGAAATATATAAGCATGGAACTCTCAAAGTTTTTAAAGTCTCCTTGTTGGAATAGATTCAATACAAAGTACATGAGACAGGGCCTCTTGAATGAATGTCTCTCCATTATGTGCAAATAGATAACTATCCCCTTGTATGTATTTTTTGTCTTAAAACTCAAGTAGTGCAGATTCATTTAAACAAAAATCAATTAAGCTTAAAGTTAAGTCTTGATAAAGTTTCATATTACCGGTGTGATATACTGTTTAGTTAATGTCTGCTAAGATCTCCTCAAGCAGTGGTACGTGATATTCACGAGGTGCTACCTTTGTCTGTGTTATATCCTCTAGGAAGGTGTCAGGATGATTTACATGAACTTTGATATCACTTTTGATGATCTGTATGAACACTTCTAACATGGACTTCATATGAATATGCTGTTTTCTGTCATAGCAACAAGTATAGCTTTGGTTTTAGCATATTGTAGCCTATCTATATAGTGAAGGTTTGGCTAAAGGTACAAAAATTCATCAAGCCTAAAGAAGCATAGATTTCTATGGTTTGTCAGTGGGCAAGCAAATAATGTTTGTTGCTAAGTTACTGTATATTAGTAAGAAAAAAAAATGTTTGACTGGCATATTCCTTATCAGTGAATTACTCAAGAATTCTTCATAAGGGAAGCCTCACAACTCAGAAGACTGAAATTTGGTCTATGATTGTTGTTACCTTGTACTGCTACTGTTGGATAGGGAGTACACTAGTTAACAAAGTTAATTGTTTTCTCTTTTTTTTTACCTGATGTTTGAATCGTATTGCAATACTTGTCATGGTATGATTTACATATACTGCCTTATTTACGTGTATGTTCATATATTTAGATACTGCCTGATGTCTTCATTCCTGTCGGTGTTGAAGATTTTTTATTTGGATTTATCGTTAATTTGAGATCTTCCCATCTTCCCAAGAATATGCATTAGGCAACATGGAGACACGTAGTTGCCAAGTCCCATATTCACATTGCCAGTTGATGCCTCAAAATACAATATGAAATGAGGAAATTACTTGTTTTGACATATGGTAGTTGAGCTACCACCTAAATAGATAGAATAAATTGATGGCAGAACCAATATATGATGTAGCAGGCTTACTTCTATGACAGTTTTATTAGGTGGGCTAAAATAGTTTAAACTTACCAAACCTTCCAGCCCGTTATTTACATACCGGCCTTAGGGTAATTATAGATATAATACTATATTATACAATATGCATTTTATTTATTTATAGTTACCCAAAGCCAGTTTTTAAGAATCCTGGTGTAATCCAGGACCTCTTTCTAGGGGCTCCTGAAGCCGAAGACTCCACTACTACTAGTTGCAGGGAAACGTGAACCCCTTTAGATACAGAATTCTTCAGTGATACTTTTCACTCGCATTGTAATGTTGAGCTAGTGAAGTCTAGTAACATGCGAGGTAGCAACAGGAACAGACAAAGAAAGGCCACATTCATTCTCTGGCTGCCATGTGTAATGTACAGGTACCACAGCTCCCTATCCACAACCAGGTCCCACAGACATTTCCATAGTTTACCTCAGATGCTTCACATGCCTTGGTTCAGTCCATTGACAGCACATCAACTCCAGTATACCACATCATTCCAGTGCACTCTATCCTGTACACACCTTTCACCCCTCTATATGTTCAGGCCCCAATCACTCAAAACCTTTTTCACTCCATCTTTGTGTATGTGTAAGTGTTACCAAATTGTGCCTGCTCAAGGTTATACCGAGTGAAAAGTCACTTTGGTGGGGAACTTCTCACTCTAAAGGAGTCTACATTTCCCTACTACTGGGAGTAGCATAGTCTTGGACTGCAGGAGCCTTTAGAAGAGTCCTGAGAATGCCAGAACTCTTTCACAGAAATTAATCCTGAGATAATCATAAATGAATAAGGTATCCCAATTAATATTCTATCATCTGTATTCATAAATCTTTCTCAGAGAACATCTAAATGAGACCCCTAACCAAATGACCAGGTTATTTGTTAAGACTGAATATTTATTAACATAATAGCAAAGAATGTAGCAGGGGTACTATGTTGAACCTTTCGCTCTTTCAAGTAAAATTTTGTACAAGTATACATACTTTGGGCGAATTGCTTATTTTATTTTGGGAGAAGCTGAGTGAAATCTTTATGTATGTAGGCAAAAGTCCACCCAGTGGACATTTTAGAAGTAGGCCAGCATTCGAGTTAAATCGGATTGTAATTGATGTATTTTAGGCTGCTGGTCAGTAAGGGGAGAAACTTCTGTTTGGTAGTTTGAGGTTCAGCTTAATAGGGTCTCCATTGCCTTTTTAAGAACAGTTCCCCTGACATAAGTACCTATGCTTTGAAAATTGTTCAAGTTCTTAAAGAAGTCTTTACAATAGTGGCTTCTTATGCCACCAGACTGCCACATGAATCAGTTTCAGAAAATATTTATTCATTCATTTTACTTAATTCTGTTAACCGTGTCAGTGAGGTAGCACCAGGAAACATATGAAGAATAGCCCATCCACTCGTATACACATTTATATTTATTTATTATACTTAGTCGCTGTCTCCTGCGTTAGCAAGGTAGCGCAAGAAAACAGACGAAAGAAAGGCCCAACCCACCTACATACACATATATATGCATAAACGCCTATACACGCGCATATACATACACAGACATATACATATATATACACGTGTACATATTCATACATGCATGCCTACATCCATTCCTGTCACTTCCCCACCATACAGAAAACAGCATATCACCCCCCCCCCCTCCCCCCACGTGCATGCGAGGTAACACAAGGGAAAAAAAAAAAAAAAAAAGGCCCCATCCGTTCACACTAAGTCTCTAGCTGTCATGTGTAATGCACCAAAACCACAGCTCCCTATCCACATCCAGGACCCACAGACCTTACCATGGTTTACCCCTGCTTCTCCCGCATTAGCAAGGTAGCGCAAGGAAACAGACAAAAGAATGGCCCAACCCACCCACATACACATATATATACATAAATGCCCACACACACACATATACATATCTATACATTTCAGTGTAAACATACATATACAGACATATACATATATACACACATATACATATTCATACTTGCTGCCTTCATCCGTTCCTGTCGCCACCCTACCACACATGAAATGGCTCCCCCATCTCCCCGCTCGCATGTGAGGTAGCGCTAGGAAAAACAACAAAGGCCACGTTTGTTCACACTCAGTCTCTAGCTGTCATGTGTAATGCACTGAAACCACAGCTCCCTTTCCACATCCAGGCCCCACAAAACTTTCCATGGTTTAACCTAGACGCTTCATATGCCCTGGTTCAATCCATTGACAGCATGGCGACCCTGGTATACCACATTGTTCCAATTCACTCCTTGCATGTCTTTCACCCTCGCTGTATGTTCAGGCCCCAACTGCTCAGAATCTTTTTCACTCCATCCTTCCACCTCCAATTTGGTCTCCTGCATCCCCTTGTTCCCTCCAACATTGACACATATATCCCCTTTGTCAATTCTTCACTCATTCCCCCCATATGTCCAAACAATTTCATTCTGCTCTCTCAACCACACACTTTTTATTTCCACACCTCTCTCTTACCCTTTCATTACTTACTCGATCAAATCACCTCACACCACATATTGTCCTCAAGCATTTCATTTCCAATATATCCACCGTCCTCCATTCAATCCTATCAGTGGTCCATGTCTAGCAAGCATGCAACATTGTTGGAACTACTATTCCTTCAAACATACCCATTTTTGCTCTCTGAGATAATGTTCTCTCCTTCCACACATTCTTCAGCAAGGTAGTGCCAGGAAACAGATGAAGAAAGACTCCTGTTTCCTCTTTTAGAAATTAAAATACAAGAAGGAAGGGTTTCCAGCCCCCCACTCCTGCCCCTTTAGTTGCCTTCTACAACACATGAGGAATACGAGTTAGAATTCTTTTTCGTACCTCAGGGATATGTAGAAGTGGATCAGGTGTTTGCTTTGAAGAATGTATGTGAGAAATACTTAGAAAAGCAAATGGATTTGTATGTAGCATTTATGGATCTGGAGAAGGCATATGATAGAGTTGATAGAGATGCTCTGTGGAAGGTATTAAGAATATATGGTGTGGGAGGCAAGTTGTTAGAAGCAGTGAAAAGTTTTTATCGAGGATGTAAGGCATGTGTACGTGTAGGAAGAGAGGAAAGTGATTGGTTCTCAGTGAATGTAGGTTTGCGGCAGGGGTGTGTGATGTCTCCATGGTTGTTTAATTTGTTTATGGATGGGGTTGTTAGGGAGGTGAATGCAAGAGTTTTGGAAAGAGGGGCAAGTATGAAGTCTGTTGGGGATGAGAGAGCTTGGGAAGTGAGTCAGTTGTTGTTCGCTGATGATACAGCGCTGGTGGCTGATTCATGTGAGAAACTGCAGAAGCTGGTGACTGAGTTTGGTAAAGTGTGTGAAAGAAGAAAGTTAAGAGTAAATGTGAATAAGAGCAAGGTTATTAGGTACAGTAGGGTTGAGGGTCAAGTCAATTGGGAGGTGAGTTTGAATGGAGAAAAACTGGAGGAAGTGAAGTGTTTTAGATATCTGGGAGTGGATCTGGCAGCGGATGGAACCATGGAAGCGGAAGTGGATCATAGGGTGGGGGAGGGGGCGAAAATCCTGGGGGCCTTGAAGAATGTGTAGAAGTCGAGAACATTATCTCGGAAAGCAAAAATGGGTATGTTTGAAGGAATAGTGGTTCCAACAATGTTGTATGGTTGCGAGGCGTGGGCTATGGATAGAGTTGTGCGCAGGAGGATGGATGTGCTGGAAATGAGATGTTTGAGGACAATGTGTGGTGTGAGGTGGTTTGATCGAGTGAGTAACGTAAGGGTAAGAGAGATGTGTGGAAATAAAAAGAGCGTGGTTGAGAGAGCAGAAGAGGGTGTTTTTGAAGTGGTTTGGGCACATGGAGAGGATGAGTGAGGAAAGATTGACCAAGAGGATATATGTGTCGGAGGTGGAG